>NW_028278275.1:0-322466 GCF_059751315.1 Micrasema longulum
TCAGTGACTCAAGAAAAGAACGTCAAGAAAAAAGAGTACATTTTAGTGCGATCAATTTTACAATAAAATTAAATATCTTTGGATTATTTAAAATATCAAAATGTAGATGTTTTAAAAGAAAGAAGAATGGTTGGATTGATAGGTTTAAAAAACGATCAAACTTGTATTGCCTTAACACTTTGAGCATCGGCCGAATACACATAGAATGTACCCTGTGCCTGGCCTATTTTAGTGAAATTTCATATTTTGTGAAGGGTTTCTTAAAAGTGTCATAATTATAAAAACAATGGGTTAAATCAAATGAAACTTCTCATATTTGTTTGAAACAATTAAATACGTTATTTTTGCATAATATTTTTGCCAACATTGGCCTTTATGAAGAGCCACATTGCGCATTGCAATGTTCGCACATATACCGGGTATCACTCCTTTTTGTGCTTTGTATCCCAAAGCCGTGTAAACACGTGATTATATTGACCACGCGTTGTGTCCCAGTCCCGTGTTTTCACGTAGTTTACCAGCAGCGAGAACGTACTTATAAAAGTCACTGGATGTCAATAAAATGCATTTTTTTGGACAGTTGGTAAACCATGTGAAAACACGGGACCGGGACACAACGCGTGGTTATATAATCACTTGTTTACACGGCTCCGGGTACAACTCTACTCCTACAAAGTGTTAAAACGATTGCCTAATCAGTGTAATGCAGACATAGAATCAGCTGAAAAATATCCGATAGAGTTAAATTTCGCTAATCGCGGCCATGTCCAGAACGTGTCCCCCGCGATTAATGGGGGTTACCCGTAGTTTAATGTTTTGTCCTTATTGGTCGGTATAAGGAACGTAACCTTATAATAGGTATCGCACCGCAGGCCTATAAAACTAGTAATATCAGTAACTAAGAACAAGATTTACAGACTCGTACCATCCCATTTTTACTGGTTTTACTCGTTTGTTAATACATTTAAATTACCTTTAGTTTAATTTAATACGCCTATTAAATAAAATAAAATATTTAATTCAAAGCATAAACTTCACAGTACAACATTTATTATATCTTATTTTTTAATTATAATGAAGTATATTTACTTAAGTACATTATGTTAGCTGGGTATTTTTTTAATGGCTCACGCGCAGGCATGTTTTTGCCTGTAATTTTTCACTTTTTCCGACTCAGGAATAATCAAATTATGTTCCTCGGTAGTCTTAAGACCAATAATTGATGTTTTCAGGCAACTCTTCACAGAACGATCAGACTTGCAAAGGAAAATCAGGATCTGAATTATTTTGGTTGTAAATTATATAAACTTAATAATAAAAAATAAATAAAATAACAATATTCAAAAAATTCCTTATATCAATCTGAATTCCATGACATTTGTCCATTATATTGACTTTTATTTGCTTTTTCTTTTCTAGTTTTATGTTACTGTGTACGAGTATCATTGTCGTTTTTGTTAAAATATGTTTAGAATGGGAAACAAGAAAACGTTTTTGTAAATCATAACTACGTAACTTTGTTTAACCGCTTAAAGACCACGCCCGAGATAACTCGGGCAAACTTTCTCTGCACACAATACCATTACCGAATATACTTGGGTGAAAATAAATAATGCCACAAGCCACGAGATTTTTTTTCTAGTTCTTTGCATTTATCAATCAATTAATTATGATGAATAAAAATGAACATTTAATTGATGCATTTCTTTTATTTTTAGACTCCCACTGAACACTATAATATTAACTTCCATTTCCATTTTGGGCACAAAATGGCGTTTATAAATGATATATTACTTGATTTGTAAATAAAATTAATTTATTGAATACAGTGTTTTTTCCCATTTTTTAATGGTGACTGAAGTGGTTTGAAAATGTGAACAATCAGCAATTTCGTTTGATTTTTCTTTGAGTTCGCATTTTTTTTATAGACTGTAGATAATACGTTTCCACACCTTAAAGATTTTGTACAGGTTCTAAATAGCCGGACAGTGCAAGAGTTCGACATATGGACACGCGGGATTACAACATATGCACGCGAATGCGGAGTACCTACACACTACACAGCATCACATGTTAAGATGGCAACATGCAAGGTGATGTATTGGAGCGACTGCATTGTTTGCGCCAGTAAAGGGTCACGATTTTGTTGTTCAATGTTCTGCGACCGCCAAAGCTTATTCGCATATTTTGTATTATTTAGTGCGATTGTGTGGTCGTACGTTAATAAAATATCAATTTTTTCTATCGTGTTTGCACCTGTTGATGCAAAGGACACTTTGCAAGAATACTACATATTACATTTATAATATCGTATTAAAAAAACATTAAAATATGCATGTGGATCATACGAAGGAACTTATAAAGGGCTACTTGCACAGCTTTGCTTTCGGCCTAACGCAGCTCAGCTGAAACCAAGTGAAAATTGTCACTAGAGACGTTCAGGGCACCGTAGATTGAATAAACACCTTGCTAGGGTGTACCTTTCTCGAACTTCTAGATGGAGGTTCTACAGTGCAGATGAGGAAACACCCATAGACTTTATATGCGAATGTGATCCATCATAAAAAAGAAGCCGCATCCTCGAAGGATCACTGGCTCGCCCCCTACCAAAATAGCTCAATGTTTTAAGGATCTGGGCTTGAAGGGGAAGATTTAGCAATGGGAGAACATCATTTTAACGAATTGATCATGTCCAATTATTTTAATCTCAGTCAGTTAAGAATTCACAATCAAGTGCATAAATTGTGCTTTTGGATTATCTCCTCTCGGCGCAAAGATGTAAAGGCCACCAGATTACAGAAACCTCCTTCGGGCTGCTTTTTTAATTTGGTAACGAGATATTTTTCTGCACGTGAATGTGGGCACTGCCAAGGAGACTTATGTCAGATGCGGTGCGCGGTATGTGGTGGGCAAGCTGCCAAAATGATAACAAATTTAATAAAAAAGCAATAAAAATACTCGGGAAAACTGACTTGATGAAAAATCATCACCGAATCTGGTGGTACATAGGGCATTGCATTGGTAGTTACTCCAATCGCAGCGCATCAGCAATAATTTGAAATATGTTATAAGAAGGCAAGATGATCAACGTTACGCTTAGTCGTCCAAGTTATTTTTAAACGGTCTATGAATTTCAATTTTATTAGAGACAAACATGAAGGAATTTATGTAAAGTAAAGAATGTATAAATTATAGGTATGTACTTTAATTATCGGTTAGCGCCTCACATAGATTGAATGTGTCACATGGTTTAGAAAGGAAATAAGTCTAATATTCTGATACTGGTGCTTATTACTCTGATTTATATGAGGGTGCCCAGCACGCAACGCATTCCTCACCGCGCTATATAGTTAGTGCGAAGTATGAACGCGGAGTAAATTATTAGGCTTAGTTCAGATTTCAGCCGGTGCACAAGTGATTACGCAAGGAACGTAATACATATTGTAATGTTTGCTGATACTGATATGAAGTTAAGTAGGCATTTACATCTATAAATCGATCGTTCAGTTCGTAATCAAACATGTAAAAAAAAACTCAATTTAATTCAAATGTACAGTTAAATGTAAACTTTTTCTTTTTAATTTATAACTCAGGTAATTAAAATTGCCACTGGAAAATCTAATAAAATAATTTCCAATACTCTCCATTATTGAACACGAAATAAAATACCAAAGCAGCTTAAAATTATCTACACGAAAGAGCAATAAGCATTTTTTTTTTTTTTTTTTTTTTCAAAAATATTTACAAAAAAAATTCTTAAATTAAAGTCCTGCTGAGTTGCATACATACAACTCGTCAGCAGGTTCTTATAAATTACATTAATTATTTACACTTAGCCTACATTAACAATAATTTTACTTAATATCAGAATCTGTACGATTTGGGCTTGGCTCGACTCAGCTCTCCACTACAAACTGAAGCCGAGTCTTATTGACTGTATATACTTATAAATATGTTACTCCTATAACACGCATAACATAATATATATCACATTCCACACACATCATTCCATATGCCAGACTCCACACTCTACACACCCAACTCACCCTCACAAAACAATAATAACACCAACACAACTAAAATCATATGTTCTTATTGTCATTACATATTGTTTTCCTGTTTATAAATTGTATTTTATTGTGTTGTGTAACTTGTTAGTGCGATGTTACATTTTTATTTTTTTGTAATAATTTCCATAGATACATACAACATAGCACTCTGCACACAACAAAAAATATAAATGAATAATGCTACTAGCCAACGACAGATTATAAGCCCTGTAAATGCCTAGACTTCCATATTCCCTTGGCAAAAGTGTTTTCCCTCTCTGTGACAACAAATTTAGATCTAAATAACTCCCTAAGAAGGAAATTCAGCCAGTCTGCAAACATATAGACATCCTCAAAACATTGTCGAATGCTTAAAAATATTAGCAGAATTATATGGTGATATTCATAGTATAGAAAAATATTCGAAATGTCTTACTAATTAGTGTGCAAGATTCCAGTCTGATGATTTTGGTCACGATAAAATCCAGTCGCTGGTAAATATTATAAATAATACTGGATGAAAATTAAATACATTTTTTTTATTATAGTAATTTAAACCATATTTTTTTTTAATATCTCGTTTTATTTTTTTAATGTACCTTGTTAAATCAAAAGCAATATTATAATGATTAACCTAATTTTTATATATACCTACAGCACTAAATTGAAAAATATAAGATCCAATTTTTTAAGTTTCATACGCAGGTATTTAAGCAATGATGTTATTATATAACCAATGCTTATTATGTATTTTGACACTTTAATGTTTTTATTTAATACACTCCTTTCTTTGGTCATTTTATTTATTACTTTATTTTTTTATTTATGTCTTATTTATCGTTTGAATTTTGTTTTCGTATGTTTTTTTTTTATTGCAATATTTATTTATTTTGTAAATTTAATTGTGCCTGTGACTAAATTTGTATATTTTTTTAAGTATTAATTTTTTTATGTTATTTTGATGGTTTGGTATTCTTTACTGTTTTATTGTTATTAATACTTTTTTCTGGATTTTAATTTTAATGTATCACATGTTGGTATAATTTAATTGATTGTGCTACGAATGTTTTCTGCTTGTCAATTATTATGGCTTAGCAAGGGAAAAGTCTAAAAAGCCATTATAAGTACATGAATTTGCGGACAACTGTCATTTTAAATGAATAAATACAGAAAAGGTCAAAGCCTTAAAATATTCATATTTTGATTTGAATTTGCTGCAACGTAGGGAAAACATTTTCGAGAAGGGGATATAGAAATTTAGGCATTTACAGGGCTCCTAAAATAGCCAATGACAGCTTATCAGCCCTGTAAATGCCTAGACTTCCATATCGCTTTCTCAAATTAAGATCTAAATAACTCCCTGGGAGAAAGTCCAGCCAGTCTGCAAACATTTGAATATACTTAAAACATTGTTGTATTCATATTTTGTTCAATGAAGTAATAAATGCACATAATTCGCTATCACCTTCTCACTTAATTTTATGATACAAAACTATTTATTTTAATTAAAAAATAATAATCATTAATAGTATTAAAGCCATCGTAAAATCTCGCGACATGGAGGTTGTGATTGGGGTCAATCGGCTTTTCATAGAATCGCTCTGCCCAGGAATAAGATCATTGCCCACAAGTTTTATTTCTTAACAAACTACAATAAAATGTAGTCATGTTTCTAAATCGACAAGTTCATTTATATGACAGCCCACAGGTTAAAATTCAGAGTAAGAAAATCGAGTAGAGACCGACTAGTTGTGAAATGCTAGGCGCGTTTGCCTGCCATTCTTGAGGTGATTCCCAGCGGGCTGGACGTGAAATATTGATTTCAAAGGTCTTTAAATCCACCACATTTTATTGCTTCTGTATTGGCAACTGGGCCTCGATTAGAGTGGGAATTAAACAGAGTTACATTAAATTGTGTATAAAATAAAATCGATTTTCCTGTTAAAAAATTCGTCTTTTCTGGAAAAAAAAATATTTGAAAAAAATAACTGTTTTACTTTATGGACAATTCATGATATCTCTGTTAACTGCCCATTGTAATCGGGGCCCCGATTCGCCTTCCTTTATGAAACTGATGATAAAGATACTCTGCATTCATGGACAAAGGGTATGAAGATTTTTATTAATTTAATGAGAGCATTTTTTAGTTATTTTTAAATTCTTTAAAACCGGTAAAATATATAATATGAGCATATGAATATTCAATATTCACATTTTAAACTTTTTCACAGATGGTGAATGGGAATTGAACCCTTAGTATAATTAATATATGATGCAGTACTTTGTGATTTTATTATTTCATTTAAATTTTACGTTTATTTTTAAACTTCTACTGAATGTGTCATAATATTGAGGTTTAATCTTTGTTTCTAAATCTTGGGTAAAAAGTAACGAATGTTTTAAAAAAAAAAAATTTATCCCTTTTTCATTAATTCTCAAACAACAGAATATTTTCATAATTTAATCAGCGCATGTTTGTCCTAATCAGTGCATGTGCTTATTAAAATGCACGTCGTGTTGGTTTTATTTTTTTGTGCAACAACTATGGTGAAGGTGTATAGTGGGTTTTGCATGTTGGTTTGCATGTTGGTTTAATTGGTGTCCTGACGAAGAGACGGGTACGTCTTGAAACCGGTAGGCATAGAAAAGTCGTTTAGTGGTTATATACAAATATTTAATAACATTTAGTATCATGTTGTGACCACAAAGTTAATGCTTTAAATATTAATAATATAATCATATTTATACAATAAGGATCTACGAGAATCAAATGTTGATGGATGCAGAAAACGAGGAAGACCGACAAAGACATGGCACGATCAAGTCCATCAAATACTTGAAGATGGACGTGCCAAAAGTAGGAATTATCGGCGTGCGTGCATGAGAAGATGTATGAATGTAGCGGAAGCGAGGTCTGTATGCAAAAATAGAGTGATGTGGCCTTCTTTCCTCTCTGCCTGTCCCTACGGGGAAATGGCTTGATGGTTTGTTTGTATATTATAACTATGTAAAAGGCGATTTTGCCGTATATGTTAATAAAATAAAATATGCATAATACATTATATACTTAAGTTCTCAAAGGGTAACTTTACCAGTCACTTTTCTTGTAATATTTACGAAACATAATAAAGGAGTGTCAAGCCGTTAATTTATCTTAGTCACTAGTACTTTGTATGCTGTTTATCTTAAATGGCACCATCTTGAATATTTTGCAATATAAATGGAACATCGTAATTAAAACGTTTTAAGTAACGGACGAGTTATATAACAAAAAAAATACCGACACGTAAATGTATGGCGGAGGAATACCGAAACTCTCAACCCATAATTTATTATTTTGAAGGAGATATTTAAGTTATTAGATGCAACGTGTACCAGCTTCTTATCATCGGAAAGGGAGAGTTAAATGTAGCTCTGCACTTTAATATTTCATTGTTCGACGAGTTGAAGTTCCTACTCTGTTATGCTGCAAACTATTCAGGAGAAATTTCTGAAGTATCGTTACTTAATTCATAAAATGCTGTCCCAAAACGTTCCTTTAAACGCGGTGATGTAAAATCTTGTTACCTCAAGCAAAATGCAGAATATTCTGAAGTAAAACATTGAAAAAAAACAAAGAGACACATTGTTAAATAATACTTTTTTCCATAATTTATAAAAAAAACATAATATAATTTAGGCCTGTTGTAGCAAAATAAATTGAAAATTATAAATACGCGTGTCATTTAACTAGCGGGCACTCCAGCTCACTACCAATAACCGACTAATTAAACAAATTTTTTTGTCTCTTTCACACAAACACCGGCCACAGAACAGCATTTTTGTGACTTCCTTGTTATAAGTTCTTTCCTCGTGCTCTTTCTCATACAGTTTCACAGATTTATTGTTGGATTGGCATCACTTTCATTTATATATGTATTTATTCTACGCATAGCAAGGATAAATATTTTTTGTCTCAGAATCCATCGTATTTACACAAAATTCTACTTTCCGTTTTAAAGTCTAAATCCGGTATGAAAACGTCCATCTGATAATTACACAAAATACAACTTCATCATTTAAATAAATAAGAGAGATCTTGTATCCGATTTATACTTGTGTTACACCACAGCCATTTATGTATTTATTTGCTTGTGTATTTTTTCCAATTGGTCCGTGGTATTACGATCAACTTAGGTGTAATGGAGAGTATTTTTCTTCATGTTCCTGATGAGTACCTTAGACACAGGCGGCTTAAGCTATTTTATCTTCCTCCTTGCAGAACCAGCGTGCCAATGTTAATAATAATGCCAATGAAAGTTTTAAGAGGATAGCTTCCTTTTGCTCTACTGGGTATTTCTATTTTACCGTTTTTTCGCGTTTTTTGTGTATGTAGCGCTAAATTTTTATTTTTATTTATTTTACTTTTTGTACATAATGTTATTTGTACATTGGCGGGCTTATTGCCAAATGGCAATTTCTTTCAACCAACCAATAAAATTATAGCTTTATTTTTATAATTCAAGTTAAATAACATATTCAATACAAAATAAAGATAAAAAGCTAAAGATATATAAAAATAGAAATAAACATATTTGTTTATAAATTACCTTAAATCAAAACTATTACTCCTTGATGATTTTCCAAATGCTTGAGTATACTGTTTATCAGATTGATGTGCCATATATATATTTAAAAAAAAAATATTTTTTATGTTTCTAATCCTTTAACTGTGGTGATATACTCATGTGCATTTGTCATATAATTGCTTGTCCCCTCTCAAAAAAGGACTTTTAGTCCCATGGAGTTGAGACTTATCGTCTCAAATAATGTACAATAAACTTATGTATGTAAATAAATAAATGGGAAAAATGAAAGAAGAGGAAAAAGGAAAGGAGGAGAGATTAAGGAAGAGAAAGTAGATGTTTCTTCAGACGTGATTTAAACAGAGATAATGTTGTAACATCTTCGATGGTGGATGGGAGATGACTCCACAGTCGAGCCGCATGGACACTATATGAGTTAGAGAAGAAAAAGGAATTGTGGATGGGTATTAAGAGAGTGCCGAAGAAAAAGGAATTGTGGATGGGTATTAAGAGAGTGCCTTAAGAATTAGAACGAAGAGGTAAACCATGAACTGATAAGTGAAGATTATTTCATGTTATGTTTGCCTTGAATATATTTTCGTAATGTTCATGAACGTATTGGATAAATAAATGTAATTGTTCGTGGCCTGTACTGAATCATAAGACCTTTCCTTTTTTGTAACTAATATGATCAAGTTATGTTGCAGTTATAATAAAAATGCCCTATGCACTACCAATGGGATAAGGAAAAGTTGATGACGAACTTTCTTTGGCGTTGTTGTTCTAGGTGCATGCGATAATTGTTTTATTTACGAATTGACAAAACTAACAGTTTAAATAATATACTGTATATTTAACCACCTCCTAGGAAGTGATCAAGATCGACATGTATTGGGTACAACAGATATGGAGGCCATTTCTGAGAATGGAATATGGAAGTCTAGGCATTTACGTGGCTTATGACATGTCATCGGCTCGTTAATGATATCAGATATTCATATGTTTCTCCCAATTTTTCCCTCGCTGGTAAAATAATACATAGTGAGAAAAGTGAAAAGAATAAAATAGGTAACAAGCCATGTAAAGGTTAACACTATGCTGAAACATTTAAAATATATATAAAAGTAATAAAAATACATCAATAACACCTGTACTTTCTTAAGAAATATGAAAGAAACTTTTATATTCCCTTTTCAAAAATGTTTTCCTTCTTTGTAGTAACAAATTTACATATGAATAACCATTCAATTCATCCGATTCATCCGACTGAACCAATTCACTTACTAATATGAACAACTCCCTAGGGAGGAAATCCAGCCAGTCTGCAAGCATTTGGACATACTCAAAACATTTATTAAATAAGAAACCTTTTAAATGTATCGTATGTATAATGAAACCCATTGAAACCAATCAATAAAATAAAAATACTTTGCAATCGCCCATGTAGCAGATTTTTATTTTCCGTTTAGTAATTAATTAAAAAGCGGGAAGCTCGCTAATTGGCCGAGCAAGATAGAACTTTTGTAGTAACAAGTAGATACTTTAGTTTTATAAATAAGTATCACTTTGAAAATATGTTTCACTAGCCAAAGCAGCCCTGTAAAGTGGAACTAGTAATATCTAGAATTACATAATTATTTATCTTTCCTGTGTTTGAGCGGATTAAGAATACAGTTTGTTGTGTTAAAAAGAACTTATAATCACCTTCATTTCCTTTTCGCACCTAATGGTGCATAGGGAAAAGCATTGGTACAAAAATCGCAGCGTATCTTGATCAGTCTGACGGTTCAGAAACCAGTCTAGGGACTTTGAAATATTTTAGTGTAAAAACACCCTTTTAAATAAATATTTCAAATCAACAATGTCGGTAATCGAACCGGAGACCTTTAGTTTGGTCGGCAAACGAGCTGACCATCACAACAAAGGCTGATGACTACTCCCAGGTAAACATCCTGAAAAAGAAAATCAAGTGGAGATAAGTCCGACTCGTAGTGTTGTAGTTGGCACGTTCGCCTACCATGCTTGAGGTCCCGGGTTCGATTCCTGGGAAGGTCGACATGAAATACTAATGAAAACGGTAGAAGCACAGCAATATTTCATATTCTTAAATTGGCAACTGGGTTGGTATTCCAAATGCTCTTGCGGTCGTATTATCTCGTGTATTTACATACAAAAACACGAGAACAACGGTTTTCTCGTGCTGCGAGAATGGTTTAGAATAGCACTTTGAAGCGTTTGACTGATCACAATATTTACGGAGCACTTATTCAGTGCTCTATGCACCACTGGGCGTGGATAGGAAAATGATGATGAATAAGTAAATGATTACAAAAAAAAAATTCCCGTGAGTCTGAAATCAAATGTCTAATCTTTACTTTTGTGTATGTAAAATAATTTTATTTTCTTTTATTACTTCTTATATCTTCTTATTTTTTCTATTTTTTTCTTTGAAAAACAACTTGTCTTATCTTTAACTCAATTTGCATTGTTACTCAAATCGATTTAATTAAGCTTCACACTTATTTTATATAATTTATGAAAGATGGTGGACTTCTATAATTAAGGATATGCTCGTATATAATATAAAGAATGATACCAACGCTTACTTACAAATTGTATGGATGTATCCCTTTTGAAATCCCAAATAAAATAACTATGCACAATAACTCCCGTACGATTTTTCCGCTTATTGATTATCATCTTACAATGAATCAAGTGAATACTTAATCTATATTACACATTGTGCATTGGAGAGATAACGCCGCGCCACACTTGTCGGTAACCCGTTTCAGTGAGTAGATAATTTATAATCCATTATCACTTGTTTGTATGAAATTGTATGAAATATTAATCTTTGAGCACAATACTGCCCTACCTTGCACAATAACTCCGTACGGAAGGATATACAATATACGTAGGAACACATAAAGTAACTTGATACACTCATATACTCGTGATGCACGATTCGCACTGTACTTTCCTTCATTATTCACTGTATCTAGATTCAATTGTTTCACTAATGACACGTGGGAGTAAGAGTAATGACGTGTTTATTGAAATTGTGGTTTTCTTATTACTTCTTCGTCTTCTAGTCCAAAAACGGAGCGTCCGTATTTAAACTTGACACTGGCTAGAACACCCCAGTTAGGGGTGAAAAAAGCCAAAAAAACTAAGAAGAAGAAAAAAAGCGTCCGTATGTGCCTGTGCATAAAAATTAATTCAGTTTTTTTTTTAAATTGTACATTCATTTATTATTTGTTACTTGCTATGCATTTGTACTTATATTTTATATTAAAAGCCTGACTCTTTTTTAGCGAGTTCAACCTGAAAAGTTATATTTTAATTTCTTTAAGTATTGATTTCTTGCCAAATAAAAGTTTTTAAAAAAAAAGGATTTCAGTAGAGTCCCTTCACATAAACGAAAACCGTTTAAACGACGCGACGGGTCAGTTTTGCTCACTTTTTTTAACACTATTTTAATTGAAGACCTCGTTATACAATCTTGTAAAAAATTGTGTAAAATTTTCCTAAACAATATTTTTGGATTTTATTATTATCTGTCCATGCGTCTATAAATAGGTACTAAAATCTATTTTATTAATAAAAATTTAACATATTAACAATATTTTGATGTCCAAATGCTTGTAGACAGGCTGGATTTCCTCCCTGGGGAGGTATTTAAATCTGCATTTGTTGCTGTCTCTGTTAGAGAGGGATTATTTTTACAATTAAAATGTATTTCATTGCTATGTAATTATTCTTAATTTTGTAATACTATGTTTACCTCTTTTGTATATTGAAAAAAACAAAAAAAAAAAAACATTTTATAAAAAGGAATATGGATGTCTAGACATTTTTAGGGCTTGTGACTCCAGAGATCCAGTATTTCTTCAATTTTGTCTTCTTCCTCCAGCTCAATGTTTGAAATGTCACCTTCCAATAGCAGAGCGATTCAGACAGTTCGACTTGTATTTATCTTTTATTTGTAAAAAAACAGATAAGATATTGTTTCAATCATTTACGAGTAAAATAAATAAACGATTCATGATAGTTCCTTCCAAAATAAATGAGTACCTAACGGTAATAAAACATGAACAATCAGTCGTACTAAAAAAAAAGTTACCTTTGAGACTGAATGTTCGATTGAACGAACATTGTGTTTCATTGTAAAATTCTAGTTAATAACTTTTAAAATAGCTTATGATATCGTTAGAATACGCCTTAAGGCAACAAAATAAATATAAATTGTATAAAAAAAATGACGACTTACCATAAATAGTCCAAATAACAACTGAAAGAAATGGGTGCTCTAACGAATGTCGATCTGTCAAAATTTGACTGCTGTTTTTAGTAAAATTACGGATTGCAACCTAGCGGAAAAAATCGACTTCATAGAAAAGATTTCCGGCAATTAAAAAAAGAACCCAATAGTATTTATTCATTTATTATAGGATAAATAAAATCGCGAAATCAGTGTTCGTTTGAACATACATACGATTCCAAAAAGTTAAAAAAACTTAAGTACATCAAAATCACAGTTAAAAATACTGTGTCTGAAAAAGCAGCATTTTTTGTTAAGAACACTTGAAAAATGACATTTTTATTGGCATTTCTTTAATTACTAAGCGCCACCATCACTCAATGTTTGACGGTTCAAAGGTGTCATTGGCGGGTTACCATAAAGCCAATAAAAGGCCCTAAGCCATGTAAATGTATTTGTTATAATAAATTTATTTTATTAACTCCCTATAGTAATGAATCCCGTTCTTGTGGACAAAAATTTTGACTATCTCAAAATATTGTTGATTTTTATTTAATTCTTAAATACATTGAATATTTGTTATACAAGTACATTTTTCACAATTTCGATACGCTACTTACATTAAAAAAAACACTGACAGCTGCTAGCTTGGTATTTGAGTTATGACAGGAACAGACCTATTGTAACTAGTTACACAGGATAAATATGAAATATCTCTTTCTAATAAAAATATTAGCATGTATGTGTATTGTGATTTGTTTTATATATATTTTTTTAATTCTCGAGCTTAACGCAATAGTATTTTTTTTATTGTGAAAGTAAAAACAAAAAAATTGTAAATTTTCTTACTGAGCAAGATGGTCTTATTTAGAAATGAAATAAGTATTTTGGTACACAATCTTTAATTACTTTTCTGCAGAAGCAAAAAAAAACATTAAAGTCCTACTCTTCAATTTTCCCTCTCATTATTTAAATTTGTGTTTTTTCATATCTCCATATATCAATGAGCTAGACCTTTCTACTATACGTATTGGCGGGAAAGTTAAAATTTAGAGCTTCGATGTGGGGAGGACTGGGGGGCACTTCTTCCCCCGCGGGACACATATCGAATAAAGAGTAAGACAACTGCCAGAGACAGGACACAAATTCTGCCAAAAAAGCTTTTGAGACATACTCGCCGTGTAATTAGGGTTGACCATTATAATCTTTAAAAAAAAAACTAAATCTTTATAACCCGTTTATTAGTTATCCTTATTTTGGAGATTTCAGGGGGTGCTGCGTTGGTTTGGACATGTAGAGCGAATGAACAGTGAAAGAACGGCTAAAAGGATCTGCGATGCGAATGTTGATGGATGCAGAAAAAGAGGAAGACCGAATAAGACATGGCACAATCAAGTCCATTAAATACTTGAAGATGGACATGTCAAAAGTAGGAATAATCGGCGTGCGTGCATGAGAAGATGTATGAATGTAGAGGAAGCGAGGTCTGTATGCCAAGATATAGTGATATGACGTTCTATCCTCTCTGCCTAAAACGGCGTGATAATTTGTTTTGTTTTGCTTTTTTTTTCAATGCTTTATGGCTAAAATTTTGCATCTCAAATGGGGTTTTGTGTTTGATTTACAATATATTTTAGATTGTTTTATTTTCAAGTTAGTGTTTCTTGTATCTTTGATATAATTATATCGTATAATTATAAAATTTTTAGAAGGCTTTTATAATGTTTATTATCAAATACCGGTATCTTATTGTTCAATATCTGAAGAAACTGTATGGGCATTCAAAAAACATATTCACTCTTGAGTGGCTGTGATGTAACACGAGTCTACATAGGATAAGGATACAAGACTTGATATATCTAACTTGTTTTTTTAAATGATGACATTGTATTTACCGTAATCTTGAAAACAACGTTTTTACACCGGATTTGAAAAGTAATTTTTTTCTAAATATGCTAGATTTTCATATAAAAAATATTTATCCTAGTTATACATGGGATAAATAAAAGTGATGCCAATACATCAACAAATCAGTTTAACTATATAAGAGAGAGCACAAAGATCGGACTTATAATAAAGAATACAGAAACGCTGTTCTATGGCCGGTGTTTGTGTGAAAGAAACAAAAGCATTCCGATAGCACGATAGATACATGTACCATGCATAAGACAAGGAAAAAATCAGTCATCTGTGTTTTTAGAAAATTTCGTCTTTGCATTATTTACGTATTTGATAAAACACGATGTTACAGCCCCGTTCCCGAAGAATGTTTTTAGCACAGCCCTTTAAGAGTTAAAATAACACATAACCTACAAACTCAGTGTAACGCGAAAACTATTGCGTATGGTTTTTATTTTTATTAAAAAGAATGGTGCTTGAGTTATTATTTATTAAACTTTTCCATTTTTAGGACCATTTCCTAAAGTGGTAAATATTTTGAGTTGGAAAAATGGAAATCGAGTTATAGTAGAGAGGGATTTAAATCTAGGACCTTTGGTCCGCGAGTCCACAATACTTCCACGGAACCACTACATGGTTCATGTTTAAATATTTTATGTAGAATTTTATTTTTTATTTGTGTCTACTTTAAAAAACATTGTACATGCATTTGAAAAAACCCGTAAAATACAATCATATTAAGTGTTCTTGCGAGAAATGTTTTAGAGTTCAGAGCAATCATAAAAAAACAATATTAATTACTTGTAACGGTGACATAAATTAATATTTTAAACTTAATCGCGCACACTACGCAGTGATGAGATTTTTTTTGTATTGGCAAAGAATTAAAAAATAAACGATGCAAAAATCTTTTGTAAATTTTTGTCTCGACACTCACTTGCAATTTTCTTTTCCATTATTAAATGGCATTATTTAAGTAAATGAAAATCACATAAAACAGAAACTTTTTCAAAAACAGTTAAGATTGAAATATTCTCTTTCATTCCTTTTTCGCATCCAATGGTGCATAGGGCACTGCATTGATACACCAATCGGAGCGTATCTTGATCATTTTTGTTACATGGAAAATGATCAGTCTTACGCTTAGGTGCCAGTTCAGGGAATATGAAATATTCAAGTGTTAAAACACCGTTTTAAATAAATATTTCACATCAACCATGTCGGTAATCGACCCTGAGACCTCTTGCATGGCAGGCAAACGCGCTAACCATTACACCAAGAGGCTGACAAAATATTAAAATAGACTTATATTTTTATTTTTATATCGAAATACTTTCAGTTATTATTTTTATTGGTCTAGGTACTATGAAAGTTAGAAGTTTTAACGGAATCATTTTGTGTATCCAAAGCACGACACAAAATTAATTAAATGTTTTAAAAAACACTTGTAAAAAAGAGTTTTTTTTATTATTTTAAAAACAGCTTTGATTTTTGTAATTTTACAAGCGACAACAGAGAACACTAAATAAATTTTTAAGTCATTAATGCATTTATTTTACCAAAATCTTTTCAGTAGTAAAACTGAATGCGTTTCAGATAAGCATTAATTTGGCAACCCTAACCAATACAACTAACACAAAGACAAATCTTAGCACCAATACACGTACGCCTGTTTACTCTAACACACGTGCACGTAACACTTCTACTCCACCCCTGGCAATACATCCAAACGTCTTGATATTGCTCCCTTTCTTTCTGGATTCTTAATTAGTGTTCGTGCGTCCCGTTCGCGCTCGCGTCCGCTAATTAGTCAGCCGCTTCGCTCACTCCTTCTTATATTCTTCTTCTCTCGTTCATTCTTTCCATTTTACATATTATTATACCGGGCGGCCAGGGGTGGAGGGTAGACACAACACACCACCCGGAGGTGTGCGACGGTTTCGAAACTAATTAATAAAATAAGGTATTTCAATAAACGACCATGTTTTTAATCACCGATACATTTAAGCAAAAAAGGGTTTCAATGTGTTTGGACTCTGGCATTGTTTAAGCATATTTTAGGTAAAGGGTATTTACAGTTAATTTAATTTAGGTAAATTATAATTGTGTAGACAAATATTATCAATTCAGTCAGTTGAATTTTATCCACATTATATAATAAAGATTTTTAGGTCGTAAGTGCCCTTCCGAAACTGCAGTAATGTTCTTGTAAAATAATAAAAATTGTGTAACACTTATAACAAAGTTTTATTTTCATAGCCCTGTAAACGTGTAGATTTATATTATTTTTTTATTTATTGTTAGGTATTTTCTTCTCTGGAATGTTCTTCATCTCTGTTGTAATATGTTACTCTTAATAACTTCCTAGTGGGTGATATCCAGTCATTATTCACAAAAGTTTAGACAATCTCAAAATATTATTTGATGAAATCATTATTTTAGTGTAATATAAAATCATTTAAATTTTACTAAATAACGAAATTAAAAAATGGTTGTGATTAAAAAAGTATCGTCAATTTCTTAGTTTTTGTCGAAACCTAAATGATGAAACAGTTTTTATTGTTGAGTTGTAGTCGAAGGGTTGGTGGAGAAAACTAATTTTTCCTGCCGGTTCGGGGTGCAAAATAGTGGGGCGAAGCCCAAGAGCTTCTATAATTTCAATAAGTAGAGTGGGCAGTAATTAAATTTAATGAAAATAATTTAGAACCCTTGTAACGATGCGGTATGCGGTGTCAATTATCAACACAACCTCTTACAGGAAAGATGGACTAGGGAGGGCAGCCACTTACCTCATCTAGTCTTTCTCGTTCTTTTACCACTCGGCTGGATTCACACTTGACACTAAAGATGAGGCGCCAAAGACGCGTAACGCAAAAAGCCTTCTGCAGTGAGCTTCTTACACCACATTAGTGTGATTGGATGGAAATAAATACATGTATAAAAACGGTACGGCGATTAAAAAATAATGTAACGCACGGACACAGACAGTGGTCTGGTTAACCACGGGTTATGAAGGAATACTGAGGTAGGCTTAGCAAGGTAGGTTAGATGTTAACATTGGGATAATAATCGACACTGCATACCTATGGTACTTGTATCTCGGTCTCTAGTCTCATATTTTGTCAAGATCTAAGATTCCCACGTTTATACAAAAGGAAAAAAAAATGTTACTGAAAAAACCGAAAATATAAGCATCATGATGATGCGCGGTCTTACTATTCTTCATTCAATCGTATTTCAGTATTTTATTCCCGGGTTATGGCACTAGATATAAAAGTTATGTTTTTTTACACAATATCCACCGTTGGAAGGTCTATCGTGTGTTTTAAAAATAAGATCGTCTTTTACAGAAGAAAAAACTATCCAAAAACCCTTAACACCGACTTGTTTTATCTGCCGTCTTTGGAATTTCAGAATACAAATATGACCTATTTTCAGAAATAGCAAAACGTGCTTCAAATCAAATTTATTTCCTATATTTTTTTCTAAAAAAAATAATAAAACTCGGTTTAGCTTTCTGGTAGGGAAAATGGGAACGCGAGACTTTAATTTTGTCGATTTATGATAAAATAAAATTTAATTCGATTATTAAGAATGCTTAGGTTTTACAGTGAAGTGTCCAAAGACCGCTCGGTTGCTGGTTAGCAAAGAAATACAAAAGAGTGATAATAAGCTCACTTTTCGAAAAATGAACTTTACCGACAGGGCAATATCTTGTCTTTTTATTTATATATTTTTAAAATCTTATATTGTGTAGTTTACAATACTTAATTAAATTTATTTTATTTGGAATTTTTACAGATATTCCATAAAAAATAAGTAGAAATATTTTAACAATACTAGAGCCAATTAAGAAAATCCATTGGAAATCTAATAATATATAAGAAAAGAGTTTACGTAATTGTATGTGTGCGACGTTTATATTCATGTTTGTATGTGAATAAACGTGTAAGGGTGCGTGTCGGTGGTTGCGTAAGTAAAAAAACAAATATATAATTTAAAACGTGTTTTTACATTAAAAAGGGTCGAAAAAGCTTAAAAGTAAGACGATTGATTAATAAAAAAAAATTGTTTATACCTACTACCGAAACCTTATTAAAAATATTTTAGTTAAGTAATGTTCTAATTGTGTTTTTAAAAATTATGGTAATTTTCAAAACCTTATTCTGAAAAAAAAGAATTTTATCAGCAGCATTTATCTTTAATTTTAGGTAAATATACCAATCCACGTGGGTTTGTTGAATAACCTGTCGATTGTTTTAAATAATCAAAAAAATATTATTAAAAACTGTTTTTTAATTGATCTTAACGAAAAAGTTTATACGATTTTCATTAACAAAAAAATGGATTATTAATGCTGCAAAGCATTAATTAATATACTTCTATCATTATCTATAGGAACACACGTCGAATTAAACTTTATTTTAACATTGGACCTATTCTAAATGAAATCTTATGAATTACTGATTACACTAATCATATAAAAATATTTTCATGAATGCAAAAAAAGCAAACATTTAAAACGTGTTTTTGTATATTTTTTTTTTGTTGATTTATATGGTTAATTAATTAAAATCGCGACCGTCGCAGTGTTCTCATGCCCACCCCACTGCGATGTCTTAAGGAGCTGCGGCGTGCGGGTGGACAGATTCGGGGGTACTTTTTTGGCACCCCGGGGTGGAGGTAGGGTGGGAGGCGGGTGTGTATGGAAATGTTGACGTCAGGCCTGGCCGAATTAAAGCCAGCCAGATATGAATCCATCCCTGGCACGTATGTCGCGCCTCCCCAAAATATAATTTTTTCTCCCCTGCCCTGCCACGGGGAGATACGGAGATTAGGAGAAATATAATGAATCGTCATTAAGTACAAATTTCGGCTATTAAAATTTTTAAGAAAATCGCGGTGTAATAATGAAATTTGTATTAAACATGTCGTTAAATCGCCTGATTAATAATAAAAGGCCGCCGCAGTATGCCATAAAATATACTCCATTAAATTTTAGGTTTTTTTCACTAAAAATTACGTTACTACGGATTTAACTAAAAATATTAATTTGTTAATAAAAAACCTTATATTTTTTTTAATGTATATCGTGTGAATTTCTTTGAAAAAGTCACATTCTTATGTTATTGTCTTAATAATTTCAACAAAATCATATTTGAAATTTATTGCAACAGTTACGGAAAACGTTTTTGAGTAAGAAATTTAAAAGTCAAGGCATTCACAGTGCTTATAAACTGCCATTGGCTGGTTAAAGTGGGCACTTTACACGCTATTTAATATGCACCATGTTTAAACATCCACATTTCTTCAACTGTTCCATATGGTGACTTTTTTGAAGTAATAGAGCTGAACTATTATTATCCAGCGATGTCTACAAACGTTTAGGCATACTACAAGGGGGCCTCCTTTGTGTAATAGCTAAGTCGTTTGACTCATGCACGGAAGGCTCCGTGTTCGATTCCTGGTGAGAATACAAAAAAAGTAATTTTTCTCAAGCGTGGGCTTTCTTTACTTTAATTCCATTACCTTTCGTCGTGTAAAAAAAGTAAAAATATTTTTAATTTTAATATTATTTATATCCCAAACATAAAACTTATTAAAAATTAAAGAATTTATTTAATAAAAAATACAGTAAAATGTGATCAGCTTTTTTAAAAGAATATCATCATAAAAATGTAGTAATAAAAAAGAAAACACCTTTTTAATGAGAAAAGTAAGTATTTACTGGGTTTATGACATTATTGGCTTGTTTTAGTGACCACTTTAACACGGTGTAAAATTAAAATACTGCCTATGTTTCATCCATAATTCTTCAATTGTTTCAACTGTTGTTTTTTGTGTAGTTATTGAGCTGAAACCTAAATTCTTAAAAGGGTTAAATTCATCCATTACCTTAAAAAAAATCAACTTTAAACTTTAAAAAACAAATTCACTTTAAAAATACTGTTTATTATTTATTATTTTTATTTACCAGATTTTGAATAAAAAATATTGAGAACTTATTAGAGAACGTATTATTTTGTATGAAAGTATAATAGTATAAAATTTTTGCTTTTTGAATTTTCGTATGGAGAATTTTTTTTTAACTGAGATTTATTAAAAATATAATGATTAGCATTTGATAGTATTCGCAGGAACAAAAGAAGAGTCAAATAAAATAATCTCATCTCCATAAATTAGAAAGAGTAATTACAGCCTTCCAGGTAACGAATTCGCACACATTTTTCTCCGTAAAATCTCGCCTCTGGTAGTCACATTTAAATAACAACTTTCTTAACGCATCCGTCCAAACGGGCTCCGCTTTTCGTAATTAGAATTTGAAAGAAAGAAACAAGGATCGCGCTTGGCGAGCATTTTAATGATAAATTCCGTCATGAGGGGGCGGGGGGGACTGGGGACATACAGAGCAGATAGGTTTTAATTTCCCCCCCGACAAACACACATAAAAATCTATGATCCATCACGGGGTGGGAACTTCTTATTTTACTTACGCAGGAAAACTGAGAATTCACCACCGCTACTGCTGGGTAGACAAGGCAAAAACACGATACACAAACACGCATCATGCATTTAAAAAAATATTTTTTTAATACAAGCTTACAAAATGATACACACAAATAGACAAGCGCCGTGGAGCAGTTGGTTAGACGGTGAACTTTCCCGCCAGTTGCAAGAAAAAAAATCAAGAAAGATTTTGTTTCTCAATTGGTCTGGGTGTTGTGGTGCACTTTTCATAGCCTCCTTCCATATCCCCTCTTTCGCACCTATTGATAAGCCTCTAAATAGAGGCTTAGCGAGTTAATCCTAAAAAAAAACCTAACACAAAACTAAAGCAAAAAAAAAACGTAACGGAATACCACTACTGACGTATTAGCAGTGGCAAACGGTGATTTAGTTTATAGGTGAACTACAAAAAATATTAAATTTGTACCTGCATTGTTGGTATATAATATGTAAGTAATATATAAACTATACATTGCTATTTTTTATGTTTTTGTGTGATACAACTGCGTATCCCATGTATAAAATCAATTCTAAGGACGATAATTATTTACTTTGTTATTTATGTATATCATATGTAGCTATATTCTCCATTATGCTAACACAAAACTAAAACAAAAGTTAATAAAAAATACCGCCATACATTTAGTAGACATATTTCCATTACAATTGAAATGTCAACTGGCTGATTTGTTCTAGAAAAATAATGCCAATGACACTCATGTCACGCCACATGTCCTGTGATATGACTGTACGAAGTAATGGTGGTCATTATGTCAACTGTTTCATCTAAAAGAAAAATAGCTCTTAAGAAACAATGTTCGAAATATTGTCTTTTCATTAGAGAATCTTTAAATTATTTGTGTAATATTCAAGCTTACTTTAAGAGAAATTAACCGCAACTGGGTTTAAGGCGTTAAAAACATGACATACTTATTTTTACGAAAAAATAAGCAAGAATAGTTGGCTGGTTTCTTGGCTCACTGCTGGCGCTTGATGCGCTTTATATTAATTAATTTATTTTTAGAGGATAATACAAACGATGGACATGATTTATAAGAAATAATAATTATTTGTGATTTTGTTGATAAAGTTACTTTAAAACATTATTGTGGAAAGTCAAATATAACGGTGAGCTGCGTATTATCGCTTATGTGGAAGATTCCACACTAGTATAAAGACACGTTATTTATTCTAGCTTCAACTAAAATATGATACCTGGATGGTACTAATTAACTTTTGATTTTATTTGTATATATATTCATATTATGTTTTTAACAATTGTATAACTATCGTATAATATAACTAAAATTCCTTCATTCAAAGATGTATCACCCGTATTTTATTTGTAAAATAAATTATCATAAAAGTAATCAGAAAAATTAACACAGTACAACAACACTTATAAGGAACATAAAAATAGGGAAATACCACACACTACGAATACCGATAAAAATACTTTACTCGGATATGAAATGGATTTAGAATAATTAATTGTATTTTCAAAATCAATATGGATATTGTGGAGAGATGTTTTATTCCATGAGTGTAAAAAATAAATTCAACAAAAATACGTCCGTAGAAAAACGCGACGTGTTTGGCCTTGGTTGCTGTGACGTCAAGATTTGTGATACTGTTTTAAACAAATTTCAATGACTGGAACAAATAAACATGAATCATGACGTATAAGGTGCGTGGCCGATGGAATCTCCGTTTTTGCGGATATCCAAAATTACAAATGTTAAAATATTTTCTATGCTGCTAATAATTAGCAAAAAAATTGTTTTCACTGGACCGTATTTCATAGAGCTTTAAAACTTAAAAAATGTTAAAAAAATACAGATTTCCCTGTAACGGCAACAGACGTTTACATTACTTAAAACACACTATCCATAAGGACAATTAGTAAGTACTCACAATATAAAATTGCTATGGAAATAGATAGTGGAGGTGGGATGCACACGGATCGATGAGTAGATCAAGCCAAATAGGTAAAAATTTGCGTACTGTTAATGAAATTAAGGTGTCAGGTCTATATAAATTGGTTATGTTTTTTATGATATTTTAGTTTATATTGTTTAATATGTTAATGATAATTAGATTTATTGCGTTTTTATTTTATTATTATGTTAACTTTGTTAAATTACTAATTTAAGGCACGTTTTTTTATTGTAAAATGTTTCCCCCGGCACGGGACACTTCAGTGAGGGAACATTTTTCTGTTTAGTAAAAATAATACAAACATTGTAAAAGTATAAAAAAATTATGCACATATAAATATTTCACAGAGGCTTATCGTGTTCAAAAGTGCAATAAAAATCATATTGATATAAATGAAATGATTTTTTGTTGTTCTAATTGAATAAATGTCTACTAAACACAAAATCGCATTGATGATTTAAATTGATAAGCGATATTCCTCTATCAAGCGATTCATCCGCCAATGAGAGGGTAACTCAAGGGAGCGAAGACGAAGAAATGAAGGCTGTAGAGAAGGGGGTGGGGGGGAGAGTTAGAAGAAAAGGTTTCGCGGGGGGTAATGAATTTTCTCGTGGGGCGGGGGCGGCCCGGGTACGGGGGGCAGCCTCCACATATATCTGGACCATTACTCTTTACGCCGCCAACTTCCAATGGCGGTGTTCCGAATGACGCCACTCGCGAGACTTTATTTTAGCGATTTGCATATAAAACTTAGTTCATTTGGGATCGAAATTTCCGCCAAACAAAGTGTCCCTCAAATCTTATGATAACAAACAAATAAGATGGTCTTTTAAACAATGCAGGTTAAGACAAACTTTCATAACTCAAAGCCTCATCTTATTTTTTTAGCTTCCGCAGATTTTCCCGCCTCGCCACTAGTGCAAAATGATGTAATATGCACTTTCAACAACCACGTACGTGGTCGCAAGTTCGGTTCTCGATAAAATCCATGTAGATGAATGAAATAATTATTTTAAATACATTTTTTATTATCTACTATATTTTATGGTTTTACTTTGCAACTGAAGAGTAAACGATTTATTTCTTACATTTGAAATTTGTAATCGTGTTAGTATTTTTTTATTATTTATTGTTAACTCGTTTATTCCAACCGTTTTATTTTCATTTTATTAAAAGTAAGTTTAATTTTTTCAGAGACTTTTTTTTTTCATTTTTCTTATTATTTTGAACTAATTTCTATAGGTGATGTTTTAATATTGTTTTCAGTAGTTATTGTTTATAATAATACATTGTATGCTGTGCCAAATTATAAGGGGTGATAGGTCTAGCAATATTACCATATTCATGTATGTCCAGTTGACTGCCATTGTTCTATTACAAAATAAAAAACTACACCAGCCGCCTGAATATACGTATATTATGTAAACGACAGTAAAAATAAACGTTTTTATAAACGATTAAATATACTAATGTTAAAACAAACAACCTGAGATTGCGGATTTATCAAAAATCCGTTATTTTGGTTATAAGGGTGCTTAAGACAATGATATTGTTAAAAAAAATTCTTGCATACCTTTGTTATTGTTGTTTTTTTTTTTACTTTGTAAAACTTTTTATTATGTCCTTTCTTACTAATATCACATATTTTTTCTGTATATTCTGTGTTTATTATTTAGTAGTTAGCATGTATTTTTTTTTGGTAAATGCCTTTTGGGCGCTCATGAACAAAATAAATAAATATGTCTAATGTACTATATACGGTTTATCTCATTCTATATTAGTTCAGTTGTTTCGGTTAACGCTGGATGTAGTTTTTGAATTAAGTTAAATAAAATAAGCATTTTAAAATTTCAACATAATTGGAAGATAATTAATGTTTGAATAATAAAACCAAATAAATTGTTTTTGGTAAAAAAAATAAATTTTTAGTATCATTTCAATTATTTTTATAGAATCTATTTTTTAATCTACTACAGTCTTACTTTTACTGCCAAGTAATTAACTTATATTTGAAATAGTGTTATCACAATTATTTAGGGTGACTTTTTTCCGATTAGATGTTAAGCTTAAAAAAAAACATGACAAATAAAGTAAAAGGAAAGATGGAGTAAATTTTTTTATAAAAAAGATGATTCCCAAGAAAAAAAAATACAACAATAATGAAAAAAATTAAAATTAAAAACAGTCACTGAAAAAAAGGTTACAATTGCATACAAAAAGACGAAATAATCATTAACAGATAAATATCACATAAAAAGTTCCTGTATATACAAAAATTCTGGCAAATCATCTATTAAAGTTACCACCAAAAGAAATTTAGAAAGTGGAATTTTATTTTAGACAAATTTTGATATACTGAGAATTTCACCATATTTTTGTATCTAAGGAAGTTTTCAGCGTCCCTCAATACCCAGAATGACAATGTTTCCTATTTTAATTTGATTCCTTCTTGCGCGTTCTCTAATATAAGATAAAGGCAGCAGTTAGCCGGGACTCTAAACTTTTAAGGGTTGAAAAGATTTCGTGCGTTGATTACCCCCCGGCCTCCCTTCATGTCAGAAAACTCACCCTTTTCTTTAGAAAGAGAGCCCGACCCCCCGCGGCTCACCCCCACACTCCTTCCTGTGTATGAACCGAATGTCCTCACTCCAGAAACATTGAATTTTTAATTACCAATATACAAAAATACACGCCTAAATATTGATTCCTTGGAGTGTTTTTCTTCTCTCGGTGGATTGCATGTGAGAATCATTAAAACATAAATGTGTCGACAGAAAAAACCACCCTGCAAAATTCCCATCATCAGTTGACTTTTAAATATTTTGATTTTATTCTTACTCAAGAAAGGTTTCAAGTATATTTTCGTTGAATAATTTTAAATGTTTGGTTCCAACTTTCTGAGCCATTGAAGTATTTTCAATCTCTATAGGTCAATATTGAGTTGAGGAAAAAAACATCATCATCATTCCCTTTCCGGGCATAGGGCACTGCATTGGTCCACCTATCGCAAAGTATCTTGATCATTTTTGTTTAAATTTGTTGCAATAGGGAGGGAAAACATTTTTGAGAAGAGAATATGGGAGTCTAGGCATTTAAAGGTCTAACATTCACCATTCTGCCTATGTTTGAACATCCACATTTCCTCAACTCTTCCATCTGTTGACTTTTGTGAAGTAAAAGAGCTGAAATCTTTATCATGTGGGTGAGATTCATTCGACTGAACCAATTCATCTACTAATATGTACAACTCCCTAGGGAGAAAATCCAGCCAGTCTGCATTTTGCAGATAGCATTTGGACATACTCAAAACATTGTTGGATCATTTTTGTTACACAAATGTAAGATTATCTATCTTGCGCTGCAGGTGGCAGTCAAGGGACAATGACAAATTTTAGTATAAAAACCCATTTTTTTTGTAAATATTTCACGTCAACCATGCCGATAATCGAATCCAAAGTCTCTTGCATGGTAAGCGAATGCACTGACCACTACAACATGAGGCCGAAGAAACAAATACTTAAGAACAACTGATTGCATGGTTTGGACTTAAAATGACACGATATCTTAATTCTTATCACACACAAACCATCACGCTGTTTTCGAGTAGAAGTAGGCATAGAGAATTGAATGCTACATCGCTCTGTCTTTGCAAAAATACCTCGCTTTCTTTACATCCATTTATCTTCTCCTGCGCTAATGCCGATTATTCCGACCTTTGACATGTCCATCTTCAAGTATTTGTTAGATTTGGTCATGCCAAGTCTGTCTTGGTCTTTTTCGTTTTCTGAATCCATCAACATTCGTATCGTAGTCGTAGTCGTTCATTTGCTTTACACGTCTAAACCATTGCAGCAGTCAATTTTCGGTTTTGTCGAAAATGCTCACATCAACTTTGTATGATGCATGGATCTCGATATTTGTCCAACTATCGTAGGTCCATAGTTTTACAACACGGGAGTCGCATTTCGACAATATTCAGCCTACTTTCATCCTCATTTTTTCTTATTCCGTAATTCACTTTCGTGCGGTAGACATTAAAATCTCAAAAATTATCATTAAAAAAAATTCTCCTGTTCGCCAAATTCATATAATTGTGTCAAAATAATGTTTTCCATTATGTAGCTATAAAAAAAACAGGTTTATTAGATAATTGATTGGCGAGTAACATGACCACTCGGCCTCGTGGTGTAATGGTCAGCGCGTTGGCCTACCATGCAAGAGGTCTCGGGTTTGATTCCCAACATCGCTGACGAGAAATATTTATTCAAAACTTACTATCTCAATAATCGAAATATAATTGTGAAAATACAAGACATATTCAGCAAAAAAGTACGGGCAAATGTCATACAACACTCACTGTGCTATCAGTTTGCAGATGATACGGCAATTGTTGCTATTGGAGACTCACAAATAGACGCGCAGCAAAAACTGCAATCGGACTTTAATCAAGTTTTAAGATGGTCACATAATTATAGCCTAACAATAAATATATACGCGCCTAACGGCGGCCTCCGTGGTGTAGTGGTCAAGACGCTTGACTCACGCACGGAAGGTTCCGGGTTCGATTCCCGGTGAGAACACAAAAATAAAAAATGTGATTTTTCTCAAGCCTGGTTGTTCTATAATGTAATTGGGTTTCCTGGCCTGCTGTGGTGCAAAAAAAAAATGAAAATGAAAAAAAAAAAAAATGAAAAATGAAATATAAAAAAACGAAAGCGTTACACATTACGTCCCCATATAATAGACCAAAAAAAGATTTGTTAATACATGCACACACTCACGAATGTTTGCATATCAATCTACAAGACTGCAAATGCACAAAAATAGATCATGTATCAAAAATATAAAAAGTATTTAGGTATTATTATATACATTCCACTTTTGATTGGGAAGAACAGATAAAAACAGTTTGCAATAAGCTAAGAGTTTGCCTACTTAACATGTACTATTTAAAACCATACATACCATACCCAGTGCTGAGACTAGTTTACTTGGGGCTAGTTGACC
Source organism: Micrasema longulum (assembly GCF_059751315.1). Taxonomy (NCBI): domain Eukaryota; kingdom Metazoa; phylum Arthropoda; class Insecta; order Trichoptera; family Brachycentridae; genus Micrasema; species Micrasema longulum. Next base: position 28,227 of record NW_028278275.1, read on the forward strand.
CAATTATTCAATATGGATTAAGAATATGGGAACTAAGTTTTAAATCTTATACGGATAGAGTCTTGAACTTACAGGTACAAATCTTAAAAATTATTGTACCTGTAAAAATAAAGATTGAGGCAAAAGACAACAATAAAATATTATTTGATTTTGTTAACGTTTTGCCAATTAACAAACAGTGTCAGTATAAGATAATGACAAATCATTTCCTCGATTGCAGTTTTAAATCCAAAATAAACCACCAGATCATGACCCGACAAGTATCGGATCAGCAGCTGATGGTACCACGACAGAAAAACTACTATGGTGACAGAACAATGGGTAGTGTAGTACCAAAACTGTACAATTTAATACCAGCTGAAAATCGTGAATAAAAAAACCTAATTTCATTTTTAAAAGTAGTCAAAAAATTATTAAACAGCAAGTGAAACTTAAGTGTGCATATATATATATATATATATATATATATATATATATATATAAATATATATATTTTATTCTTCAATTATTATAAAACTGTGTACTTATAAATTTAAAAAAAAAATGTAATGTAACCCGCAGACAAGCTTCGGATTTGCGGGAACAAAAATACAATTATGTATGTTACTAATTTGTTAAAATGAATAAAACGGAAGGAGTTTCATAGTTCCTCATAGTCCCTGGACTGGCACCTGAAACCTAAATTTGATAATCTTACCATCATGTACCATAAATCATTAAGAAACGCTGCAATTGGTGTACCAATGCAATGCCCTACGCACTATTAGGTGCGGAAAGAGAACGATGATGATGAACATTACCATTTTGTTTATATATTTTTTATATAAGACTCTTTCACTAAGCAACCATTATCAAAAGAGACATAATCAAGAGTTAATCAAATTTATATTAAAAGCTCTAACTTTATAATAAAATAAATAGAAAACAACTTTGTTTTTAGACACTTTTCTTTCCTGCCACCCGGTTTCAATGCTTAACAAGCATTTTATCAAGGTTTCATTAACAACTAAATGATCTTATTCTAATTTACTTTTAACCACGTTTGCCAAATATTAAACTAAAACATATGGATTTAATAAGTTAACTTTTTTAATCACGTTGTTCTTGTTGTAAACGTAAGGGTGAATGGATACTATTTTTGAAACTAGAATAGAGTGAAATAAAATAAATACTTTTTTTTTCTTATTATGCTTTTTGATTTCTAAAATATTTAAGTTGTCTTATTTTATCATTTTATTTTCAATCTAGTGTCTTTATTAAAATCATGGTTATTTTCCATTAGATGGTTAAAAAATTTAAAAAAAAATGTTATTTAGGCAATGTCTGTTCTTTTACTCTAACATTAAAGTTGTTTTGGTTTTTTCCAAAGTAAATTGAATCAAAATTATTACAATGGAATTGGTGTGTGACAGATTTATAATATTTAGGGATTTTATTTTTCTGATTTTTTAACAATGTGGACATACAAGGTCAACACTTTTGGACGATATTATAAAAATAAAACCAGTTGACATGGTTGAAAAAAAATAAAAATATATTGGTTGTTCCATATTTGTGGATTTCTCATCTTTTATTTCTATTATTCTTTTATGGGATTTTAACCTCAAATGATTTTAAGCCCTAGAAAGTTAGTAAAAATTAGTAGACTTTTCAATTGAGACTATGAACTTCTTTGAAAAGAGTACATGAAGTCTGACAATTTATAAGACCTCATATTGCCGTGGGTTTTATAAAGTCCTGGGGGGATCTGTGTCAGCTGCGCATATGGGAAAGTGAACTAAATGATTCTCAAGGAATACAAACTCTATGCGGATTAATGGAGGAGAAGGAGGAAGGTGTATGGACAGAGGCCAACACGCCGTCCTTATCCCTTCGATCCCCTCAATGTCGTTGTTTTTTTAAAACTTCATGATAAAATAAATACAAAAATTACAAACTTATTGAACAAAAAAATTGAAACAAAACAACCATACAAAAATAATGAATGAAGGAATATTTTCTGTTTCATAAAAATATTTTCATTATATAATATTTTATTATGCATACATACTTTTGTTTAGCAACTAAAAAAAATATTTTCTAATTCTCATCACTTGTTTTTGTGTATGCACATGTGTGCGAGGGTGCGTGTGTGTGTGTAATTATATTTATATACATACGTGGGCGCAGGAATGCATATAATATGTATACTATGACAAAAAATACATCAATTCGTATTATTGTTCTGTATACATTCATTTATACAAAATAAAAGAATTGTACTTTAGCTATTAATATTTTAATCCCACACCAAATCTAAGAGGTTTCCTCTTTTCTTCGTGTGTAATTATCGTGTATTTATTTTGTAAAAAAAATATAACTCATTAAGCAAGTTTAATTTTTACAAATATACAAAAAAAAGTTTTCAAAAGACGTGTGAGCAAATAAATTTAAAGGGCGTTATATATACATGTTTATAGTAACATAATTAAAGAAAAAAACAAATGAAAAAAATAAACATTTCAAGTCGACCCTACTTTCGGCAATCGAACCCAGGACCTTAAGAATGGAAGACGTATATGCTAACTGCTACACTTTGAGGCGGACTTGTCTACACTTTATTTCTTTTTTAGATTTTTTGGCTGAGAGTAGGCATCGAGTCAAACACGCTCGTCCAGGATTCTGTTTTTATTTTTCACACAGAACTGTATTTTTTATCCGCCGGGAGACGGAGAAAAAGTTGTTTATACCTCGATAAAAATTTACTCAAACAAAATAATTAAATAAAACAAAATAAACGTATTGTGATGTAACTACACGAATCTTCTATCATCGAGAAAGATGAGACTTAAAAAGTAATTTTAATTTATCGCACCCTCCCCAACATATTACTCGAGTGCGGGCTGATGTGGGATGGCATGGCGAGAGACGCCGGGTGGGGTTTTGGTGGGGAGGGTCCTTGGGGTGGAAGGGGGGTGACTTAAGAAAGAAAGGGCGCTTTTTTGGAAATACACACGGGGGATATTAATGAATTCGTACATATAATATATCTTTTCAAATCAGGGTGCAGTCAGATATTCGTTGATGAATAATAATTACGATGCTTTGTGGTAAACTATATGTGTGTTTGGTTGATAGGAATTCTGTTAAAATAAAGATTAAAAAAAAATGAGAAAAATTCCCCCCATAAAGAGATTTTCATATTTTGGTTACGCCACATGTGCACACATTGGTACATATTATATATCTAGCACATTTGCTAGGACGAGGCATTCGGATTTGTTTACTACCTACGGGACCCTGATTAAGATGTTGCATTTTTCCTACCGTGGGTACCTATATTGTTCCGGCGCCAGAACAACGACTGAACTGACCGTGTGCACATGTGATTTCTCATTTGTCATCGCGATCGCAAATAGATATTTTGCCATCAATAAGTATTAAATATTACTGGGTGTATAATTCGTCAAGTGCCCCTCCTTCCTGACAGCAAGGTTGGATCTGATACTGGCTGCCGCGACAGAAGTACCAGCAATAGAAGTGCCAGAACCCAGAATAAGGTAGGAATTGCAATCATTGTATTTAGGGTTCTGTAACAAAGTGAACAAAGGATAACGCATCCCGCTAATCAGCAATTTTTCGAGCGTGCAACTGCTAACGGGCAAGTGGCGCGATCCTCTTTGTTTCATTATTTTTTGTTTAATTAAAATCCGCAGTCAATTTATAAAAAAATACAATACATACTTAATTCGAGATTTGAATTGATTAGAAATTTACTGTTCGAAACACGCGCACGTCATCAATTATTCTTAATCTCATAAAAAAATTTAGTCATTTTCTCATGGCAGATAAGTCGTGGTAATGGTGGAAGACACGTGATCAGGATCTTTTTTCACCGCTTCTGGAGGCCTCTTGTAGAGAGACGCTAGTCACTTCTGTCACCAATTCTACATCTAGTAGGACTTCTTCAGCAAGATTTAGTTTCCTTTACTCGTTCTTGTACCACTGGTTTTTATAAAAATATTTTTTTGCCTCGTAATGTGACTGAAGTACCAGAAAACACGAATTTTGCACAGTGAAAGAAAGCCGCAGCTTAATACCAAATTTATTTTTGCTTATTTTTCTTTACTGCAATACATCACAACTTTAGCAAAAAACTAAAATATTTTTAACAAAAAATTAGGCATAACAAAATATCTGTCTTTAAACTACAACCAAAAAGCGCAATTTGAAATAAATTATACAAAAAGATTTTAACGCCTGAGCGTAGCCCATTCCTTTTTTATTACTCTCTGTGAAATATGGTACATACAAATATATGACACTTAAACAAACTTAGAATTTATTAAGGAGCACATAGATTTTTGTAACTGATAAGCAAAAATTAAAAATTACCCGAAATCATACAGAATTTAAGGAAAAATCATACTCATGATACATCAATAGAAGAAAAACATGATAGCAGTAAGCTGCTACACAAGTAAAAGACTCAAAAACTTCCACAAAAATAAAATTTATTTACAGCACAATAATTGAACGCATTTATGTAGAAATCTGCCAGCCATATAAAAGTGATATATCAGCAATTCTGTGAAAAGAGTGAATAATCAAATTTAAATGACAGTTGGAATATTTTTTTCTTTCGCAAATGATAAATCATGCATGCATTCGTTTTTTTTATAATACAAAAAATAATTTCTTCATTACAAATGTATTTTTTTTTATTTAAGCTATGTATATGACTAGTTAAATTATTTTAATGACAGCCAGATCTAATATTGAATAAAACCTTCTACAAACTCTGAATGTATGAGGGGTATGCATTTTATGACATTTTGAAATAGTGAAGTTTTCAGATGGTGATAATTACAGTTTTTTAATGAAAGCGGGTCTAATCCGAGGTTAAATCCGGGTCATGGTTTCGCAATGTTCGGGTAACAAATTGAATATTTTGGGGCCCAGAAACCTGAAATTTCTTTGCCTGAATTCAGAGTTTGCGGTAAACCTATGACGCATCCTCTTGTCTGGCTTCTGGTAGTGTAGGAGTGTTTCTTTTGGGATTTGGTAGAATAATTTGCTTTCACAAACATTATTATCCTAAAAATAAAAATGTTAAATATAAAATTATAAAATACAGTATTTAAAGTTTGTCCAATTTGTTGTAGACAATCACTGCTGTAATATATTAGCTGCTTACATAGTTTAAAATCCGCATTATAAATAATTATGTAACTAAAAGATAAAACACATGAGTTCACTTTTTGTCGTTTTGTACCATACCGATAAACACTAACAACCCCGAAGTCCACTTTAATCATGAAAATGCATTGAGTCCAAAAAAATTTCTCAAAAAATCCACTTTATTTTAATGCAAAAAACATAAGTTGTAAACTATTTAAATATGTAATAATATTATCAAAACAATCATTATTTTCCAGTGGAAGCTTTTTATGGCTCATTTGATTCAGGAAATCTTGTTTTCTAAACATTTCGTTCAATATGACTCCCATGGTTAATCCTTTATTTTTCTTCTTCAGCTTTCTGTCTTCCACTGCTAGATGTAGGACTATTCCATATCCTTTTATTTTTTCTCGGTCGGTTGCTACTTGCAGCCAATGTTTACCCCCTACAGCAGCTATGTCGTCAGACCATCTTTTTTTAGGTCTTCTAACGAATCGCTTATTTTCCCAAGGTCTCCATCTTAAAAGTATAGGGGTCCATCTTATGGGGTCTTGTCTCGCAACATTTTCTGCCTATTGCCGCTTTAGTCCTGCTACGCGATTCATGATATCCGTTATTCTGATTCTTTTCCTAATTCCTTCATTTATTATTTTGTCTCTTAGGCTTTTACCAAGCATGGCTCTTTCCATGGATCGCATTTGAGCTTATCTGCATTTCTTCTTGTGACGGCCATGGTCTCTTATGTATATGGTTTGTCTTTTAAGGTACAGAAATGATTTATGGTTTATCACAACGATTATAATATATACATAAAAATTCGCAATAAGCAACAAACTAAAAAAAAAAAAGATTATTTGTAAGCGTAGATTTTCCAGGTTTTATTAAAAGCAATTTTAACTATTTTATTATACACAATAAATAACTAAAAAATATAATTTTCTAAAGTAAAACCAAAAAATATAATCTTATTGCTACATCTCTTGTTCATATATGAAACGAAAAATGAGTGTTTATAAAAATAATATTCAGTAAATTACAATGAATATTGAATAACACAATGATCTTATTACAAACATTAAAAACGTAACGCACCCAACATCCAACACTAATAAGACATTGTGTGACAACAACCCACACATGCATAAATCTTCCCTGAAGGGAAGGGGGTTGGTTTTTTTAAGACGCGACATATTCATAGGGGGTGTGTATCTGTGTGCGTTCGTTTGTGTCTGTGTGGAGACATGAAGCGGGGCATTCATAATTTTAATTTACGAGTCGCCCGTATACATTGAATTTTTATTAATGAATAAAATTATCTTCCGCGTATTTTCTTAACTGATGTTTGCGCTTAAATTTTAAAAGAAAATTATAATAATTAAACTTTAAATTAAAATATATTTCGAGGCAACATGTTACCACGAGCGTCAGTCAGGATTAATCTGATTATAAAACTGTTTGAACGAAAATGGTTCAATTTAATTGAGATATCAAAACACTTGTCGCACCCCCGGAAGTACACTGACCAAAGTCTAAATTTGGCTGGTTAGAATTATGAATGCAGTTTACCCACTTGTTAAAAAACTTTTTTTCGATATTTTTTTAAACGAGATACACTACAAACTTTGGTCTTATCTAAAATAAAAGAAAAGAAAGCTCAGTTATTTCAAAACTTTTATTTGTTAATATACTATCAAACAAAGAACTAATTTAAAAAAAAAACCTACCGTAGTATCAGCGCTATGATTTTTTAGTGTTTTGTTATTTTGAATTTACTCCGCGTGTGACGTAACAAGTTCTCTTTGTTTCCCGTAAACCAAAAATCTATCACAACACTAATATTTCTTGATTCAGAAGAAGTAGTAAATATATGAAATATTTTTTAAAATTCATTTTCAAGAAACTTCGTTGTTCAATTTAATGCTCTGATTTTTATCGCGCTGAAGAAAACATTTTTACATACAATTTCTCGTAGGACTAAAACTCCTTGTTGAGCAAAACATCATGCGGTAATTACGATTCTACCGTGTTCTTCTCATTAAAGTCAAATGAGTAAATACCTAAAACAATACTGGACATTTTTTTATTTCTTTTTTCTTTGATTTATTTTTTTTATTTTTATTTATTTATAAATTTATTGCAAAAAAATAATATACATACTTAATAACAGGGAATCTATATAAAACCAATGAATGTAAAACGAAAACGGAGTGTTCTCTGTTAATGATAGTTTCCATCTAACATGGCACAGCCTGTTCTAAGATGGAGATTTTTTATCTTTAGAACATAAGTAGTCCTATACTAATAAAACAACAACATAAAAAAATACTTAATTTACATAATTATAAATGCCTAGCTAATCAAATGTAAGAAATTAAAAATCGTTATTACACAAATATAAAGTAGATATATATATGTGCCAAGAATACATGTTACTTAAACGTAAATAATATAGTATAATATATAATAAAACAAATATAAAACAATGAAATACATAAATTATAATATCGTTTTTTCCTGTCTAATAGAGTGAAAACTCGTGTTAAGAGAGGAAGGGAGTTTGTTTTACTCTCATTTTCTAAACGTATTCCTTAAAATTAGATTTTATATTCTGAAAGAAACATATTTTTCTACTGTATGGTGTTTAGGATGGGGGTGGGTTTAATTTGTTCATTTCAATTTAAATTTAAATGTTTTAATACGTTTTAATAGTTTGAACTATTATAACGACAATAATTATTGAGTTATGAGCATTAAAATTTGTTTTAGCTCGCCTGCAAAATAACATATTCAGACATATAACAGGTATTTGAATAAAATTATTTGTTGACAATTCTTGATGGAATTCCATTGTAATGATGTAAAAACTTATATTTACATATATTTATTTATTTATTTGACACTTTATATACATATACAATATATATATACATATAAGGGCGGGCATATTGCGTAAAGGCAATTTCTTCCTACCTACCCAAAAAAGGTACATATAAGGTACTAATTAAAAATACTTGGTAAACTTCCACTTATTTATTTTACTTTTGTTTAAGTTTTTACATCATATTACAGGTACTTTTCGGGGTACGATGTTTTCTCTGTATCTTGTATCTTATCTCTGTATCTTAAGAACTCACATTTTTTATTTTCACTGTTTTTATTTTACCTGGATTAAAAATCAAAATTGGAAAAATGATTAAGTATTTTATTTCCTCCATCATACACATTCAAGGCAAGTAGAGTTGTTTTTAAGCACTCCATAAATCTACAAGAAAAAAACTCTCTCACACCTTTTTCTTTAAAGGTCTATAAGGTTCACACGAGATGTAGGGTTTGGGTAAAGATTGACTTATGTGGCAGCAAGCATGCAATGTATGTGTTGAATACGCAATTCTTTGCAAAGAAAACTTTATTTTATTTTATAATACAAATTTTCTTAAATAAAACATAATAAAGTTTATAAACAAAAATAGGTAGTAATTATACGAGTACAGAGGTTAAAAAATGAAGTTGATAAAAACATGTTAGAAGTTATGAGAGCAGTAATTCAAAAGTTTGTAATTTACTTATTACAATGTGTAATTTAATATATTTGAAAGAGTAAAAAAGAAAAAAAAAAGAAATTAAAAGCATATACATACATTTATATAAACAAATATGGAAAAGTTATTTCATCCCTATAATAATTAAGTAGCAAGGAAGGGACTAATTTAAACATTAATTAAACTGGTAACTTATTATATTGTACATAACATAATTTTTTATGTAATTAAAGCAGGCAAAGTATTACATATATAAAAAAGATCGTTAAATTTATTGCCATTTAGGTGAAATCGTACTAACGGAGAGAACTGAGCAAAATTTGTTTAGAATGATTTATATATATATAGTTGGATAATTTATATAGCGCCATTTTTGTGAAAATCACCTCAAGGGCGCTGAATTTAGTATGGAAAGTACATCTAAGCCTGGTGGTCTTAAAAGAGATCCTAATTTTTTTTTCATTTACCAAACATGGACAATCTATAACATTATTCACAATATTATATAGTGTGACGACATCAGCTACTATGCGTTTAGTTGAAAAGGAGGATATGTGCAAATTTTCTAATAACAAATTATATGATATCTCAGAAAGAGGTAGACCCATCTTATAGTTTACATATCGTAGGAACTTTCTCTGAACACTCTCTAAGTTATCAATATATATATATTTTTATTTTTTAATAATAAATATAAGATTATTTCAAAGAAACACAACTATATAATTTTATATTATAAAATTGGTAATTATTTGATTTAAATTAACTTTGTTTTTGATAGTCAAATCATGATTATTTCACTCAACTTTTGGTGTTACAATGCAGTGCCCAATGCAATGTGTCCTTCACCTCTTTCTATGTGCACTTCTGGTACGGCAAAAGAGACTAACAAGCTTTTTTTTTTGTTTTATCATCGCTTTATTTTTTTAAGTTTTGCAATTTTGAAATTGCTCCGTTTGTGACGTCATAAGTTCTAGTCTGTAAGTTCTGCTGATTGATGAGTTGACTTTCCGAACACCGTATCACAATATTTTATCATTGGTTGATTCAGAAGGACTTGCGACATTTTTATAAAAATCTTTTTTTTTTTTTTTTTTAATTCTACACATTTTTGACAATATTCACCCTTCAATTGAATACTCATAATTTTACCGCGAGTGACAAAATATTTTTACAATCCAATTTTCTAGTTCACTGGAGTTATTCATTAGCATATAAAGTTTTGTATTCATATTTTATATTTAATTTTATTGCAACAAAAACTTGTTATATATTTGTTAAAAAATCTTTAAAATTTTGAAATTAAAATTTGCTGCTAATTTAATTCATTCGAAAACGTTATACTACCAATTTAATACGAAAAAAAAACGATTAAAAAATTGCGTTTTAAATATATGCATTTAACCTATGAGTCGAAATTGATAGTTTCTTTCAAATTGTATTACATCCCTCACATTCTACATATAAACATCAAAACCCCCGATTTGCATTGAGGGGGACATTTAAAGAAAAACCCATAAACAGATATTTTTATTAAGTTTTTTATTACCAAAAGCGTTGGTTTTTCTGATTGTTTTTACTGATAGCGCCCTACAAATGGTTATATTATGTACGTTAAATATTCTGTGCATGTTTATATGAACGTTATTAAAATTTTAAAAGGCAGTATCACTCTTATAAACCAACATACCTTACTAACCTATTTATTTTTCTCAACATGTAGAACAAAATGTAAAACAGTACCATTTAGTATTTTTCAACCTTTTTTAAAACGCGACTCATTTACGAATAAAAAAATTTGGGGACACGCCAGGACTTTAATTTTATCATACTACTCGCATACTCGTGATTTTAACCCCGACACATTTAATTTTCTTTCAACAGAGACCATATGAACGTAGTTTTACAGAAAGCAGTCATACCACAATATCGGAAAAATAAGATATAAGGTCAATTGAACGTAGTTATGCAGAAAACAGCCAGTCATAGAAAAGTGAAACTGAGATAATAGCACCTTTGTGAGAAGAGTGAACAATCAAATTTACACAACAGTTGGAATGTTTTTGACTTTGATAAATGATTAACAATGGATACATGAGTTTTTTTGGTATTGAAAACCAGAATTTAAACATGCATTTAAACAGTGTTAATATATTTTAAAGAACCGCAAGGTTTTTCTAGTCCTGTGGGTGTTTTCTGCAAATTGATAAATTCCGTTTTTGTGATAGGCACTATTTTCAGAAGGTGATTTTTAAAGTTTTTTGGATAAAAGCGGCATGGCTGTTTTTAGCAGAACATAGAATTGATTTTACTGCATTCGATAACACCAATATCTCATTTTTTCAAAGGCTGCTTTTTGCATAACCACGTTCAATTCTTCTCTGCTAAAAACAGTTGTTCTGCTTAAAGCAGCCAGGCCACTTTTATTTTTAAAAATTGTGATAATCTTTTTTTAAATAGAATTTTGATGTGGCATGTTGTAGCAAATATGGTTCAAAACTATAAATTCATATTCAATAGGAAAATCGAATGAACCAATTGCTATCAAACGGCATTTGACTTTGCCTGCAGTGGCCCCAGAATTAATTTGACTGATTCCGCTAACGGGTATGTTGCATTTATATACATACATGATATATTTAAGGCCTAGTTGTTATAGACATTTTAAAATAATAACATTTGTATGACTCCCACCATCTAAAAGAATCCTGATTCTACTATATTTACCAATATTTTTAGGCTGGCTGGAAGGAAATTTAAAAATTGTATTGTATAGTGGTAAATGTAAGCTGCTGATATTAATATTAACGTGAATATATATTTTTGAAAGAAATATGGAAGTTTTGGAATTCCCCTTAGCAAAAAAGAATTTTTTTTTTCAAATTCAATATTTAAAAAAAAAGTCATCTTTCTTTTTTTACTCTTTTGTTTTTCATAATTGTACATTTGGCTCAAACTTTTTTTACCAATTTTTATTTTTGTTTTATTTAAATAATAACAAAATCAAATGCAAAATTTACGTTAAAACATTGTTTAAATGTTTTTATATTTCACGTAAATTCTGCTAGGAATCGATCCTGGGACAACAAAAATGGCACTTAAACACTCCAATTACAACACTACGAAGTTTACTTGTAATATCTCCGCTAGATTTCCCATTCAGAATTTTTCTTAGCCGAGTGAGGGGTTAAATAAAGCCCTCTACGGGTATATTCTAGCATAACGATATAACTTTTTTGACATTTTTTTTATTTGCTGATTGATTTACCCAAATATTAAATTTTTAGGGCTATTTTCAACGAGTTTTAAATAACTCATTATTAGAAAATGAGAATCAAGTTGGGGTTGAGTGGAATTTAAACCACGGACCATTGAGCCGTGAGTCCGAAACACTAGCCACAGGACCACAACCGTGTTCGCAACATTTTGTGCTTGTAGAGTGCATAGTAAATTGAATTGAATATGCACCATTTTTCATTATGAATTAAAAATAAAGTAATTAATATTACTATTATCGATAAAACATCTTAGATAACAAACGGCTTTATTTAGAGGTCAACGGAAATATTTTTTATTTATTTCTAATAATTTGTGTATATCAAAATTTTATTTGACAAGTTTCTACCCGCTATGATTCTCTTAATTAATGTTGTCGGACGTTTTTTGTGGGTGAATAACTTTTGCCAAATAAATTAACGTTTAACTTATTTGACTTAACAACAATCAACAGATAGAAGAGTTTAAAAGGTACCTATGGATGTCGAAACATAACAGAATGGAAAATGTTACACAGTGTGTAAAGTGATCCCTCAAGCCCGCCAATAACCGGTCATTTCTTTTTCAGCCTTGTTTCTCCACTGCCGGATAAAGCCTCTTTTCAAACTATTCCACATCTTTCTATCACCTGTTTTTTTTAACAACCAATCATTTGCATTGTTAATGCCTAGACTTATATTTGCATGTTTGAGTTCCTGGGCAAGGTCGACTAATGATGGTAAAAAAATATCTGAGATCAACTCTTGCCCATGCGATGATGTTACTCTCCAAGATGTCTCCCATCTATTGATGCATTGCCCCTTTTTTAGTCTGCAGAGAATGCAACTGGAGGCGCGATGCAGAAGTCTAAATGAGGATGTACACGATGTGCATGTAGTGATTAGTCATAGGGACTTGTCAAGAGAGGTATCATTATACATGACAGATATAGTGAAGGCAATAAAAGGTATCGATGATAGCAGGACACCAAATGCTGAACACTGTTCAGGTGGATCGGAAGATCTGTTGACGAATAACAACGGTCCGCCTTCTTCTGACGAGTTTTCTGTGGTTTCCTCTTGAAACAGGTCACAGCCGAAACATCTTACCGATCCTTACATAAAGTAACGAAATAAAGTTTCTCATTAAAGTAAATATTTTTAAGTAAACAAATAATTAACTATCGCTTTGAAGTATATATTAACCTTGTACATTACAAGAAAGGTAAGAGAATAATGCAACTACATATAAAAAATAAAAAAAACTAGTATTGGTTTTTTTATTTTTATTTATTTACAATTTTAAAAAACCCGTTAGGGTTACATTAGAAATTTAATATTGTCTAGTCATTTTATGTCTCGTCTAGTCTAGTTAGTTCAGTCATCATGTGCTTTTTCAGATTGATTTTAAATTTGTCTCCAGTAAAAGTTTTCAAGTAGTAAGGTTGGTCGTTGTAGTGTTTAAGTCCATTATGTACTATTTTTGACTGTCCTGTGTTTGTCTTTGCTTTTTCAATATGATAGTGTTTTTGTTGTCTGGTGTTATATTTATGTATGTCAGCATTTTTGACTAATATTATGTCGTCGTCTTGTATGTCTTAACACTGCAATATTTCACTGTCCCTGGACTGGTAACTAAGATGATCTAGATACGCTGCGATTTAAGAACAAATGCAGTGCCGTATGCAACGAGGGGTACAGATAAGAAAATAATTATGATGATAAAAATATTACGTTCATTAAAAAAAATATTAGACTTTTTCCTTGCACCTCAGGGTTAAAATGGCCTTTTATTTACATTCGTCGAAATGTAATGAAATTTTCCACGTGAGTTTTGCGCGTTACTGGGTTGTGTAATAATATAATATTCGAGTTCAATTTACGCATAACCCGTGAAATATTTTCCACCGTTTCTACTTCAGCGTTTCCTTCACACATGGTTTAAATCTGCCTCCGTATTGGCGCCACCGAAAGTAATGTAATACCTACAAAAATATTTAACGACCTTATGCCAGTTATACAGGATTTAAAATGCAAAATAAACTTTAAAGAAAAATAGCTGTCGCGAGATATTTTTTCCAAAAATACACGAATCCTTTATAAAAAAAATATTTGATGTAATAACTTATATTTACATATTAGTAATCAATTTAAAAATACTTGGTACTCTTTCACTTATTTATTTGACCAATAAGCGCTTTCATGGGCATCTTCAGACTGGTGAATATTATACAATGTAAGGATAATTTATATAAAACGAAATATTATCTTTAGTGAAGGTACATTTAAAAATAAGTTGAAAAATATACAAAATATCAATGGAACAGAGTGAGACACATTATTGAAACATTTAAAATAATTTAAATAAAAAAAATACATAATTTAATTAATCTGATATCTATCTGTAATTTTTCTTATTTTATCAGAATGGACCTTTATTGGACTTCGTTTGGACTAAGATTTAATTGTATCCCTTATCATGTTCAAGTGACATATTTGTACCTCAGAAGCAAACGGATGCAAATCCAGAATTTGATGAAATGACATTTCGATTTTCGTATTCAGCTTATGATCATGTACATTGATTTTGAAGAAATGTAAGTCTTCTAATGATTGAACCAATGTATTGAGATACTGAAAATATAGATTGATGTTCTGAATTATTACTAATCACTTAGAGAAAGTAAATTCTTTAGGCCACTATTGAACATTTGACGTTTGGATTTGCATCCGTCTGCCTTTGAGATACAGATATATTCTTAATAAATTCATATTTATAGTTATCTTTACTCTGTATTCTTTACACAAACATCGCTTTCACTCAACTTGATTTTCATTTTCTAATAATGAGTTTTCGTTCGGCCTCGTGGTGTAATGGTCAGCGCGTTTGCCCACCAAGCAAGAGGTCTCGGGTTCGATTCCCAACATGGTTGAAATGAAATATTTATTTAAAAAGGGTGTTTTGACACCCAAATATTTCATAGTCCCTGGGCTGGTACCTGAAGCGTAAGACTGATCATTTTATCTTTATGTACAAAAAATGATCAGGATACGCTGTGATTGGTGTACCAATGCAGTACCCTATGCACCATTAGGTACGGAAAGGGAATGATGATGATTGAATAGTGAGTTTTTTACAACTTGTTGAAAATGGCCACCAAAATTTAAAATCGTTGGGTCAATTATAAAAACGCTAATATTTCTTTTAACCAAATAAAAACTATCTATGTTTATGAAGCAAAGTGTAGTCGCATGCAACAAATAAAAATCGAAGACGATTTGATAAGTATAAATAAATTGTAATAACAAACTTTTTAGTTTTTAAAAGTCTTCAAATTTTGTAGATACTGTATAAGAAAGTAGCAGGTAGCAGTCATGCGTCACTCATGACATTTGCCAGAATACAGGGTAAACAGAAGTACCGGATATTTCTTACTTTACATACTGAAGAGGGTTGATGTAGAGTAGAAAGGCGGTTCAGCTCGAACGTATTAAAAAAAAAACACATTTCTTTTCATAAAAAGATACAATTTCGTCAACAAACAGAACAGATTTTTCTGTTTATTTATTTATAATCATTCGATAATTTATTGAATGATATTTTTTATCCATATTCCGGTTTTTTGTGCTAAACCTTAGTTCAGCCAATATATTTGACTGACCAACTATTGTCTTGGATAGTGTAGAAGGTGATTCATGCATTTCCCATCCGTAAAAAATAAAATAATAAAAACATCCAAAATACTGATTAACTACCAAGATCCACGAACCAGCAAAAATACAAATGACCTCGATTCTCCGCTAAGAAATTAAAAAAAAACACTACGAACAATTACTATAAAAGCAGAAACACCCTTAGGTACCATCAGTAGAACAATTCTTTAGAGTTCAGTTCAATTCATTGGATTGTTCTATTATCGAACCTATATGTTATTCTACATGTAATAAACACGCATCGAAACATAATGCCGTTAACTTCTGTTATCTCACTGGGGTAGCAGATCCCAGCATCAACAAGTATTAATCCTACATATGTATAAATCTATGTAAACAACGTTTAAATAATTGAATGAGAGAGAATCTTTATACCTTAAAATTCAATGACAGCAATTAAAAAATGTAAATCACTATATATCGTATAAAAAAAATGCAAAAAACCATTCATCGTTTAAAGTGAAAATTCTTGATGAAGGTTCATTGTAATTTGTTATAGAAATAAAATACTATATTTGTGATGTCGCTAGTTTTTAATTAGTGACAGGTGCTGTATCGCAGTTGGTTGGCCAATTGTCAAACCGGTGACGCGGGTTTGATTTTATTTTAAGTAAAAAAAATTGTATTGGAAAATATTTTTCATAATTCCTTCCATATCCCCTCTTTTCCATACGCTTAAAGTTTTTAGAAGGGACCTTTCAGGAAATATTTTTAATGCCTTGATATTTGATACACCCTTAAATATACGTAACGAAAAGCACGTGATAACGTGAAGCTTAACATATTTGATTATGTAGATTACGCTTTGTGTAGATCTTGCATGCCACGGATCAAATAACCATTAATTTACCTGCTAACCATACTCCGCTAATCGAATGGATATAATTTATTATTTCTGCATGCGTTGGGAAATATTACCATCCTTCACATATAGGGTGCTATCTCTGTTTTCATATCAAAAAGGGATTAAATATTGTTTCATAATTTAACTTCACACAGTTATTTTAATACGCACTGTAGTTTATGCTTTAAAGAATTTTATTACCACAAACTTTGTCCGTTTGATTTATTTTTAGTGTATGAGTAGAAAAAAAAATATTCTCGTGTTTCTCTAAAATATATATTTTTTGTTCCCGGTCAATTGTTGTTGAACGCTTTAAGTGCAGGATTTACGTATTACCGAAGAATGATCGTTTATTGAAATTGTTTCTCTTGACCGAGATATCCTTTTGTCTAGCACCATTTATGAACTAACATATCTACCCTCGATTCAGACTTTATTATTATTATATTTGAAAAAGTAGACATTAAAGGTACTGAGAAATTAATAATCGCACATCCGATACAGAAACCGAATACTAAAAAAGGGAATGAAAAGCAGAATAAACTCATTTATTATAATTACGCACCGGCTGAAACCTGGAGGTGCCTATTTCCTGGCATTATTAATCTCAAAGAAAAAATCTCAATTCGAAATCTTCCAGAATATTCCTTAAGTCCAATATCGTTAATACGCCAGAGGCGGGGGAGGGGGAGGGCGAGCGGTGGGGGACAGGGGCGATGATTAATCCGCGCACACCCTTTATGGGGAGAAATTTTTACCCCCTTTTTCGCGAGGGGGTTAAAGGAAAGACAGCGGGGTTGTTTTAACCCCGGGGGTGTGGGGAAAGCGGGGCTATTTGAGACCTCTTTTTAAGACGAAAGGGGCGAAGGAAAATTTTACACCCTCTTTTTTGACGGTAGGAGATTCGCAGGGGGTCGCCTCCTCCCGAAGGGGGGTTATTTTTTACCCCCTCTTCCGACGCCTCCTCGCAATTAAGAAACAAAAGATCGACGCCACGAGGTTTAGTGAAGGGGAAGTAATACAAAGTAAACTCTCAGTAGGGCGGCGATGGAGTTTTTTAAATACCCACCCGCGAAAGATGCGGACGAATGTAGCGGCCCCAGCCTCCCACACGGGGTATCGGGAGACATTTCGGAGTTCTTCTCTGCCACCGCGTGTGTATGTTCGCTCGCGGGATACAAATGGGACACTCTCCCGACAGAAGAGGGGGAAAGGTTAATGAAAAAAGCCATTTCGCCGGTGTGCGATTACGCTTATTTTTATTATTAAAAATCAATACTTTCTTTATGCTCTCGGGGGGAAATCGGCGAGTGTGCGATTCTTAATTAATAATTTTCTTCGGCATCTCGCAGAATCGTAATATCAAGAGGGAGCAGCTACCGAAGACTTTTGTACACTCGTGTAGATTTTCTTTTCAATTAATTTTTAAAAATGTGTGTACTAAAAAAATCGGTTATGAATCTGCTCAATATTAGAAACTCGGTAGAAATGTCAATACAACGCTGGAAAGACAAATAAAAGTTCGCATAAAACAGCGAAGCAGTCGATTCAGTCATTAGGAGAACAGAAAACGGTAGAAGGTATACCTTTGCGGTTTACTGAGTCCCTTTGTTTTGTAGCGAAGTAGAATCGTATTTTTATTGCTCTACTTCTAGAATATCCCTCTGATGTCTTTCCATACACAGTATTAGGATGAAAGGAGGGCTGCGGTGGTCTTTATGCAAGTCTCTTCCCGCAATCTGGGTCTGAATTGATATGGGAAGGACAAGTATTGTTTCAAATGTCAAACGGCTACGCTTTACTTTAACAAAGTTTCTTATTGAAAAAAGCAGATTGCTAACAATACTCCGTTTATTTTTATGACCCAAGCTTACTTTACAGAAGAAAGATAAGTACTCAAATTTTGATTGAAATTTTGTTTACTTTATTATGTTTTGTTGGTAGTGAAAGTATTAGTTATAATTGGAATTATTTTACTTTCTGCACCTTGAGGTACACATAGCACTGCATTCGTATAGATCACCACGCTTTAGGAACTAGTTTAGAGACTGAAATATTTCATGTTGCCCATGGGGGGATATCAAATCGGAGTCTTCTTGCATCTGAGGCCACTAATCACGATGTGAACGGAGAAAATGTGTTAGTTTTTATTACAAATAAGTGAAAATTTAAAGATTAGCTTACTTAATATATATTTTAAGGAAAAATCCACTTAGCCTCCATTTAAGAGGGTAAATAAATTTATTAGTAAATTAATCAATAAGTTGAGTAGAAATGAATGTCTTGATCTCAAATTAAACAGAAAATTTTAATTTATTTATAAATCATGTCTATGTGGGTTATCTGACTTTCAAAGTAAAAATCTTCGCGGGCTAAAATGACGTTAAAAATATAATTCAAAGTGTAAAGTTGAAGGTGTGATAATCACTCAATTAAGGAAAAGTCAGGAGATGAAAACCTCGCGATGATTTTACGGCCATCAAGCTTCAAAGTTGTGCAACTTTTGTTTTTAGCGTGAATAATGTTGATAATTTAGCCTACATTAAAAAACACACCCGGAGACCAGAAGTTTGCCAAGGTCAAGCGCGGTAAAGGGGTCGCTCAAGTTTATGTGCAAACTTTCACCATAACGGAGCATATTTTTTCGTCGTTCCGAATCCGCCCGAACTACCCCCGAAGACAACCGAGAAAACGAAACGTCCTCGTGGGAAAAATAATGAACGTGTAACAAGACTAAAAAAAGTGTTTCAATACTGATAAATACTGAGAGGGTGAGTCTCCTTCACCCTCTAGTGAGTTTACCTGTCTGAAAAAGGTTATGTAAAACCTTTCCGATACTTCTTTATGTATTTTTCTCTTTCTCTCCGTCATCCCGGTGGTCCTTTATGTCTCCTTCTTCCTTACCCCTTTCACCTGAGAAACATCGGCAGGAATATTGGGAGCCGAAGTTGCGATACCCCGCAGTTTGGGGAATATATCGGACTGGCGATAGCGGGAGAGGGGAGACGTTTCCTACTTTTTGTACAAGACGAAATGTAAGTTCGAAATTATTTACGTAGATACACAGACACAGGGTGATTTCTATTCTATAAGCAACGTTTTCTGAAATTCAAGAATCCAAAGAAAACAATTTAGTAATCATGTTTACCTACATCATTTTAAATTGTAAACAATACTTTTCAAAATAGTTTTTGATAGGTGAGAGTCATTTTTGTTACGTATTTATTATATTTTTTAATGTTTTTAACTTTGGAAAGAATGGTCTCTTAAATAAAAAAATAAATGCAAGTTCTAGGTTACGTTATATCTTTGTATTTAATCAACATCTACTCAAATAGGTTGTGATTTTATGAATAGAGACCTTGAATAATAAAACATTATGTAATTTTTGACAGGTGTTAATTTATTATGAGAAGGAATAAGTGGTCATTTGACTGATAAAATCCTAAAAATACTAAATGGTTTTCTACTTAAGATTTATTTAAGCAGTATTTTTTCGCTGAATTAGTTCTTACTGACTATGAATTTAATGTTTTTTTGTTTGTTTAAAAACATTTATCTTTCATTTCTTAAAAAAAGTAAAATTCATCATGCGATATTTATTTTATTAATTAAAATATCAAAAATAATACATTTTCAAGAATTTTTGACAGCCTCAATGAATTGACAGCCTCAATGAATTAGTATTATCGCTAAAAAAATATTCACTTAATTGAAACTGTAATTATAATATCATGCTATTTTAACAAATAAAAAAAATAAAGGTGACGAAACATATATATATATATATATATATATATATATATATATATATATATATATATATACATGAACAGTTAGCTATATAACAGCATTAAACAAGTTAATTGTTTAATAAATAAAAAGATAAGTTTTGATCTTGTAACGAGTCAATTTAGACGCGTAGGAACTTTAGTTTAATAAGCCCCTCTACTGACAACACTTGAAATTTTGTTGCTAAAAGCCGGAATTGTTGAATTCAAATGTTGGCAACACGGAATTTCTTGAGAGAGGTTTCCGGTGTCAAGCACGCTATAGAAGAAAAAATAAATTTTCCAGCACGTCTTTTGACTCATGGGAGCATATTCCACCTGTCAATTTGACGAGTCGGCGGTCAAAATTGTCACATGACGCGCATGTCACGTTGGAAGCATTCAATATGAATTGATCCCAAACTCAAGTTCTGAAAGTTGCAAGTGGTCATTCAATGACGTTGCAAAGAGATGTCTAACATGTTTTACTCGGAAGGCTGGAGAAATAATTCAGGACGAATTCCCCATTAAAAATATCACCGAGGGACAATACTTATCCATCTTCGACCATGCGTTTCATCATTCAAATCGACGGAGAACGCCATTGTCTTCCACTTTAACGAGGTACTCTATAACTTATTTTTGCAATTTAAATAAATTAAAAATTCGTAGAAATTCTTATGTTAAAATAAGTGTTTTATTTGGCAAAGTCGTCATACATGATTTTGTAGTATTCATCTTGGTTGAAAAATGCTATCGCATATTTTTTTGATCCAATAGTTACATATATTTTAACAGGTCAAATAAATAAATAAAAATTCAAAATAAAAAGTATTTGATGGTATTGCAACATTCGAAGTTGCAATTTTTATATTTAAAGCCAGGTCATATAACTGAAGGTAGACAATATTTATTTAAGATGAATAAGTCTGGTTTGGAATCGTTTGATTTACTTTTTATATATTTTACTAGTGATTCCTTCCTGTGGTAATTATATGCCATGTTATATGCATTATTAATGCAATTTTGCTGAAAAAATAATATTCAGAACAAATAGTTAATTTGTATTTTGGAACGAGTTTTATACTATCTTAATTATGGAAATGTATTTTTAGACTACTTCAATATTAAAATGCAATTTTTAACTGAATAAAATCTTTTATTTCATTGAATCGAAGGAGTGTGACATTCCATAAAGGTTAATCTTTTCCAGAATATTATCCTATATTATTCTTTAAATAATGATTTATTTATTTCTTTTGAAAGTGGTTACTCTTAGCAGGCTATCCATAATTTTGACTCGGGTTTCGTGCTTCTTGATTTGAGCTAGATCGGCGAATGCGTTTGTAATAAAACCCGGTAATATAATATTGAATTTATTTTATTTATTTATTATATTATAGTTCATTTACAAATAGGTAATATTTATTTATTAAACTATCTATTTCAATGATGTCCCTTTTTCTCTGGCATTTATTGAATAGAAATCTATGAGTATATTCCGCTTTAGGTTGACTTGAACGTCGACAATGATTCACCTTTGTATTTATATTTATTTATTTATCTTGTCTTTTTTACTCACCCATTGTCGAGGATGAGTTTGGATTTTGTCTTTACCCATTTAGAAGCGAGCATTTATATGGTTGAATTTTATTCAGTGGCTATCCATACCATGTAGGTGATCTTATGCGCATCTACATGCGTAAGGGCCACAGCGTTACAATCTTTATCATAAATAAGTTTTCGTTAAATTCATCGAACTGAACCTGGACAAATTTGAAATATGGTAATAAAAAATGATTTATCTTAAAAATTGATTTATTACATGAAATATCTTTAAAAATATATTTTCAATAGAGGTATAGTTTACTAGCAGAAACAAATATTCACATTTAAAATTAATATAATACGTTGTTTCTTGATAACCCAATGTGTAAAAAGCTGCGTCGCACAAGTGAAGCCTCTCCTACGTATTTTAACTCATTTCTCTCAAACCGATAATTAGAATAGAATAGGACAGATGAGTGGGATAGAGAGGGATGGGTGACCACCCCTCCCCGGCCCTTGTCACCCTCCAACCCCCTTCCGCACGGACAGGGGGATGTTTCTCATCTTTGTTTTTCCCTCCTTTTTTCTTATCTCCAAGGCGTGTGTCTCGGGCGAGTTGTCGCTTGTGGATGCCCTTTATGTGTGTATGGACATGTTACACCCACACACACATACAATTGAACACGTTTTCAATATGAGGGTTAGAATTTCAACCGCTTTAAATGAAAGACGCAAAATGCAATATAAAGCGCAATTTAAATTTCTTTTTTTTTTGTTTATTCAGAAAAACAACAGCAATACAAAAAAATATATGCAACATTATAAAAGAAACAAAAAATAAAGCTTAATCAGTTTTCCACATAAATACAATTATAAAAACCAGTTCAGTTAGATATACACACATGTAGAAGTGCATGTGTGCGAGTTTTTGTGTGTGAGAATGCGTGGGTAACTGAGTGGAGTGTGGTTTTGGTAGGTATGTGAATATGTGTGCGAGTGTATATGGGTGTGAGGGTGGGTTTTTAGACAAGTTGAGTGTGTGTTTGATATGAGTGAATAGAAACATCTTAAATTTATAGAGTTAAATCATTTTTTTATTAAGAAATATAATTTTTAACAAATAAAAGTTTTTGAATTCTCATTTCAAAAGTGGGTTTACTGCAGTTAAATATATGTATGATATTGAAAAATACATTATAATTACGTGCCAAGCGAATCGGAGGAGAGTTCTGTGCATAGTTGGTGCGAACTGTAGGAAAATGGAAAAGAGATAGATTCGTGTGACGGGTGCGGTAGCCAGGTACATTAAGGGCCAACTCAGAAACCAGAACAGGACTATCAAGACGTCCATTAAAAATGTCACGTAAAATCCCCGTATCTAATACCAAACAACGATCCTCAAAACTAAGTATATTATGTTTATGACAAGAAGTATGATAGTTTAAAAGCCGTTAATCACGCTTAGCAATTATTTTTTTTATTTTTTAATCATATAATGCAAACTATAATGCATTTGAATTATATTCCTAGGAGTTACAACAACTCAATTCGGGACTTAAATAATAATATGTATAAATTTTATTTTAAAGCACAAATTAGAAACAAAAAAAATACAGAAACACCTTAATAACTAAACACAACAAAACAAAAATTTCTTGAAATTTTTTTGAATATTATTATTATATATAACTTTAAAAATGGTAAAATAAAACTGTCATCATAATCACCATTGGCTTTACCGCCCGTTATAATGTTTGTAGACAAAATACTGGATTACACCTCTTAACATTTACAGCAAATCACAGAAATCTTAAGTCATAGCGATTTATACACTGATGTCCGAGAACAGGTCAACAAAGCATCAACTTGTCGGGGTGGTGTATGAGGAATGTAATATAGAGAAATACGTGTATGCGGCCAATGAAATTCCATCTGAACAACGTCCGCCTGGAAGACCACCCAAGAGATAGAGGAATAGTTGGACCTCATCATTTCAGAAGAACAATTAGTTTTCTATGACTCAGATCTTAAGATCTCTTAAAATATGAAGAAGAAGAACTTTCACAGCATTGCGTAAAGTGGCCACATATATCAGCTAATTACAAGTCGGACTTTCACGTTTTCTTACCTAAAATATTCAGTATCTTTGTTGCAATTAATAATTTCAATAAACTTTGTTAAATATGTACATATAAAGATTTACTGACTCTACTCCTAACGATTTCAAGACATTATTTAGACGATACTTTCACCCCCTTCTTTAAGACAATCATTACACTAACATGCAAATCCCACTATACACCTTCACTAAAGTAGTAGCAAAAAACATAAAGCCAACGTGCCTTTAGGATACGTGTTATTTGAAGCTGACACCAACGTGCACTGTTTATAATAATTAAAAAAAATGATTGATTTCGTTTTTTTTTTAATTGGGAGGAGAAGGGAGAAGTATTAACTTACTAGGTTTAAAGTGACCATTACAATAGATTATCGTACAATTCAACATATTCCATTGACTAACATATGAAGTATCTACCTTCATAAAACAAAAATAATCGAGATACGCTGCTGTTGGTGTACCAAATTAGTATTCTTTGTACTTTTGGGTGCTTAAAAGAAATAATGATGAAAAGGAAAGCTTTAACAAATTGAAAACAAAACTTTTGATGCTAAAGGTAGCAATATTGAAATTAAAGGTTGATCGCATACATAAAAAATATTGCTTTAAAAACTTTAAAGTCAACATATGTCATGTCACCATGGGGAAGAATTATAATTAATACAATCATTAATAGAAGTAATAAAAAAATGTTTACACACTCTCGCTTTGATAAAATAAAGACAACTTCTTAAAATCACATATATCAGCCGATGACAGATCGTAAGCCTTGTAAATGCCCAAATTACTAAATAATTCAATAATTCTTTCATTTCAGTTAAGAGAATCGTTGAAGCTGTTTCTTTCGTCCTGTTACATGAAGATAAGGTGATCAGTCTTACGCTTGAGGTGCCAGTCTAGGGATAGTTAAATATTGCACTAAACCATATTTTAAATGAACATTTCTCGTTTCCCTTGCCAGAAATCGAACATAAGACCTTAAGTATGGTTATATGGTTGGCAAACGCGTCAACTACTACACTACGGGGTGGACTTATCTTAAATTGATTTTATTTAAATTAATTTTCTATTTTACACATGGAACTGCATTATTTATCCGCTAGAAAACTTACTTTGGTGAATTTATTGCTAATGTGTCTATCTTCCGCTAACTAAAATATAGGCCGGTCAAAAGAGTAGTTGGACAAAAATTTGTACTAAAAAACAAAATATGTGTCAAAAGATACATACATGAAAAAACCTTTATTATTTAAAGTCACTGCTGTTTTTTAATGGGGAGATAAAGCTTGCAGAAATAAGTTTAAATAAAAAGAACATTTTGTTATGCATACTAAAGAACGAAAAATGTGGAATCAGGTGAGTTTGGAAGGAAAGAAGAAGAGGATCAAGGAAAGACAACGAATTTAAAAAAAAGCATATATAAAAAAAATAAAAAATAAAGGGAGGTTAGGGTTCTAAGAATGTACAATAATGATTCAGACATTTTTTAAAGATGGCCAGAAAAGGTTTCCGAAGAGGTAGCTCATTCCAAAGTCTAGCACCTAGAACAGAAAAGGAATTGCTGAAAAATGATGTATTATGTCAGGAATGGAAAGTGTTCTCTTCTGAGAAGAGCAAAGTAAAAGACACATGATCAGAAAAACAAATGATATTTTAATTGGATTTCTTAATTTTTAACGTCCAGAGACGTAATTCAAACACTTGGAGACGTAAGCATGTTTTTGTAAAATCTAGTTACACATCGGCAAGAATTTCTTAGGAGGGATTCCAGCGAATGGTTATTAAACTGATTTAAATAACTTGTTTTAATTTAAAAATAAACTAACTTATCCCTGTGAATCTTCCGGTACAAATAAAACGCATGAATTTGTCGTCGCAATCTTTATGAGGTGTATTTTATTCAAAGTTTTGTATGACATCAACAAAGTTTATCAGACCGAGAATCTGATCTAGATTAAGTTTCTGAACCTACTCAACTCTACTTTTCTTATTCGTTTCTATAATTCCCCTGATACCAAATACTTCGGTTATGCATGTTGTATACATGTGAACATAGAACATACTTAAGTTTACTATTTTATCTTCCGTGGAAAAAAATATCAAAATACACAAAAAAATGTACAAAAAATTAAATGTACAAAAAAAAAAATATTTATACACACAAGAGTAAAGAGTTAAAGCAAAAGTGAAGAACTAATCATAATTTGAATTTTTAATTGTTAATTCTTTTTCAAAACACAGGACTTGATCATCAGCGGCGTAGTATAAAATTAATTTAATTTAATTTAAATATATTTATATATATTACAGTTCACAATGGAGCTTTAGTGCCAACCCTCACGTATCGGAGCGAAGTATGGAATTGGAATAATAATGATGAAAGTAGGTTCAATGCTGTCGAAATGCGATCCCTCAGGCAAATGTATGATAAAAAGATGTATGATAAGTGCACAAATGTCGAGATCCGTAAACTGCGTAAGTCTGAGACATGCATTATCGACAGAATCAAGAAAAGGGTGCTGTGTTGGTTTGGACATATAGAGCGAATGGACAGCGAAAGAACGACTAAAAGGAGCTACGATGCGAAGAATGTTGATAGATGCAGAAACCAAGAAAGACCGAGAAAGACATGCCACGATCAAGTCCATCAAATAATTAAAGATGTCAAGAGTAGGAATAATCAGCGTGCGTGCATTAGAGGATGTATGGATGTAGAGGAAGTGAGGTCTGTATGCAATAACAGAGTGGTATGGCGTTCTATCCTCTCTGCCTAGCGGCGTGACGGTTTGTTTGTTTGTTTGTTTTGTGTTTACAATTATTTTATTACTCTTGTTCGTCTTTGCTACATGTTATGTTATTTTTGTTCAATTTCTTGAACATGTATTTCATATAACTGTTGCAATTAACTTAGGCTCTATATATATTGAATAAATAAATAAATTTAAAACTGATATTTCCCTTTATTTCCTGCAAATTAAAGACTTCAGTTTAAAAATAATATCTTAGTCCGTCCAATATAACTTGTATTAATAAAAACTATTTTAAATTATATGAAACAGCAAATCAAATATATTTAAGTATTCATGAAATAATCCAGTCTAAATGTCAACCTCATCAAAAAGATTTCAGATCTTTCAGGCCATTTAAACCAACCAACTAGATAAATAACACTTTAGAGAAGGTAATAGAGAAGTCTAGGCATCCACAAGATTTATGACCTGGTCCAAGAAGAAGTATAAATATTGAAAAATATTTTCAAGTTTTTCATAGTATGTGGGTGTAATAATTGATTCATATGAATATCATCAGCAACAATAAAGGTTTTAGCTCTTTAACTTCGTAATTGTCAACAGATGGGAGAATTGAAGCAACACAGATGTTCAAATATAGACAGAATGGTGAATGTTACACAGTGTGTAAAGTAGCCACTTAAACCAGCTAATGAAAGGTTATAAGCCCTGTGGACGCCGATACTTTTACATCACCTTCTTTAAAATGTTCTTCATCTCTGTTGTAATATGCTAGTATTAACAATTCCCTAGGGGGTTGAATCCAGTCCTTGTCTACAAAGGTTTGGACGAACTCGATTAATATTATAATTCGAATTACTTACCCAAATGTTTTAATTTTTCGACAATTTCATTAAAGTTTGAAATTACTTGAGCCGGAAAAATGAGAGTCGAATTACGGTAGGTTGGGATTTGAACTTCGGATCTAAATCCGTAATGTCTACAGCACTACCACAGGAGCACAACCTTATTCTTATGATAAACCATTTTTTTTTTTTAAACATGTTTATTTTCGAAAAAATATCTTAAAACTAGATTTCTATAGTAATAATTAACAATGTTTTGAGTATGTCCAAATGTTTTCTAGAGGGGCTGGATTTTCCCTAGGATTTAAGTTTGAGTTTGATTTAAGTTGAGTTTGATTTAAGTTAATTTAAATCCCTAGGGATTTAAATTTGTTGCAACATTGAAACAACATTTTCGAGAAGGGGATATGGAAGTCTAAGCATTTACAGGGCTTATGACTTGTCATGGCTGATTTAAGTGGCCAATTCACACACTGTGTAACATTCACCATTCTGCTCATCTTTATACATCCACATTTTCTCAACTCTTCCATCTGTCGACTTATATAAATTAACAGCTTGAGGAATTGTGGATGTTTAAAGTAGCAAGCATAAGCCTCGAGAGGGATGACTACACTTTCGGAGAAATGGAGTCAATGTTAAAAATCTCATTTCTACAAAAACGTAGAAATGAAACTGATTCCATATTTATGGTTAATTGACTAAATGGGTTCGTTGATGTACCATCGTTACCGAAACAAGTGATATTCAATTTCCGATATGCCAGTCGCGAAATAATAATGTGTTGTTCCTTGATCGGCACAGCACAAACTATGGCTTGCATGCACCAATGTTCCGATTGTGTCGCATTGTAAACTCGAGACAAGATTTGGACTTTTTTAGTGAAAGTCTTTCTGGATTTAAACGATTTCTTAGATAAATGAGATCTTGTCTTGAGGTTGAAATTATTATCTCATTTTTGTCCTACCTTAATTTTCTATAGTTGTATTTTATTTCAATTGTACTTGTTTGCATGTATAAACAAATGTATAAACCATTGTTAATTGGACTTGATACGTCGTAAAGTGGCTACTTAAAGCTGCCATGACAGGTCATAAGCCCTGTAAATGCTTAGACTTCCATATTACCTTCTATAAAATATTCTTCACCTCTTTTCTAGTATTTATTTATGTATCATTCAAAATTACACTCGTTTACAATACATATTCATGATTTTTTTAATATTTTTTATTATTAATAAAACATATAATACAAAAATTACATATTATGCTCCCAGGAGTTATTAGAAACTCATTTGGGACCGAACATAAGAAATAAACATTTTTTTGACAATACATAATATCATACAAATTAATACATTCGAAATAAAAAGAAAACATTATTGTATAAGAAACATAAAACACCATCTTATATAAACTACATTAACAATTATCACTTTCAAGAAGATTTAAGAAATATTTTTTAATTGCGACACTTCTGGATTTTTTATTCAGTTTTTCGTGTCTTAGCTCATCAGGCAGTTTATTATATTCGGAATGGCCAATATTTTCCAAGGACCTACTGCCAAACTTTTAGGCTGTGCCTGTGTTAACCTATAATAATGAATGATTATAATTAAATTATAATAACATACGATGCAGTAGAATATCAATCCAGGAAAACAAAGTAAAAACAATAAATAATAAAATTTCGAAGACGATAACATAAAAAAATGACCAGATATAAATATAAATTATATTAATATCAATAAGTCCCAAAGGGATTGAATCCAGATTCTGTCTGCAGAAATTCCTATGGAATTAAAACCTACTTAAACAAACTCAAAATAAATTATGAAATAGCCTTAATGTGAAAAAAACGAAAACGCAACTATTTAACGAGTTTAATTTAATAGTATCCTATTCCCGTATTCCTTAAATCTATGACAATCGTCTTTATCCGGTCAGATGAAGAATACTTTTCTTTTTTTTCTTTTTTTATTTATTTTATAATTCATAAATTTCATAAAAAGGACATGTTTTTGTAAAATTCTAAACATATCTTCTTTTACACATCTAGTAAATGTTATTATTGTGTCAAATAGAACCAGAATCCTGGGCGTGTTTTTTACTAAATGCTTAGTTGTATTTTACTTTTATTGTACCTGTATATACGTATTATAAACAAATATACTAACTATTGTTAAATGCCATGACAGGGCATAAGCCCTGTAAATGCCTAGACTTCTACATTTCCGTTTCCAAAAATTTAATCTCTCTGTGACAACAAATTTAGTTCTACTAGTGGAGTATTTTTGTGTCCGCAAAGTCGAGACTTGTCAGCGGGTTACATTTTTTCTTCGTTTGTTTTATTTTGAAGCACTATCAGCTTTTGAGCCGAAACTTGTCGATGAAAATGTATTTTGTTTAAATAGATCAAAATATATGTTTTCATGGAAGTTGTAATTTAAATCACGTTAGTGTGATAAATAATACTTTTTATTTCTTTAGGTTTTTGACTTAAACAAACAGTTTTTATCCTCGTACAAATTTAACAACATTATTTGCACTTCTGTAAATCGCAAATTATTCAGTTTCCGAAGAAAATCAGAACCGTGGGTCACAGCTTGCCCTTGTAAATATCCCGTATTAAATGTTTAAAATAAATAATCCTTTACAATAACACAGGGAAAACGAAACAGCGATTCTTTGAATCGTTTCTACCCTTAGGCCCGTTTAACATATATCAGATTTCTTAAAAAATAAATTATGATAGATGTTACAACGAAAATGAAGCTCATTTACAAAGCTCATGGCTGAGCGCATTCGCCTCCCATGAAAAAGGTCTCGGGTTTGATTGCCGACATGGTAAACATGAGATATTTACTAAATGAAATGAAATATTTGTATTAACCACATACCAACTTTTCTATGTGTACCTGTTTCGAGACGTTCCCGTTTTATTAACAGAACACCAATTAAACTAACGTGCAAAACCCACGATACACCTTCACAATAATTGTTGCACAAAAATATGAAATCAACATGCCGCGTCGATTTGAAACCACATGCTTTTAGTAGATAACCCTTGCGTGCGTGTACGATAATTTTATTTTATTAACTTTTCACGCCCATAAGGCTTTTACATACATGAAAATTATATGAAATATAAGTATATAACAACATTAAATTTAAAAAATACAATCTAAAGCAACAAAAGATAGAACAGTGTTTAGAAGTAAAGTTGGTATAAAAATAAAAATAAAAAGATGAGTGTATATAAATAAAAACATAAATAAAAAAAAATACAATATAAAGTAATAAAATATAGAACTGTGTTTAGAAGTTAAAGTGGTTTTAAAAAATTAAAAAAATATATATAATAATATATATATATATTTATATATATTAAAAAAAAAAAAAAAGCTAAAGAAATGCAGTTAATGCAGTTAATAATATTTAATAACATTTAGTTAAATGTTTGACTACAAAGTTAATGTTTTAAATATAAAAAATATGAAATATCAACAATTTGTTTCTTTTTTGGGTGATACCGTGTCTGTTGGATTTGTTCCAATGTTTCAACATGGTTCCTAGCACTACATACAACAAAAATGAATAGAAACGTGCCCACTGCTGACTGCGACGCGGTACAGATTACTAGTACTTAAACATCTGCTTTTTTTACTACAAAACACTCAGTTAACCCGAAAATGGCTCCTGCAAAGGTAGTTGAAACGTCGGAACAAATCCAACAGACACGGCATCATTAAAAAAAGAAACAAATGAATAACAGTGACTGTGAAAACCGTCGCACCTATGAAATATTGATTTTAAAATGTGTTTTTCTACTAGAATATTCCAGAGTCCCTGGACTGGCACCTGAAATGTGAGTCTATTCATTTTTACTTCACGATTCCCTACTGTTAGTGTACCAATGTAATGACTTTTACACCGTTGGGTACAAAAAAGGGGATATTATTTCATTCAAATTCTTATTATTTAACTCTGCATACAAGCCATGCATTTTTGTGAGTACTGTGTTTGCCTCAGCTAAGGTTATGATACCTCAAACTGTAGACAACGCTATATTTTTTTCGTCGATTTCGGTAAATTTTCTGATTCATGTAAAACGGGTTTTATTCTTCCTTAGGGGGGTTGAGTTTCGCCACTTTTATCGCGCGCGTACTGCTCCACTCCATATCTGCCCAATTTAATA
This sequence comes from Micrasema longulum, assembly GCF_059751315.1. Taxonomy (NCBI): domain Eukaryota; kingdom Metazoa; phylum Arthropoda; class Insecta; order Trichoptera; family Brachycentridae; genus Micrasema; species Micrasema longulum. Next base: position 59,967 of record NW_028278275.1, read on the forward strand.
CCATCTCATTTATTAAAACATAAAAATGGTTAAAACCCGCGCTAAATGCCGAAATGTGCGCTACACTCTCTTCCTCCCATTCCTCCAACATTCTCCCTTCGTACCCCTTCCTGTCTTAATTCCTCCCCCGGGCGGTCACCTCCTATTGGTTGGTCGAGAGAACTTTTCATTACGGGTTAGGAGATTTGGGATTGACATGTTTAATTTAAAGGTAAAGAGTTATTTTGGCAAATATTAATCCCTGAACAAAGTGACCGCAAGCATATTTATGGAAAAAATAAGTCATCTTGATAAACCGTATTTGAAAGTTTGATAAATAAATACATTTTCTATGATATCGATGTTCATTATGATCAAAACAAAAAAAATGTTGCTGACCACTTATTATTAATTTAGCTATCGATCGTTTTTGGTTCTACGACGCTGGACGGAGTGGACTATATTTATGAAAAAGTGCAAAAGTTAACCTTTCATGTGGAAAAAATAAATCATGTCTTTAGTAAAGTATTTTGTGTTTGTAGTGAGGGGTGACGGGGAGTTTAAATTCGTTCATTTGCACTTTTTCTTAAATATAAAGAATGAATGTCAAAAAAAAAAAATTCAGATACAATGTTTTTAAGATTTTAAAGCTCTTGGACATGAAAATAAACTTATAAATATAAAAACACCTGCTTAATGTAAAAAGCTTGTACTGTTTCATTTAATCTAAAATGGTTTTCATGAATATTCAATGATTGCTTTTTTCAAATATTAAACTGACATCCACCCTTTATTCCCTGCGTGCAATTGTTTTTCTTGTTTAACTATCGTGGAAAGTAAGTCTTTATGTCAAATTTTATCAGCCAGAAATGTAAATCGTGTGAACTACCGTAAAACACCATTATTAGTTTAAAACACATGAAGATTGACATTTGTCCTTTATATCTTATATCCTTTATATGTATAAGACTAAAGACACTGTTTAAAAAAATTAAAAAAACAGAATGTATTTATTCCATTTTTGTTGACCTCTCTAATATTATACAGTTACTTTGTTTTATTCTCCATATATAATGTTCTTTCCCCACCTTTTAAATAATAAATAAAGTTTAATCCCAATTTCGGTCCAATAACAAACAAACACAAATGGACTGTTTTGCAAACTAGTTTTAACTGTTTTTATGTCGTCTGTCCCCTAATAAAATAATAATCTGTTCTTCTTGTCTCGCAATCTTGTAACAAATAGTATAAAAAATATTTATTTAAATAAAAGTTACCGGTCCTGATGATGCTACATAAATAAAGTATAACCTAACCAAGAAATTTTTATTTATAAAGATAACGTTTTATCAAGAAATATTTACAAATAACAAATAACAGAGATGGAGAACATTTTAACAAAGGTAATATGGAAGTCTAGGCATTTACAGGGCCTATGACCTGTCGTTGGCTAGTTAAGGTAGCCACTTTATACACTGTGTAACATTTACCATTTTGCCTTTGTTTGAAATTCCACATTTCTTCAATCTGTCATAAGCCCTGTAAATGCCTAGACTTTTATATTCCCATTTTTTAAATTTTCTCCACCTTTGTTGTAATCTTAGTGACTCCCTAGGGAGTGAAATCCAGTGCTATGTCTACGAACATTTGGACGATCTCAAAATATTGTAATAAAACCATCTGGGCCAAGAAGAAGTTTGAAAATTGTTTTCAGGCGTTGCCTTGTATGTGAAATAATTCGATCAAATGAATCTCTTCACAACAATAAAGGTTTTAGCTCTTTAACTTGGAAGCATTGAAGAAATATGGATGTTCAAACATTGGCAAAATGGTGAATGTTACACTGTATGTAAAGAAGCCACTTAAACCAGCCAACGACGGGTCATAAGCCCTGTAAATGACTAATCTAATTTGTTTACTATGTTTGTGCCACTAATAGAACATTTATATTATGTGCCAATTTTAAAATTCTTAAATGTACCGTGTTATCACTGTTGCTTAGTTAACTTTTGATAAGAATTCTTGTTTTCTATCTAGTTTTTTTACCGTCATTGCCATGTCTCAACAATATTTAAAATGTGTCCAAATGTTTGTAGACGATTTTTGACTAAATCTAATTAATTAACTTTTTACATTTAATTTTGATGGATTACATTGCTGGTTTTGTTTCGATGCATATTTTGTTTATTGTTTTTATTTTAGGAATTGTTTTATTAGTTTTATATTGATAAATGTTTTTATTCAAATAATTTAATTTTGATTGTTTTTATTGTTAATTTTATTAAAATACGTATATAATACATTGTTTGAATGGAATTCAAGTTTTTTTTTATTATTAATTCGTACAATTTTTTTTCAAATTTTACAATAATTTATATTTAATTTTATCATTTATTTTGTTCTTTTTATTTAAATATGTGTTTTATTAGTATTAACATGTGATTGACGAAAAATAAGTAGTGTATGTTTTTTTTATTGTTTCGATATTTATTTGCATTATGTATTATTTTCCATTGTTTGTAAACCAAATAAATTAGAGAGTGTATCGAAATCGTTATGTTACAGAAAATAACGTATCGATTTCGATAGAATTGAAGAAATATGCATATTAAACAGGAAAGAAAAAGATCAAATGTCAACCATTTCAGATCTAAATTAATTACTGTGGACAATTTTTTTTTGTTTATTCTGTGTATAAATGAATGTTTTTTATCTTTTATACATTAGAATTATAAATTATTAAACGTACTTTTTTTATTAAATTGGGTCTTTAACGATAATCAACCGACAAAACTTTTTCAAATTGTGTTATTAGTTTAATACGTACGTTTATTTAATAAAATAAATTAAATTTTACTGAGGTACATACCATTTGTAAGGACAACAAAAATTTGCTCCGAAACAAACAAACTAGTCAGAAGCCAGCAGTTGTCAAAGTTAAAAACGAAATCTTCTGTTTAATGCTAATAACCTACGTGTACAAATTATAATTTATACAATTAAAAAATTAACTCGCCGCTTTTAAATTTCGGTAGGTACGAGAGTAAAAAAAAAACAATTCTTGTATATTTAAATAAACACCTGGCCTGAAAGGGTTAAACAAATTGTAAATTGATTACTTAAACTAGCTTATTTATAGTTTATAAATCCTGTAAATGAGTTATTTTTTTACGTGAAATTTTATGGATCTCTATTGTAAATTTTTTGTACAATTAATTTCTTTTTATTCAGTTTTAAACACATTGTTTTTTATTATTAAAAATCATCATCATACTGTCTGGACAAAATGTAGGGTATACGATCATCCATTACACAAAACTAAGGTGATCAGCCTTACGCTTCAGGTACTAGTACAGGAATATGAAATATTGCAGTAAAGAATAAGCTTTCATTTTTTTTTTATAAACTACGATCGACAGATATATCATTTATTCACCAAGTTACAAAAATATATGATAATAGTGTTGTTAACCATCTTTTCTAAACAAAGACTTAATCTCTAATTTGCGATCAATTAAATCATCATTGTTCGACCCCTCTTAAGTAAAATATCGTAAACCACAAACTGTCGATATTAAGTTTTTTATGTATTTGGTATGTGTATTTTACATTGAGTTCCAACAAAGAAAAAAATATGTTTTGTAATTAGTTACGTTTTTTTTATGGACGCATATTTTCGTATCTCATATTGTTTATAAAGTGAAATCTTTGAGAGTAAAGTGTATCAATCTTTGAGATAATATTCGTGGGACATAAGAAATAACTGGAAGAGGCGTAAGTACCTTGAATTTGGACAAACTCAAAATATTGTTGATAAATTACCTGGTCCATGAAGAAGTAAAGAAATTGAAAAAATAACATTTTCAGGCGTTGCCTGGTATGTAGGTGAAATAGTTCAATTAGATGAATCTCACCTGCATAAATAAAGGTTTCAGCTCTTTAACTTCACAAACATCAACAGATGAAAGAATTGAAGGAATATAGATGTTCAAATACAGGCAGAATGGTGAATGTTACACAGTGTGTAAAGTGGCCACTTAAACCAGCCATTGACAGGTAATAAGCCCTGTAGATGCCTAGACTTCTATATTACCTTCTCTAAAATGTTCTTCATCTCTGTTGAAACATTTCAAGTATTTTGTTAACATAAAACAAGATAGAAAAAAAAAAATTTTTTCAATTTATTTTCAAAAAATTGGTCTATATTTAAATTTATACTAGACGAACTTCTTTATTTAGATTTATACAAGACATAATAGAGGAAATAGCTGAGAGGACAAATCACAGAGGACGCCCCGACGGGAGTAATTAGAAAAAGTGCGTGAGGATTTGAACTGCGCCTCATATGTTGAGCTGAAGAGGTCTGCAGATAATGAAGAGCAGTGAAGGACGAGATGTAAGACTTTGCTGCAAACCAATACCCAGGATTGAGACCGCGAAGAAGTCCACACAAAAATATCTTTAAACCCTTCTCCTGTAAAATAGCGTTTTGTGGGTTACGATATTATACACCGGAAGTATCGATATAAGTAGAGTATTAAAAAATGTCAGTGAGATTTTTTACTCTTTTATCTATCTATGTAAAGTTACACATAAAATTATCATTTCCATTAAAATATATTATGTACACATATGAACAATTTCCAAATAAAGATATTAATATATTTTTTTAAAACGTTTAAAATACTAAGTAGCTTTAAGGCCAATAAACGAAGCATTAAAATAACCAAATAATAAAGCCCTTTATTATGATTTACTTTGATTTAATATTTCAACATTTAAACTGATAATCTCTTCATATAAATCTAGAGTTACTATGAAACTAAACCCTTAACGTGCTTTCCTTGGGCGAAGCCAATCAAGCATACTTTGAAAATTTTCATCCTGATTTCTAAAACATTTTTTTTTGCATAGATTTAAATAAGAACTTTATCGTATCTAAGCGGTTAAACTCGTTAATTTAGAATTTTTCGAAAGAAAACTCCGTATCTTTAAGAGAAACCCAGTAAAAACGTACTCAGAAGTATTCATTACAGTCATCTCGCGAAATATATTTTTCAACCCTTTTATACGCATTTTTACGGCTTTAATTAGAATTCGATACCAAAATCACGCCCAAGGAACGAGGGCGGGACTATTATTTGTGTGTGTGGGTACCTATACTACGCACAAACACACTCAAGTTTAGTTCATTTAGTATATAGGCTGGGTACATACGCGAGATGTGAACGCACGTCCGCCCCCCCTACCCCCATCCCACCCTAAGACGCCCCCCACCCCCGAGAAAAACCCTGTAAAAACACAACGTTGGCCGTTCGGGAAAGATTCCACCCCTTCATACCACCACTTGACACCACTGCTCGGATATCTGCAACGGTTTTAAAATTAATTAACGAAAATTTAAATTCATTAAAATAAATCGGTATTCTTCTTTGCATTCAAACTCAAATTAAATTCAAATTGATTTATTTTACCAAAATAAAAAAAAATAAATAACAAAAATCTAAGGCGTTATATTGGGACAACATATCGAACCAAGAACCCTTGAGCAATGGCTCGACATTAGTAAGTTATAAAACTCTCCAATCGCAAGAGTATTTGCCTCTTAAACATTGTTTCACTGATGAAAAGATGCCGATCTCCAAAGTGATAGTGTTCACCTTCCTGACTGCTCTCGCAGTTGGCTTAGCCAGAGGCAGGTTGCTTCTGGAAGCAGGGAGATAAAACAGTTTGTATTGACGCTGTCGGAGACAACCATCAGGAACATCGAAATTGATACTCTCTAAAATCGATAAAAACTAGTCTCAAGAAATGGGTCAGTGTCAACCAATCCCTTCTATGTTGCAAACTGTTGGTTTTAAGCGTGCCCAAGATAACTACCATGCTTTTTTATGTAAATATGCTTCAGATTTTTTTTCTAAACCCTCTCCAACATGAGGGAATATAACCGAAGCCTGGTCGTATCGATTTGAATAAATTGCGTCGACTTTTTAATGTTATAATATAAAAGGGCTAAACAAGTCCGTAAATAAATAAAAAAATTGTAGTTACCATATTTATCTGCACTCTAGTTCAAGTATACAATGTCCAACAATGATTTTCAGGCCCCTCTGTCTACTGGTAATCATACATTCCTCTAAGTAAGGCCCGTGTCTCATAGTTCAGACATAAATTGTTATGAAGTAATAATTTGTAAATCCTTGACACTATCCATTCGGGATGTTCCGGAATCCACTCGAAGTGACTTTACAAATAGCAGACGTGTCGAATGAAGTTGCCGGACGGGTTATCCACCCCAGTAACAACGGGACCAAACAAAATTATTTTATAAGACCTTTATGACATAGCCGAACTTATTTAAACGAAGAAATATTTTAAAAATACATTGTAATAAAATATTGTAATGTTTTTAAAAAACAAATTTTGCTCTATGTGTTCATGTAGTTTTTAAAGCAAAGCTAAATAATTCCACGTCTTCGCATCCTAAGTTTAAGACATAAATTATGTGTTTATTTATTTTAGAACCCGCGCAAAGCTCCACCTTACGCATTTCCTAAGAAAGAAAAGGCTTTAGAAAGAGAAAGACAGAAGCGCCGGGTAACCCTTTCTCTACGTAACAAAAGCTCGTACCAATTTTAACCTAAAACTTTCTGACACATTCGTTTTCTCTCTCTATTTTCTTCTCCTGTTTTATTTTAAATGACATTGACGTAAGACGATTAGCATTCTGCCAGGCAAAAATCTATCGATTTGCATGTTACTTTGGGGTCCTTATTGCTTGTACAAGACGGTAGGATATATTTTTCCGCTTTCTTCCGTGGGTGGCTTACTTGGAGCAAGTCAAATGTGAGCCTACATTTTCTGAGTATTTGCTGATCACAAATTTCTTAGCTTGTTTTTCAAAAGGGGTGGGTTTCATTAGAACCTTTGTGAAAATACGATCAAGTAAGCTTTGTATTGTTACACAATATTTTTAATTAAATAATACCATAACTTTTCAATTTATTTATTTGAAGTAATTTGACTAGCGCCATTTTTGTGAATATTCATCCCAGGGGCGCTGTACAAAAAATATCCCAACACGTCTTGCAACTACAGAGCGCTTGGGTTGTTGGGATCCTTACTTTGTTAATTATGGAGATGTTTATAGGAGCTAAATTACAATACGTCTTGCAGATACAGAACGCATGGACGTATAGAAATCAAGCCCCTATTTACAGTGTGCAAAAAATGACTAAGAATGGTTTTTAATTTAAATTATCGTTTGCAAAAAGAATCTAGATTACATGTCCTGTACCCACAGAGCGCACGGGCGGTTGAAAATCTAGACCCTGTTTACAGTGAAGTTTAAATTTGAAAAATTTAAATTTAAAGTTTTCCTAGCAATTTGATAATTCAATTATTTTTAATTGTTATTTTTATCCATTCATTACATCAATATTTATAAAACCACTTTTATTTAGACACTCAACGTGAATGATTTCAAATCCTCTATTTCACAAAAAAATGGACAAAATCATTTTAAAAATGTGAATGTTAAACATAGCGCAGAATTATGGTTGTTACGGAGTGTGTAAAATAGTCACTAAGACCAGCCAGATCAGTAGCTTTGTAAATGCCTAAACTTCAATATTCCTTCACAAAGATGTTCTCTTCCTTTGTTGTACTGCTTTAATTAGTATTGGTTTCGAATGTTTCACTTAGCGTAATTATAAAAAAACAGCAAATAGTCACAAGCCCTATAAATTTATAATTAAAATTTGTATTTGAAACACTGATTTTATGATAATAAATATTGATGATTAAATAAATAATATATTTTAAGTTATTTGAAATCTCTAAAATAAATTTAATATGCCTACTAGTTTAAAAATGTAACTTACCTTTTTTAAGGCTTATGCCCGTATCCAGTGACAAATATATGGTCAGTAAAGTACATTCTGTGTCCTCACTTTCAAATTATTATTTGTATGAATATGATATTACAATATGTTTTCCTCACCCCGGATCTTGTTTCTGAATATGAGCGTTTAGTGAGCAACTTAATTTTATTATTATCCTCTAAATATAATTGGCAATATAAAATAGTGAATGTATGTCTCTACTAAAAACAGTTTTATTTTTAAATTAATATTTTGAACTTGTCCAAATGATTGTGAACAAGAATTGAATTTCACTTCCGGGGAATTTTTAAGAAAGGCATTATTATAACAGAGATAGAAAATATTAAGAATAGGAAATATAAAAGCCCTTGCAATTACAAGGTTTATAGCTGGTATACAAAAGTAATTTAAGAGTCCTCCACATTCACCATTCTCTATATATTTTAGCAAACGTATTTTTTAATTCACCCATCAGTGATTATTTGTAATATCAAAGAGATAAAACATTTGTTAACGTGGGTGAGATTCAACAGGCTGATTTTTTTATACTACAAGAAAATGCGTCTTTGTGCCAAGTTAAAATTACATTAGTTATGACAGTTTCGAAATTTTCATTATATTTTTGCAAGGTTTTCACTCATCACTTATGTTTAGGTAATCAGTTTAAAAAACTTTGATTGACGTGTTTCTTTCTTCAAGATGTTATCTATCTATTTTATAACAACAATCAAATGAATAATTTTTTTTAAAGTTTTTTCTTAATTGTAAAATAATATTTATTTGCTGTATATTCAGGTAAAATCATGAAATCGAATTTTTAATTAATGGTCTTTTTTGTTAGGGGAAAACTGGGTGAACGATAAAAGATCCCCTCTTATCACAGATTGATCGAAATATAAAAGGCGGATTTATAAGCCTTGTTAACTGAGCAGGGTGGCAAATACAGCATTCATTTTTTGCATTGTATTATCAAAAATGTTTTTTTTTTCTTTAATTTTGAGGTGGAAATACGGTTTTTTGAGCGTTTACAAGTCTTATAACCTATCATTGGCTGGTTTGTGTGGCCACTTAACACACTGTGTACATCAACATTTCCCCAACTCTATCATCTGTTGACTTTTGAGAAGTTAAAGAGCTACCTTTATTGATGTGGGTGAGATTCACCTTGGCAACGCCTGAAAATATTTTTGAATTTTAAGTTAAAAATTTATTAGGATTAACCCGTCTTTTTAATAAGGGTTATTTATAACAAATACGTAACCGGTTGCATAAAAAAAATAAAAAAATCTTTCCTCTGTACTGTTTAGGGCTTAAGTCTGATAAACGGTAAAGAAATCACACGATTTTATAATTGAATTTTAAGAAAAATCAATTAAATAAAAAAATCAATTACTCTCTACTGCATCTGTCAAAAAAAAAAAAAAAAAAATTTACATACCTAATACCTCCATAACTAAAACATCATTACTTTTCGACCGGCATATTACGTCTTTTTAAGACTTAACCGAGGTATGTTTATAATAATTTAAAAACGATGTATTTAAGTCAGATTAATTTTTGTGATTTCAAGATAATAAATAAAAAATTTAAAAAGTTCTGAAAACCAATTATTATTTATTTTTATTTTTACAAGCATTTGAAATTAAATAAGATTTTAGGTATTTTTTTATATTCTACCTCAAATTATATCTTAAATTTATTTTGAATAAAAACATGTAAAATTTATTATAGTTTTTTCTGTATTTTTTTTTATTCAGATAACAAATAAAAAGAAGATAATATTTAGTTTTATGTAAATTACCCTTACACTGTATAATATTCACCAATTTGAAGATGCCCATTAGCGGGTGAAAGCGCTAATTGGTCAAAATAAATAAGTGGAAGTGTACCAAGTATTTTTTAAATTAATAACTTATATGGAAATATAATTTATAACATAATTATTGATTTATCATAAACATGGATATGGACCCATAATAAATTACCTTATTTTTTTAATCAGTATTTTTTCTTATCACTTACAAATGTTTTTTTAATAAGTATTCTAAGGTTCTTGTTTAGTTTCTCAAGCGATACCTGTGGCGAATGGAATTCTCACGTACAAAAAATAACCTTAGTAATTATCAAATGAGTCTTCGATTCGAAACATCTAGTTTAACAAGTTTGTAACTACTAAGATGGTCCCCACTTAATTTCGAGTCAAGTATAATTGATAAGATTAAGAAAGGGTCTCTGAGATGTTTGGTCACATAGAACGAATGGACGACAAAAAAATGGTAAAACAAGTATAAATGGAAATCATGAACGGTAACATGAGAAGAGAAAGACGTGGCAAACCAAAATCTGAAGTTTGGTCATGTCAAAAGCAGAGAGTACCGAAGGGCATGTATGACAAGATGTATGAATGTAGAAGAATCTAGGAATGTATACCAGGATAAACGTGTGTGGCGGTCCATTCTCTCTGCCTACCCTTACGGGGAAATAGCGTGATGGTAGTAGTAGTAGTAAATTACTCCATCCGTGACGTCACGTGTTGTCGGCGATGAGTTGAAGTGTTATTAAAAAATAGAACGCCGTATGTTTAAAAACATGGCTTCCCAGAAACCGGAAATCTATCACAATACATAATTGGTGGCATTTTTAAACAGCTGTTCACCTAGAACCTATGACTTTGAAAGTAGTTCGTTTTCACCAAAAACTATTTTTATTATTTTTTTCGAACATTTTCGAGAAACTTCGCAATACAATTAAATGCTCTAATTTTTACTTCGTGTAAGGAAATATTTTTTATAGCAAAATTCCCGTAGCACTGAACTTCCTCATTGGAATATGCTGCATTGAGTTTAAGAATGCAGTGCTGTTAACACGGCTGGGTACAATGGGGGGTTTATTGATAAAGCTTTCTGAAATTCGCTCTCTAGATGGGGCTCTTGGAATTCACAAATTACATACAAGCTTAAATTACCAAAGAAATATCAGCAATTGACTTTTATCATAAAGTATGCACGAAGAAAATTTATCTTTCTCGATTGAGCGAAAAATGAAATATTTTGTTGCAATTTTCAACCTTAAGTTATTAAATGGATTAGAGAGAATCAAATAAAAAAAGATAACCAATAATGCCATACCAAGGAAAAAAAACTAAATTCGAACCGAAGGTTTACTAATATGTGTTAAACCACTTATAAATTATATATGCATGTATGTACATTGTTATTATTAGAGCACATATAAAAATATGTTTATGTGTTCTCTACTTCAAGATTCAAAATAAAAATTAAGTACATTTACAATAGGATAGAAAAAAGAAGTCACAAAACTTATTGGAAAAGAGTTTAAATTTGCTGTGAGTAGACTAAATATATTTTTTTTTTTCAAGATGTGTGATCTACATGTCTTAATACAAATATATAAAAGAACCGGTTTTTAATAAATCGAAATTTATACGTTAATTTTATTAGAATGTTAATACATTTAATAATTTAATAATTTAACATGATATTTCACACATTGAAGATGGGTAATGTAAAAATTCTGGAAACGTTGCCTCCGGCGATAAGGGGAAAAGCCTTTAATCTACCCCAACCTTGTAAAAAAACAACCTCTAATAATATATCCAGCAGCCTTGAAAAATTCTGCTCACCTACTTTACTTCCTACTTGAGTTTAGAATCAACAATACTTGAATCGTTATTTTGCAAAGTACAGCATTTTGGAAATTTGGAAGGGAATACCGAAGTGTAGGAATTTACAGGGCTTACGACCTGTCGTTGGCTGGTTTAAGTGGCCACTTTACACATCCAGCTCATGTCTACAAAAAAATCAAAATTCAAAAAAACTCAAAATTTTGGTTATTACAAAGAAACTCACATAGTTGACAGTTCATTGCCTTAATTTTTAATTTTTATTTGTAATTTATTTCAAACCCTTTAGGATTATTACAGAATGTTTTTTCTTTTCAAAACTCATACCCTATTTTTAATGATAATATTTTAAATATCTTTTGGAAACCTTGTCTGAATCTTTTGTTAGTTTAGTCTAGTAGAACATTGTATAACTTCAGTCCCTTGTTTATTAGTCTCAATGGTCCTTGTCTCGTTTTAAAATGTTGTATTTGATGCTAATCTGATATTCTCGTATAATGTTAACTACAATTTTTTTCAAGTTTTCGTGACATTCCAAATTTAAAATGAGTAACTCATTTATTGTCGGCCTCTGTGTGTAATTGTCAGCGTTTACCATGCAAGAGGTCTCGGGCTCGATTCGCGTCATGGTTAATACGAAACATTTATTTAAAACGGGTGTTTTCACACTAGAATATGTCATAGTTCCTGATATGGTACCTAAAGTGTAAGACTGATCATCTCACGTTCATGTATCAAAAATAATCAAGATACGCTACAATTGATGAACCAAGGCAGTGCCCTGTGCAGCATTAGGTGCGAAAAGGGAATAAAGATAATGTTAATACACTTTGATTTATTTTGGATCAAATTGTTATTTTTTTATAGTTTTATTGACCCAGCCCTTTAAAATACTTTTTGTAACAAAGAATTCGGCTCTTTTACTCCGAAAAAGTAAACGGATGAAAGAACTGAGGAAATGTAGGTGTTTCAACATTGGCCGAATGGTGAATGTTATACAGTGTGTAAGGTGGCTACTTAAACCAGCCAATGACGGGCCATAAGCTCTATAAATGTCTAGACTTCCATATTCCCTTCTCAAAAACATTTTCCCTCTCTGTTGCGACAAATTTAGATTTAAAAAAAAACATTATGTATGTCCAGTTTCATCACATAAGTTGTGTTTAAAAACGTTCAAGCGAAACGGGTTGTTTATCGGTCTTTTTTATAGAACCCTTTTTTTTCCATTTTGACAAAAACACAACAATAAATTGAATTTTTCTTTTGATTCTTTTGTTAACAATGAATCAAAATTTCACCATCGGTATGTTGATATTTTTGATATACTTCAATTGAATTGATCGAATGTCTTCTGTAATCTAAAAATACGTATGATGATCTAAATTAACATTCTCTATGGCATGTTTATCCTACTCGATGACGCAAAAGACATTGTATTGGTATCTGCACTATAAAACTAAACTATAATTATTTTTTTGTTTATTTGGGAATAAAACAACTATTAAAATCATAACTTTTTCATTAATATGATAAGATTATGTTGGGAAGAACGTTACAAATATATTCAACACTAGAGTCTCACGTGGACTACTTTAGTGTCCAAGGTGACACTTTTATCGATATTTTTTTACCTGTAGACATTTGCAAGTTAAGCATCCTTGTATTCTTCAAGGACAAATGTACATTAAGAATCAATGCCACGCAGACGCTGAGTTTTAAATTTTGCGTTAAATCGTAGGGACTACCGTAGAGGTCCACGCGAGTATAAAATTTATATTTTTGTTTAGAGAGAATTTTTTTTTTATACTACAATTAATAAAACTATTGAATTGTATGGTATCTCAGATAGTTTTTCATTAATTATATAGGTATTTTTTATTTTAGGAAAGCAAAATGTTGAGGCACTTACAAAACTTATAATTCATCTACAAAAAAAATTGTAAAACATGTGGAAAATGGGTATATCTGGATCATCAAGCTGTAATATGTACTCAACTTTATGAAACAAATGATTTCTATTTTTTTTTATTCATCTGTCATAAATCAATTTTTTTATATTATTTTTAAATCTAGTTCCTAGAATTGGAGATATTTTTAATTTTTTTATATCTTACAACTAAGTGCTGTGTTTTTAACCATTGTATAAAAACACATTTCATTATTATTTTAATATGGGAGTAACATTATTTTTTACCTTACTTATAATGCTATAAGGTTTGTATTTACTTCAGCAGGATATTTATTTATTTATTTGTTTACTTATTATTATTAATTTTTTTTAAGTTGGTATGTTTATAATATGTAAAGATCGGGTAAGATGTTTTAGCTGTGGTCTGTTTTAAGAAATTCTCTCCATTTGCTCTAGCGACGAAGAAACCACGAAAAAACTCGTCAGGAAAAGGCAAAATGTTGTCATTCGTCAACAAATCTTACGATCTGCTTGAAAGTGTTCGGCATTTGTTGTCCTGCTATCATTGATACCTTTTATTACCCTTACTATATCTAGCATGCACAGTGTTACCTCTCTTGACCAGTCCTTATGACTAATTATTTCACGAACATCGTATAATTGCTTATTTAGACTTCTGCATCGCGCCTCTAGTTGCATTCTCCGTAAACGAAAAGAGGCAATAAGTAAGTTCGTATCTTGGACGCTTCAGTTTCCTGAAATCAAACATATGTTGTGATTAGGATAATTTTTGTTTTTAAAATATACCGGAAACAATAAAAAATCGTACGCTTTTTTTAAACTCTATAAACAATCATGGAAAAAAAAAGAGAATGCGGATAGCTACATGTCTTTATGATTATTATTTTATTAATTTTTAAACAGCAAGTAAATGCTTTAAAAAAATACTTTAAGGTATTCTCCATCCCTGTTGTAATTCGTTAATCTTGATGACTCCCGAGGGAGTGAAATTCAGTCTTTTGTCTACATATATTTGGACAAACTCAAATATTGTAATAAAACCAACTGGTCCAAGAAGAAGTCTAAAAGTTAAAAAACTGTTTTCAGGAGTTGCTCAGTATGTGAAATAATTTAGTCAGATGAATCTCTTCACAACAAAAAAGGTTTTATCTCTTAAACTTCATTAAAATCAATGGATGAAAGAATTTAAGAAAAATGGAGGTTCAAACTTAGGCAAAGTGGTGAATGTTACACAGTGTGTAAAGTAGCCACTTAAACCAGCCAATGACGGGTCTAAGCCTTGTAAATGCCTAGACTTCCATATCCACTTATTTAAGGTATTTTCCCTCCCTGTTGTAATTTGTTAACAAATATATGAAGCAAAATTGGACTATTTGCCGGTTTAGCGATTTGGCGACGAGCCAAAGTTTGCTTATTTTACCATTGAAATCAAGTAAAAATAGAGTTGTCAGCTTTGGGAAATCGGCGACTCAATTAAATACCTAATCTGGTTATTATAATTACCTTTACCCAAATTGAAGATTTACGGTTAGCATAGCCTTTTTAGGTCAGTTCTGCTTTGGAGTCTCTATAATTAAAAATTTTACACATTTTTGTCATTACCCTTCCAATCAATGGGCGCAATCATCCGCGAAGTCGACCTTAGTGGCCGAAAGTTCACGGCGCGGCTAATGATGAAGGCGGCCGATTAATCATCCAAATGCCAATTTCGGGAAAACAAAAAGAATATCTGCCACGACGCATCAGCAAGTTCCTGCGACCTTTCTGAACACGTCCGCTGGCTCTGCACGCGACACATAATGAAAGAAAAAGCTTGTCTCCATCATTTTATTGCGCCTTGGGAAAAACAAAATGATACATCCAACTAAATGCAGCCTAATGTTTTTAAAAATTTATTTATGCCCGAATTCCAAAACAAAACTCATGATAAGAAAAGTACATTCTTGTCTTATATGCATAAAATAATATTAAGATGATTAAAGGACACTGTACTCAACATTTTTTATGCATAATTAAAAAAAAAAAAATATTTAAGAAGTTCGGTGCTTTAAAAAAAAAAAAATTTGATAGACTATAAAACAAAGTATAATTTCAATGATTGTTTAAAGTTTTATATTTCTGAAATAACTCCGAGTGTGATGTCAGAGGTTCTTCAGTTCTCCCGATTGGTTCGTTCAAGGAAACAAACCGGATATCCTTCACAGCTCCATATCATTGGTTGGTTCATATGAACCAGTCACGTCGTTCAAAGTTGTGCGTTTTTATTAAAATATTTTTGATTATTTTTTTCGTACATTTTCAAGAAACTGCACTAAAATTTAATGCTCTATTTTTTACTGGGCGCCAGAAAACATTTTTTGTGTCCGATTTCCCGTAATCCTGAAGTTCCTTATAGAATCATTTTCCCATGATTTACTACAAACACAATTCCGGACTAACATAATACTACCTTTTTTTTAAAAAAAGCACATATTTAGAACAACAAAGAAACAAAGCAAGTTAAACATCTTTAAAACAAAATATGTCACAACAGTATGTAATCTAAAAAACTTTTCTTACATAAACAAAACAAATAAAATCACTCAAAAAAGATGAAGTGCTCAATCTAGGACTAAGGGAGATAAGTTCGTCAACATCACATACTACGCAGACGATGCCACCATGGCGGCAGAATCAGAAGATGATTTACAACGCATGTTGCACAAGTTTCATCTTGTATCTCAGAAATTTAACATAAGCATTTACCTCAGTTAGTTAGCTTTCTTTCAATATTTCAAAATGTAAATAGTGACATTAAGAACTTAATATGGTGGCTCAAAGTAGGTACCGGCATGGACAGGAGACCAGCTAAGTTGGAACATCTGAGAACCTTTACAAAGCCTACACACTGATCACTCGGGCTCTTTTTTCATTCAGATTTTGTCACAACTACTCAAGATCCTTTCCTTATCTTAAATTTTATCTGTGAATACGGCATTAGTCTCTAAATGTACTCTTTATTTATGAAGACTGCCTATTATTTTTCTCCTAAAACGAATTATTCTAACAATTCTTTTATCAAATGGGAAAACGAATCCCGCAAATCAGGAACCTATTTATATAAAGTTATTTATTTATTTATTTTTAAATGTTGTAATAGGGCACTCATAAACATATTCTTATGTGTGCTCTAATGATAACAGTGTACATTTTTTTAATTTAAAAGTTTCATATGGTTGTGCACACATTGCTATGTTGGTAAACTGTATTAAAAGATTCACATAAAAAATAAAAACTTTCGTTCAGCACCAATCACCTACACAACACAATATACAATATACAAACACATACTTCGTGTTTATTTTGTAAATTTATTGATAATTTTAAGCTGCTTGAATTTAGTTTAAGAAGCTGCAAGCCGATTAGTAATCTAGCTTCAATAAGTAAATGTTATCAACTATCAAATATCTTAATTTAGTAAATGGGGTGTAGAATTCGAACCGTCCATGCGCTCAGTAGCTGCAAGACTTGTTGTCATCTAACTTCTATTTTTATGAATTTGTTTTTATTTCGTTTTTTTAAATATCACTAAATCTCTAAACTTCATTGTCAATAAATAGGGGCTAGATTTCTTACTGTCCATGCGCTCTGTAGCTGCAAGACGTGTTGTAATCTAGCTCATATGTATCATAATTGTAATATATCATAATTGGAGACAAAGGACTAGAATCCTAACCGTCCATGCGCTCTGTAGCTGCAAGACGTGCTGGGATATTTGTTGATTTTACAGTCCCCTTAAGGTGATTTTTACAAAAATAGCATAAAATAAAATATCCAAATCTATATTTAATGAAATGGGAGGTAATGGGAGTTGGTACACGGCAAAGATGATATTATTTGTGAAAATGTTTATGTTTTGTGACTTTGGAGTGTGGTGTGTGAAGTGTGGTATGTGAAATGAAATCTATAGAATGCGATGATTATTTTTTAATACGTGTTATGGTTGTAGATTTAGTTTAGATAAAAATAAAAAGGGTAACTTTTATTCATATCAAGAAACTCAGCTTCCGTTTACAGTAGAGAGCTGAGTCGTTGAACAAGACTAAACCAAAGCCAGGTATTCTGGGTTGTAATTTACAAGTTCAATTGGGGTTTATGTTTTATACTACACAATAAAACTACAAAAAGTAGAAAGTATTCAACCCTTCGGAGTTTTCTCCCTTAAAACGTATGGTTACCCCAGCTACGCGGCGTTAATAAGTAAACTTCCATAGAAATGCCGAAAGATGAGTATGGATTTTTAATTTCACCTTCTCCGCTTCCCCCAGATTAAGGGTGTATTGTGGAGGCACTAATACATATATGCATGTAGGTACTTGCCCCAATATTGGACACGCTTATTTAGCAGTATTTTTGCATACTGACAAAATTACCATGGGGTGGATATGAGTACTTAGATTTTTGTCAATTATTGATTTGTTTAAGATGCTGCTAACGTTTTCATGCTCTTCTTTGAAATATTTTGAGTAACTAATTTAAATTTGAATACTTGGTAGATGCACATAAAATAAATAATTATTTTTTGTAAAAATAATTATTATTTAAGAACCAACTGCGAAATGCACTCACCTATACGTATATTTGTCATTATCGTTATAAATTATGTTAGTCAATTAAAATGTAGTCTCACTTGGTATTTTTCACAAAAACAATAAAGTTATTTTATTTTTTATTATTGATCGATTCGTTTTCTTCAAATAAATAATAACATAAAAAAAATGAAATTTTATAATTTTTGTACTTAATCATTAACTTTTTGAATACTAAGTATTTTATTTTATTTTACTCATAATTTACTAATTAAAATACTAAGTACACTTCCACATATTTGTTCGACCAATTAGCGCTTTCACCCTCTAATGGGTATCTTCTGACTGGTGGATATTTAATAAGTGGTAGTGTACAAAGTATATTTAATTTATAATTTATATGTTAATACAAGTTAGTACACCTTAGTTTGGAATTCCATCGAGAATGATCCATAAATAGTTTTAATTTAATCATTTATTTTTAATAATTGTCAACTTTAAAAAGTCACATTCATATTTTAGAACGTAAGATTTTCTCATTATTACTGTTGATTTTTTTATTTACTAATGCAATATTTTTACTCATTTATTTTATTTAATTTTCTCACAAAAACTAAAACTTTTACAATAGTTTCATTATGTTGGTATAAATAAATATATAAAATGTGTCTCAATTACATTAAATGAAGAGAACACAGTGAGAGTGAGCATGTATATTGTATAAGTATGTATGTGATAAGTATGTAAGTATTTTGTGTATGTAACAATGTGTAGTAAATATAAGTGGACTTAAAATTAAATAACGATTATCAAAGGTGATCTATTTTTTTTTTTTTTAAACCTATCAGCCCCCTATCAATCGAAGTAAAATTGTCAAGGCCGTTTTGACCAAAAATCCAAATTAAAAAATACATATGCATATTTGAATACTCATCTACACACCTAAATATAAGATAACATGTATGTATTTATATGTTTATATATGGACCAATAATTTTACAAACTGTTGCTTTCCCTTTATTTACTTTTCTGTTGTTTTTTATTTTACTTTCATGAAATGTTTATTTTATTAATATATTTCAAAGTTTAAGTTACAATATAATTTGTTCACAGCTGTGAATATTTTTGTAAATTATTCTAAGAATTGTTGATAAAAAAAAACCAATTAAACAAAAACATAATTCGAATCAGTTTGTGGTCCAGTGGCTAATTTTGTGGACGCAAATTAAATCATAAATACATAAATTATCCTCTAAATATGCGAACAGTGACACCTCACTAAGGCCCAAAACAGCCAAATACTAAGTTTTGTGAATAGGTATTCAAAAGAACCTCGGGAGTGCGGTGGTTTGGCTTTGCGAGGAATTGAGAAATGAGAGAACGGACTCAAGAAATTTCAATGACAACTGTCATCAAACGGAGGTAAAGCGATTGGCTGGGCCATATACCGCGGATGTCTCCTCAACGTCTTGGATTTCCACTGCTGACTGTTCGTCGGCAATTCATATCAGAACTACGGGACGCAAACCCTTACTTGGCTGGATGAACAGAGGCTTTTAGCTGACAAAGATACCTGGAGGCTTTTTGTGGACACCATATCCTACAACTAGGGAACAGACATGGAAATGTGATGACATTATCATCAGTTAATTTTATATCAAAGTTTAAAATACCTTAGAGTGTATGTAACGGAAAATAGCAGCTATCAAAAATAACTAGGGGTGCGGCTAGAAATATCAGACGCCATATTCAACACCATGTGGATCAGATGTTAACTTGATAAAAATCAAACGCCACATATACAATGCCTGCATAACAGCTATTCTGCTCTAAGGATGTGAATCGTGGTACCTTTTTAGGCCTAAAACAGCTAATTATTGAGATTTAAAAATAGAGCCCACATAATAATACTAGGTGTCGTGTGGTTTAATATAGAAAATAATGTTGGAATAAGATCATGAATACAGCAACTTCCGATGACAGCTGTCATCGAGCGGAGGCAATACGATTTACTGGGCCAAATATTAAAAATGTCTCCCGAGAGTCTTAGCTACGCTTACCGACTTTACAGGCATCAGGTTCTCGCGGTCCTGAACGTCTATGACTAAAAGCCTAACTTAGGAGGTTGCACGGTAGTTATTTATATTTTAATTATAGATTTTCTACCCGTATTTTTTTAAAATTAATCAAAATTAATACAATATATTGTGTATTAGACCACCGTTTTTTTTCAAATTCAGTAAAAAAATTTTCAAACTTTAATTGATTAAAATCATAATAAAACTCATTAAATTTGAACATTTACATTTAATCAGCTCCGAAATAATACTGTAGGCATTGGTTAATTTAACTCTTTGATTGCGAAATATATTTCTAGTATACTTTTAGCTTAGATTTTAATTTATTTATACAGAAAGCGTGTAAGCTGTACAGTAGTCCCCCAACCCTTGTATTTTTATCTCCCCCCTCCAAAAAACAAAAGAACGTCCCCCCCTTCTAACATCCTCCCAAGAAAGGAGGGAGAAAGGGCCCGCGATTTCGTGGGCAAAATATATTTTACCCCCTTCGTAAAGGCGTTTTACATTAGGACAAATTTCTGAATTACTTTTCGATTATAAATAATCTGGCGTATTCGCTTCATTTATTAAATTTTAAAACAAACGATAAGGATTCAAAAACGGTTTTTTTTTATTTTTGATTTTTGTTTAGCAAGGCTAAATTATGTAACATGGGTGTATACTCATTATGAGTACAAGAATTCTGTTCTCCGGTTAGATAAAAATAATTATGAATCCATTTTTAAATGTTGTTTTGGGCGTTAATTTACTATTTGCCTCTAAAACAATTACACTTAATAATTCATTAAATGAAATAATTAATTGTATACTTTTTTTAATGTTTTAAATTCTTTTTATTATGGTGTATCCCAACTCAACACAAAGCTCTTGGTTTCATGGAAGTAGGGAAACATTAATATTATTTTTTGTAATATATATATATCTTTATATAAATAAACAAATAAATGTATCCTTATTTCCGCTTTATATATTTCAACGTTTTGTTTTTTTTTAAATATAGTTCAAACCGTTATTTTTTTAACATTATTGATTACTTTATTTTGAACTATACCATCTTAAAAAAATAAATTAGATGGTATATATGATATATATATATATATATATATATATATATATATATATATATTATAACAGTACCATTTTTTTTAATACTGGTTTATGTTTGTAACTTCAAATGTATGGTTTATATTTTATTAGTTTTATAAGTATTTTATGTTATTTGAATCGTTATTTTAAATATTGTATCACATGGAATTATAAATTATTTTAATTTACATAACATTTTGTTGTTGTTATTTATTATGGCTTAACACGGGCACAGCCTAAAAAACCATTATATGTATACAAATGTAATTTGAAATAAATAAATAAATTCAAGAATAAACTGGTAGAGTCTGATTCCGAATTGTGGTCCGTTGTAGTATTGTGAAAGAATAAATCGAAATTCCGAGGTTTAAATCTCATTTTTCCAGGACAAATTTATTTACGACTTTTTGTAAATGGTCTGTAAATTAAAAAATTTTGGTAAATAATCATGATCATTATTACCTTTCCGCACCGTATGGTGCATAGGGCACTGCTTTGGCACACCGCTCGCAGCGGATTTAGATCATTTTTGTTACATAAGGGTAAGATGATCAGTCTCACGTTTAAGGAACCAGTCCTGGGACAATGAAATATAATAGTGTAAAAACATCCTTTTAGATAAATATTTCATATCAACCATGCCGGAAATCGAACCCGAGACCTCTTGCATAGTAGACAAACGCGCCGACCACTATACCACGAGGCCTACCTAAATAATAAGGACTGAAATGTATCTTTATTTAATAAAACAATCAATAACACGGCACAAGTGCCTTTTATAAACTGTAAGTATATAGTAAATGGTAATAACATGGTGTCTCGTGATAAAACTGACAAAACTTGTACATTCATTCCCAATATGTGTATATGCGGTACTGGCGAGTGACAACATTAGTTGGTAGGTTTGAAATAAGTGACAATAATAGAGAGCATTGTGTATAGTTTAACAAGTCGGTATTCACTAAATTCAAGAGTTCGCAACAATCGAATTTAAAATTATTTATTCTAAATAAAAAAAGATAAATCCAAAATCATCCCGCCATTCTAAAAAGTAGGCAAATTCAAAAAATTTAATAAAAATGTATGATTTGATGTTTATTAATCTCAAAAATGTTCATTGTACTCATCCAACGTATCTAAATCTTTAATATTAAGAGTATATTGTTTTAAGTAATCTATTATTTTTGTTTAAATTTATTTCAACAGAGAGGGAAAACATTTTTGAGAAGGGAATATGGAAGTCTAGGCATTTACAGGGCTTATGACCTGTCATTGGCTGGTTTAAGTGGCCACTTTACACACTGTGTAACATTCACCATTCTGCCCATGTTTGAACATACATGGAAGAGTTGAGGAAATGTAGATGTTCAAACATGGGCAGAATGGTGAATGTTACACAGTGTGTAAAGTGGCCACTTAAACCAGCCAATGACAGGTCATAAGCCCTGTAAATGCCTAGACTTCCATATTCCCTTCTCAAAAATGTTTTCCCTCTCTGTTGAAATAAATTTAAATATGAACAACTCCCTAGGGAGAAAATCCAGCCAGTCTGCAAGCATTTGGACATAATCAAATATTATTATTTTTGTCATTATATCATACATTTTCATTTCAGTAGCAATAAAAAAATATAATACTGAAAACAAAACAAAAAAAAATATTTGACGCGAAAGAGTACATTAACAAAATATTTAGCTAGTTATGCTATGTAATTTAATAGATATTTTGTATACGCAAAATTTTAAGTATGTCCAAATGTTTGCAGAGAAGACTGTATTTCACCCTCTAGAGAGATGTAAGATGTGGATAAGTTGCGACAGAAAAGATAATAATATGGAAGTCTAGGCATTTATAGGGATTATGACATTTTTTTGGCCGGTTTGAGTGGCCACATTACACACTGAGTAACATTCACATTTGACCTATTTTTAGACATTCACTTTTCCTCAACACTTCCACCAGTTGACTTTTATTTATTTTATTTTATTTGGGATTTTTACAGCTATTACATAAAAAAAAAAGTTGAACTATTTCAACAATACTAGAGCCGATTGAAAAAATCCACTGTTAATCTAATAATACATAATACATAAGAAAAAAGTTTACGCAATTGTATGTGTGTGACGTTTGTATTCATGTGTGTGTATGTGAATGTGTGTATGCGTAAATCAATGAAGGAGAGGGTGCATGTGCGTTTTGCGGAGTAACAGAGCTGAAACTTTATTTATGTGGGTGAGATTCATCTGGCTGAATTATTCATTCATTCAACTAGGTAACCCTTGAAAATACTTCCTTTGTACTAGTTTAATTAATCAGTTTAACCAATAATTTTTCGAGAATGTCCAAACATTTTTATACTAGCCTGGAAATCAATTGCAACAAAACGGGAGAGAAGAATTTGAATGTGAATTTTTGAGAGAGAACAGGTCATAAGCTTTGTAAATGTCTAGACTTTAATATTTGTCTTTTAAAATGTTTTCCCTCACCATTGGAATAAATATCTTTCATAAGGCAGTTCACTTCCTGCGTACCCTCTTCTGGCCTTGTTCCTACCAGAGTAACCTACTCAAAACATCGTTAATAAATGTTGAGTTTATTAATGAGGACGTGAATAAATTCTTCGTTTCCCGAGAGATGTTGTTATTCAATTCATTTTTATTCATTTATTTATTTGACAAAATAACACACGCATTACCAACTTCAATTCAAGACGTACATATTATAAAAAGAAAAAAATACATGAAAGAGACTCTTGTCAAAGTGGTTGGAGAATCCTGCTCCGGAAAACCTGTTCGAATACTTGGAACAGATACACCCAGAGCTTTGCTGTTCAGCATAGAGGTAGCCTTTCCATCAGGCATCGGAATATGAAACAATCTATGCTGACGCTGACTTAGGTAATTATCAGAAACATACAAAACATTACTCATCATAATTTCAGGATTATCGACCATATCGCGCAACAATCAATAAAAATGTGTAGCCATATACACATTATCTAAGCATTTTTAGATTGGGCAAGACTACAACCAACTTCATCGGAAAGCCCCGTCATCAAAATTTAAATTTACTGTCTTATATTTCACTTAAAGATTCTTCGCATCGTTTCTTTGAATCCCTTAAAATAAATATGTGTTTATGTTTTTCCTTTTTAAAAAAAATGTTATTACTATTTTATTTTATTTTTACATCTGAGTATGTTTTTCATTCTTTATTTCCATTCTTAATTCTTAATTACTCTTACAAATTTTCTTCATTTTTAATATTATTTCCATTTGTAAATACTCACTACAAACTACAAACCTTAAAATATATTTTTTTCACTTAAATTTAAATTTTCGAACAACTTTCATTTATGTTTTCTTTTTCCTTCTCTTTTTTATACTTTCACAATTAACATTAGATTTAATTGCTTTTTAATATGGAAACTTCACTGGTCCATTAGAATTAAGTCCAATTGTGTAAAATATTAAATTTTGTAACTGTACTGTATGTTTCCTGAATAAAAGAAAATAAAATAAAAAAAATAAAAAAATTAGGCTTGAAATGACAGTATATTTATTTTTACGCCAAAGAAGAAAAAACATATTTTTACAAAGCGTTAAACTTGAATTTCGTGCCAAAAAGAAAAGGGGAATTTTTATAGCTTACTTTAAAAAAAATCTTTAGTTACACATGGGATTCTTGTAAGGACTTGCGGTGACTATCTTTTGCCAGAACATCACCAAACATCAGTATCATCATCATCATCTTTGCTCTGCACCATAATCAGATAGATGTTGTGTAATATGAGCTCCTCTTTTCCAATGAAACCAACATGGGAGATCGCTATCAACTACAAATAAAACGTTTAAAAAGGGCACACAGATCGGCTAGCACCTGAAGCGTAAGATTGATAATCTTACCTTCAGGTACCGAAAATCATCAAGACATGTGTGGTTGGTGTAACAACGCAGTGCCCTATGTAATTTTAGGTGCGGAAAGATAATGATGATAATATTATAAACACGTTACATATTTCGTTTTTATTTATAACATTTACACATGTTCTGTGTCCATACGAATGAAAAATATAATTATGTGTTCGAATTAAAACCAAAATCCTGGATTAATATTTGTTAATATCTCGATTAAGAAAGTTCAGGAGAGATAAGATCGGACTGTAGTGCAATGGTTAATTCACTTGCCTCCTGTGCTTAGGTCCCAGGTTCAATTTCCGGCAAGGTCGATATTAAATTTTGAATAAATAAATTCAAATTTAAAAAGAAGAATTTTATGCAAACTTACAGTGAAAGAGTTTGTTTAAGGTTAAAAAAGATTAAAGCATACATTTTGCTCATCAGCAAAACCGATAGAAAGACCCCCGGTCTTGAAAACGCTTTATAGGTATGTGAAGGGAGTGCTTTCACTGTAATATTTTACAGTCCTTTGACTGGTACCAGAAGTGAAAGACTGATCACCTTGTCTTAAAGCAAGATATTTATTTTTACTAAGAAATTATTAGAGAGCTCATACGTATACCATCGTCACCTTTTCCACGGTTCCACATGTTGGCAAACAAACATGGAAACTTAGATTTATTTAATATTTCTTCAAACCAATTAAAATCATTACTTTTTAATCACTTCTTTTCTAAATTATAAAAACGTCAGTAAGTGTAAGTGTTATACTTGTTTTACTGTTTATGCTATGATACATCGCCTCTGTAACTTCAATACTTTTTATTTTAACAATTTATTTATTGTTGATTTGCTACACACCTATGTTATAATTTCTAATTTAATTTTTCTTCATTGTTTCCTCATTTTCTGCTGATTTTATTTCATGTATCTTTATTTTTTATACTGTGTTTAGGTGGTTTGTTTTATTATAATTGTTTTTCAATATTATTTTATTTATATTTTTTTAAAGGCGTAAGCCGTCGAAATAAATAAATAAATAAAAATACCATTGTGTGCGCACTATTTAAAGAATCAAAATAATTAGTAAAAATAAGAGAAATTTAATATTATCTGGATACGCTGCGTTTTCGTAATGATGGTCAGTTATTTTCTATCACCAATAATTTTTAATTTTTGGAAAATATCCATAATTAAAACACATGACTTTCTATATTGGGTAAGATGAAATAGGAAAGGGTCTCTCTCGTAATGCATTCAAATACCACGGTTGAGATCCAGAGTTCAAGATCTGGAAGGGTCTTCATAAAAAATCAAAACCTTAGAATGTAAATATGTGTTATTAATTGTTTATTTTATTGCTTTTTAATTCATGGTTTTGTTTTACATTTTGTTAACATAATTTTTTGCGATAATTTTTCTACGTTATTTATTTTTACTAAAAACGTAAAGCGCAAATTGAGATCTTGTTAATTTTATAAATAAATTTCATGGATGGTCAAAAAATAATATATTCAAATATTACATCCCCACGCAGACACCTGAAACGTAAGACTTATCACTCTACTTTAATTTACTTTACTGATGCAGTGCCCCATGCACCATGAGGTACTGGTAAGGGTTTGATGATGGTTATGGTTAACGATAAAAACAATGTTGAAATCAAAAAACAAAATCAACATTTATCATAAATGAATTGTATAGGGCTTCGAGCCGCTAAAAAATTAATACCTCATTTGGAGATCGATTTTATTTTTATAAATAATTACCGCTGCTTTGAGACCCTCTACCCTTTTCGCATTTCTTACATCCTCGAGGTGGGGGGGTCGGGTGGCTGTGTCCTGGGCACAATCAGTCTTCTTCAGTGCCCGAAGGAGGGCGCTGTCACGTACACCCCTACCCCACTTTCGGCTTGAAACCAACCTAAAGGAAGGCTCCCACGCCCCACACCCCCCCACCCGGCCGTCCGTTAATTCTAGGCCACGAGATACAACCCGTGTGAAGATGTGGTCAGTTCACATGCTTAAAAATGCGTACTATGAAAAACGCATAAAAATAATTTGATACTCTTTAGTTTTCAGACAAAATATATTTAACATTTTCACCTGTTTATTACATTTATTTGTTTGTTAAATACATTTCAAGAGGAATTTGAAAAATCAAAACACTCAGATAATGAAAAGCAATAATAACGTTGTAATCTTCATTATATAATTAAAATAAAATAAAAGCAATGTTTCTCACCACCTTTATATATTTAATGACCGATGGGATTTTAAGTTTCACAAGCTCCCTATTTCTTATTTTTCTCGATAAGAGGAGGTAAAATCGTTAAATATAAAATTATAATATACCTATAAAAAAAATAGTCTGTCAAACTTTTTTGATTATTTTTTTTATTTTTTATATTTGAAATTGTATATTACCGTATTTTATAATTTTAACTGCATCTACTCAATGTTTTTAATTTATTTTATTTAGATAACAAATATAATTAAACAATATTTCCACTAAATACATTTTTTATATTAATTTAATACATATACTTACATTTACGTTTCCTGTTACGTAAAATAAAAAAAAAAAACAATTCTTGTGTACATAATGGGGAGTGGGGTGGGGAGTAGTTTCTTTATTTTATTTTCAATTATTCTTGTACGTACATGTCTAGTACGTAAATCTACGTACATGTGGAATTAGTGCAAATCTAGATTGCAAGATTACTTTTTTTTATCTTTCTGGTAAAGATATCTTGTAGAGTTATTTTCTATAACTCTGTTGAGATATTGGTAGATATATAAAATAAAACACTCTAAGAATGAAAGTATAATTTACTATAAAATAATATTTTCAAAATATATATTTGGCGATAATACCATGTATAAATTAAATGAAAAAATAAAAACAAAGTTAATAAATAATAGACAGATATATCAATACAGACAAATAACCATTCTTGATTTAGAAATATTAAAGCGTATTAAATCTGGAACGAAAACTTGAAAAATAAACTCAAAAAATTATTGAATCAAAACATGTTGATGGAATTTTTTCACATTTTTTTTTAGTGTTACCATTATCTGAGCTTTAGATGATAAAATACGGTAGTCTTCTTTTTGCCATCTTGAAGTTAAAAATTAAGAAATCAAAGCAACAAGCTATTTTATACGTGAACAAAACATCAAAGTCCACTTTTGTTGTAAAAATATTTTTCTAAGATGAAATAAAATTCTGATGTCCATTTTGTTTTAATGCAAAAAAACATTACTAGTCCCAGATACACTATTTGAATATTTACTATTATTATCAAAATATTCATTATTTTATTTCAAAGGGTTTTTTTGTTTCAAAAGTTGGTGCCGGCTTCGATTAACGCCGATTTACAATCACACCGGTTGGTGCCGGCGAAAGACTTTTCGGTTCGGCTGACACAAGACGACAGTAGGCGCCGCGATTCTCATAGCAGACACACTTTTACACGTTATTTTATTATATTACCGTATACGCGAGTAGCCTATTGGGTTTGAGAAATTCTTATCGAGTTTGTTTTTATTTTCTTTAAAGAAAAATAAAAAGGGATAATTTTATTATTTATTTTATAATTATTAAAATTAAAAGATAATTCAAATATTATTTGTAGTTTATGCTATGATTCTGCAAGAAATGGAGCAACAATTAAAGCAAATGAAAATGAATGTATTTTTCAAAAAAGTGTGAGAATTTCAATTAGTACCGACGAATTGGTGAGTTAGTATTTATTAAAAACAATAATTTATTTATTTCACGAGATTATTTTTTATTTTGTAAACGAATTTAAAATATATTTATCAATTTTATTGATAATTTATTTTGAATATAGGATATGTATTAAATAAAAATTTTAGATTGTTATTAAAAATTTGACACCGAACCTAACCTTATATCATCCATTTTATTTGTGTTCATTTTACGCCATTTTTTTTACGCCGGTGTCTCTCGGAACGGAACCCCGGCGTATAATGACGTTTTCCTGTACTTGGAAATGACAAAAAAAATGACCATTAAAAACATTTATTTTCATTTTTCTTTTAAATTAAAAAATATATAAATAAATCATATAACAAGCTACCCTTGATTTTTTAAGCATGTATAAAATGTTGATTGTAGCCCTTTTCTTAATTAGAATTAGTAAATTCATCAGTAAACCACTCAGAATAAGCGAAGCAAATCCTCCCTATGTGCACGCTCCTTTAGCATTTCTCTCCTACCCCAACTCCCACATTGCCCATCACTCCCCCACTCACAAAAACATCCCCTAATTTGAGCACGGGGTATGCCTTCAACCCTTTTCTGTTCTTTACACATTTATTTCTTACGCGTATAAGAAACGCCGCCTTCTTACACAACTTTTCTATATTACCTATTTATGTAGACCCTCTTTCTTTAACTTAGCGAGAAAGGGTTAAGGGCCACATCCTTTCTATATGTTTTCCGGACGTTTTCGTAAAATGAGGCATTGTAAAAAAATCGGTATAAGACATTTTTTTAACAAATAATTAAAATTTACATAATACGTGTTCGTGTATAAATGTTAGCTATTTTAGATATTTTAAGTATAACATTAAACAAAGAACTCTTATCAACAATATTTTAAGTTTGTCCAAATTTTCATAGACAAGGACTGGATTCAACTCCCAAAGAACTGTTAACATTAACATATTACAACAGAGAAAATTTCAGGCGTTGCCTAGTATGTAGGTGAAATAATTCAATTAGATAAATCTCACCCACAAAAATAAAGTTTTCAACTTTTTAACTCCACAAACATCAACAGATGAAAGAATTGAAGGAATATAGATGTTCTTGTATGGGCAGAATGGTGAATGATACACAGTCTGTAAAGTGGCCACTTAAACCAGCCAATGATAGGTCATAAACCCTGTAGATGCCTAGACTGCTATGTTGCCTTGTCTTAAATGTTCTTCATCTCTGTTGTAATATGTTAAAGAACTCTTAGATTAACATGAAAATTTTCTTCATTTCGGTGATTCTAAATGAAAGGACGAAACTTATGATTCATAGATGGCGCTTTTATAATTTTTTGTTGAAAAATGGAATTTCTACATTTATTTTCAAATGAAATTTTACAAAACTTGGTTTGCGGTAATTTTAAATATTATTGATTGTCACAAATACAATTACAATATAATAAAGGTCCCTTTCACATAATGGTGTAAAAAAATTTAAATATTTATCTGTTTTTTTTTGTTTGGTACACCATTTTGTGGAAAGGACTTTGATTATATTGTTATTGTATTTGTAACAATCAATATAGTGCAAAGTTTCCGCAAACCAAGTTTTATAAAATTTCCATTAAAAATAAATGAAGAAATTGAATTTTGCAATAAGAAGTGATAAAAACGCCATCTATGCACAATTAGTTTCATATTTACGTTTAGAATAACCTTAAATTATTTTGTACAGATATGTAAACAAAAAAATCCCATTAACGAAATGAATGTGTTACTTATAATTACAGTACATATGTGTTACAACAATATTTTGAGTTTATCTAAATATTTTTAGACAGTAAATAGATTTCACTCAGTAAGATAAGTATTTTACAACGGAGATGTAAAACATTTTGGAAATGATAATATGGAAGCCTAGGCATTTACAAGGCTTAAGATATGTTATTAACTGGTTGAAAGTGGGCACTTTACACACTGTATAACATTCACTATTCTGCCTATGTTTGAACATCCATATTTCTTCACTTTGATGATTCAATTAATGAATTAATTCTTTTCTTATACCAGTTTACGTACTGTCTGGTCTTAGTTGTAATTTTTGTAAATAAAGTTTTTTTTATATATACAATAACTACGATATGCAATAAATTCTTACAAAACTAAAAAATATAATTTAACAAATAAATAAAAACAAACAAAAAAAATATAGATGTATTTGATGATGGCTAAATGTCGCTAATGGTCACACTGTTTCTCCCCGAATCCAGTGGCGGAACTGGGGATGGGGCTGACGGTCCAGAGGTGGTCCTCAGGGGGAGACGTAACACTTCCACATCTTGCTTTGCGTAACGCGCGCGTGAGTAGCTTCACGCCACTTTACATAAAAAAAAAACAAATATTTTTTAGTCGTGTATTTTTTATATAATAAAACCAGAGCCCTGGGCAAGTGTTTTTGACTCAATGGCTTATCTCAAGTATAAATCATGCAAAATATAATTAAGTAACAATAAATCCGCCTTGTTGTGCAGTGACGAGCGCGTTCGCCTTTCATCCTTAAGATCCCGTGTTCAATTCCTGGAAGAGTCAATGTGAACAATTTTTTTAACCCTAGAAAGATAACTGACTTGAATCGACGTAACTCGCTCGTATCTCGCAGTCCTGCCAACTCAGTCGACCTACAGAGCTTGCAGGAGTCCCCGTGTCGTTAAGACAAGTGCACTACTTTTTTGGAAAATAAACCAAAAAGTAGTGCACTTGTTAAATAAATTAACAACAGTTAAATTAATTAAAAACGTTTTTTTATTAACGTTTTCCACATGAAAAAGATTACATAAAACTTGTTTTAAAAAGTTTCATAGTCAAAATGTTAGCCTGAAGAAAGAATGACAATATTTTTTTTGTTTTGTGATGTAATAAATATCTATTTTTGTTCTTTTAATTTTTCTAATAAAAATACTAATATTTTCTTTTTTTTTTTTTTCATTCATCCATAACACAATGACATTTAAATTTTGTGATTCTTTACTACTTACATAAACATATTTTATTCACAATCCAAAATATATGCACTCAAACATATAAACGTTGAATCGGTGTACGGTAATGTTTAATGTTTAAAAAAAATTGTTATCTTTCTAGGATTGTATGTGTTTTTACAATACAAAATTTTACTGTCCCTGGACTGGCACATACAGCGTAATCCTGTTCACTTAACACTTTACCTTCGTGTAATAGATGACTGAGATGCGCCGCATTTAAATTTTCAATACAGCGCCCCATGCAACATTGGAATAGGGATGATCACGATGATGCTTGCATCAGAGAAGTCCAATCATCATCGTAATTTCTAAATCCACACCTAGTGGTGCATAGAGCACTGAGTTTGCACTCCAATCCCAACGTATCTAGATTATTTTATGTTACATGGAAGGTGAGATGATCAGGCTTCAAGTGCCAGTCCAGGAACATTGAAATATTACAGTGTAGAACCACTTTTAAAACCACTATTTTACGTCCACCCTGCCAGAAATTGAACCTATCCTCAAGAACGCAAATTCAATCCACAAATGTTCACAGGTTTGGAAATAGCGACGAGTAAAATAACAAAACGCCTGTTCGACGGGAGTTCGACGTCCGGTCCGTTGTGTGTTTACAATAATGAAAGATTATCAAGTTTCTTAACACATTTTTTTTTGTTTTTTTATGGCAGTAGTGTCACGAGGAATAAAAAATAAATGGTTAAAAAATACTGTGATATGGTTAACAACTATAGAAACTTCTTGTCGCTGTGTTTTTTTTTTTTTAAAGTTCAAAATTAAAAATAAATACTCATTTTAATATTGCTCTATAAGAATTCATAAAAATGTAAAAATACGTCATTATCATCATAAATATATTTTATGTATTAGTACTTATTTTTGAGTATTAAAATATATTTTTAAAATACAAGAACCGAATGAAAATATAGTAAAGGCAATTGACAAAAATGGTTTTTACGTTGTTGCGCTCAATACTCACATGGTGACATTAGTTCTGCACCACCGAGTAGTCCGTACACCGTATTGTTCCATGAATTTGTATAGTACGAATGTATTTTATAATTTAAAGAAAATAAGCATTCAGAAGTACACCAATCAAAAAACTTAATAAATGTTTAAATTTTTAATTAAAAAAAGTTTTTGCGTAAATATTATCATTAATAATTGTCGACAGTCACAACAGCAGTAATTACGAGTTCACAATATTAGTCGATTGTCAAGTTAGGAAAGTTCAAAATATAATTAAAGGTAACAATCCAACCAGCGTAAAAGTTTTAATCAAATTAAATTAAGATGGGCCGCCATTTTCTGTGTGAGCCCAAAAAAAACGTGCCCTGAAAATGCTCGTAGACATCAAAAAAGGATAGGAATCCTTGTGACAGAATATCATGTTTCATCAACGGAATACCTTCTTCAAAATCAATACCAAAGATTCGTTATCCAGCCCTCCATATAATACTGCCTCCCTAGCTACCCTGGTACATACTCTTTCTTAAATATTCATTTAGGTATGTTCTTATTTTCGTCTTATTTCGTCTTTTGCGAAAACACCCCCGCCGTACTACGCGGATCCCCCTTCCTGCCCCCTTGTCCGTGCCACCCCTGCCAACCCCCGATTCCTTCAGTTTCAACCCTTCTCTTTTTACTAAGACAAACTGGGTGATCTAAAATTTTTATTGACAACGGTCCTCACATTCGGTGAAGGAAGATGTGATGTATCGAAATTCAGATATTTTTTTAACTTAAAATCAGTATAAACGAATTTTCATGTAATTCTAAAAAAACGTTAATAATAAATTGAATACAATAGTTTTCATAATACCGAAAGTACAAAGCACCATTGAATGAGTAATATTTGTTAACATTTCATTCGTGGTTCCAGTAAAATAATAATCGTCGGCCTCGTGATGTAATGGTCAGCTCTTTTGCCTACCATGCGACAGGTCTCGAGTTCGATTCCCTACATGGCTGATATGAAATATTTATTTAAAACGGTGTTTTCACAAAGGAATATTTCATAGAACCTGGACTAGTACCTCAAGCGACTGATCATCTAACCTTCATGTAACAAAATAAAATAAATTAAGATATGCCACAATTAGTGTACCAATGCAGTGCCCCATCATTGGGTGCGGAAAGAGAATGATTATGATGATAAAATAAAAAAAAAGTTGATTCATGGCTCTTAAAATATTAGATTCATTATTTTTCAACACTGCATAAACATTTTTTAAATATTCTGATTTCTTTCTACCTACGCACACCGTTTGATTAAAAAAATAAATGTTTAAAATGAATACATTTAAGGGTTAACCGAATCGCTTTAATTTCAATTGTATTAACAAAATACACGAGGTAAAAAATACTTGTGTAATAAATAATCTTCAACTTATACATATACCTATTTTTTGTATGAAAATAATTGTATCTTAAAAACCAAATTGATTTACAAACGTTTTGACAATATTTGTAAATAATTTATTTAATTTACGGATCATTCTTTTGTTTTTAATCACCCTCTTGTTCGCATTTCTAAGATCTTTCTACATATTTTTCTTCAAAGGGGTAAGAGGGTTTAAAAATATAGGCACATCTATAGAGTGTTCGGAAAGGCTCTGTGCACGCCTTTCCTTAGAAAACTTCATTTAGTCTCAGGGTTGGTAGGTGTGGGCCATACAGCCCGTAACATGGTACCTAATGGCAACCAACTTGAAAAGAATTTTACAATTTAGTTTAGAGCGTATCTGAGGCGAAAGCTGTTCAAATTATTTCACTCAATAAGTAGCGACTGCCCGACAGCTCTTGTTTCGTTTTTTTTCTCAAAGCGAAAATTACGTAAAAGGGTTTTATTGCTCTTATTAAAATCATCGAAATGAGAAAATAATCAGATACTTTGATAATGAATGTTCACGGCGTAAATGAAGACTAATTCAAAATGCCGCCTAATTTATACTTTTCAGTCCTAAACGGTTTCCAAAATATTGTGCATGACTGAAAACAGAATTTTCTAATTTATTTCAGCGCAATTTAAAACGAATGAAAAGCAATTTATGAAATATTTTCAAACGTTTTTATTTGTATGCTCCGACATTACTTGTATTGAAATATTATACATTTCATCATTTATATTTAGAACAGCGTAATAATATTTCAGATAATTTGTGCATCGAAGAATGAAGAATACGTTTCTCTCCGTGAAATAGAACCAGAAGCCTGGACAAGTGTTTTTGACTCGATTGTTGCTCTCAGTTAAAAATCTTGAATAAGCAAATCGAGTGGAGATAATTCCGCCTCGTTTTATAGTGGAAGGAACATTTGCAAATCGTTCTCGAGATCCTGGGTTCGATACTGAATGGGGAAGGCGAAACAAACTTAGGTTTAATGTTTCAAAATGTTCGGTCACGACATTCACTGGGGCCTAAAAAACCCTTTTTTTTGCTACAAAATGAATGACCAGAATCTGATACGAACATCGAATGTCAAGGATCTGGGCATTAAATTTGTGAGCACCCTGACATTTCATGAACACAGAGACAATTAGTGGTAATGCATTGAAGATGTTAGGATTTTTTCTGCTTACTGCCAGGGTTTTCGAAAATACCCGCGTACTGAGAACTCTTTACAACTCTTTGGTGCGAAGTAGACTCGAGAGTGGCTCGATGATTTGGGGGCCACATGAACTGGAGTACTCTCTTATGATAGAGAAAATCCAAAAGAAGTTTCTGAGATATGTCTACATGAGAGAGTGCTGGTAATATCCTTGGCTTTACCCGACCAAGTTTCTTCGGGGTATGCTTGGCTACAACAGTTTAGAGACTAGAAGGAATGTGTATTTGACTACACATTTTTATCGATTGTTGCGCGGTATGATCGATAATTCTGAGATAATGATGAGCATTAGTTTGTATGTTTCTGATAATAACCTAAGACAGCGTCAGAATAGATTGTTTCATATTGCGATATACAGGACCAATCTGCCTATGGTTATGCCTGTTGGAAGGGCTACCGCTATGCTGAACAACATCGCTCTGGATATTGATATGTTTCATGTTATCCGAAGGGGTTTTCCGGAGCAGGATTCTCCTGCTACTTTGACATGAGTCCCTTTCATTTATTTTTTTCTTTTTATAATATGTACGTATCGAATATGTGTTTGTAATGTAAATGTTATATTTAAATAAATGAATTGAATTGAATTGAATACCTGAAATGGTATTCTGAATTTTCCTTTCCCCTAGAGAGTAGTTAATTTGGGGACTCTCATTTTTTTTAATGCGACCACACTTTGCTACATAATGGCGCCGCTGATGATTAAACGTCAAATGATGCATGAAAAAAAAAACTTTAGTTTAGCGCGTTTGCCTACCATGCTTTTAGTCCCAGATTCAATTCTTTGCAGGGTCGACCTGAAATATTGGTTGACATAAAGATAAGATCAGTATTACGCCAAATCAGTCCAGTCCAATGAGTAGGAATTAAATATTCCAAAATAATAACATTTTCTTTAATAAACATTCTACATTAAAAATGTCGGAAATCAAATAAAAGATCTCTCGCATGGTGGACAAACGCACTAACCGTTTGACCACTGAGCGAAAAGAAATATACGTCTGCTAAATAGAGATAGAAATGTTTGATTAATTAGTTTTAAAATATTTAACATAACAATGGCTTTAATAGCGTACATTCTTTCCGAGGAACGGTGAGTTTACAAAGTTACTTCTCGGGATATTTTATCTTACCACACTTACAAAAATGTTTGTTGATTCCTAAAGGGCCTCTAAAGAAAATAATTACGCATTCATTACTCACGAAACTTAAATCAACTCAAAACTATTTCATAGCAATGGAGAATAATTCGGAAGAGAAATACCGGATAGCAAAAACGGAGTTATTACGTTGGTCTTATCATCCATAAAAGTATTTTCTTTATCTAAAAATGTGTTTTCTTTTTAAAAAAAGTACGACTAAAATAATAAATAACAATAAACACTGACTGAGTACATTTTTTAAAAATCAGTCTTTGCCCTGTAGGTAAAATAATTTTAATGAAGTTTTCATCCCAATATCGATAAAGATTTTAAGTTCTTTACATCAGAGATGGCCAACTAGATCAGATCCTAGGTCTACTTGTTACTGCCCAGTGTCCGTGCGATCGCCCAATTATTTCCCTCTACAGGTGCATAAAGCACTGCATTTGCACTCCCATTGGAGGGTTTCTAGATAATTTTCGCTACATTAACGATGAGTATATGTAATATAAGTCACGCGGTTTATGATCCAGTCCAGAAACTATGACGAATTGTAAAATAAAATAAATAATAATGATTCGATCTATGGAACCCGAGGACTTTACTTTTGTTTACATACTCAGGTTGTAGTCCCGTGGATAGTGCCACAGATTAACGGATCAGAGACCCAAGGTTTGAACCCCCCTCCACCCTAACTTTATTTTTTTTCTTCTAAAAGTGAGTCATTTTTACAACTCGTTGAAAATGGCCCTGAAATTTATAATTTTTGGCTTTTTTCCCTTAAAAAAAACATTCCAAATACAAAACGAAAAATCCTTTTCTGGAGGAAACACATTAAATAAAAAAATACTATGCAATAGACTTAAATACTAAAATGACAAAACTAAAATATTATACTAGAGGCAAATTTAAAATCAACATTAAAAAATACACGATGATTACACTAATCAGACGAGTCATAATAATTTGAATTGACCTTCTAAAAAGCGAGTTTATCAAAACAATAAATTTGAAAAATAAAACTAAAAACAAAACAAAAACAAGGTTTTAAAATACGGTGGTCCCGTGGCTAGTGTCTCGGACTCATAGCTCAAAAATCCGTGGTTCGAATTCTACTCTACTACAACTTTGTTTCCATTTTCTAATGGTGAGTTATTTACAACTCGTTGAAAATGGCCCTCGAAAATAAATATTTGGGTTAATCATCAGAACGCAAAAATAAATTTTTACTGTAAAAAAAAATGTATGACCGGAGCAAAATTGTGAGCAAAATATTACTTGTAAATTGATAACTGTAATAAGTAAAATCACAAGTCCTTAGCCCCTAAATTGCCTTATTTCTGAATTCGAGTTTCAAAATAGTTACCTTTTAATAAAAATAAATTCACTCATAAGTATTTTGAAATATTTTAGGAATAACGTAATTTGGTCCAGAAACATCTAAAATAATGCACCCTATTTTTATTTTTTTGGCATTTTTACATAAAATACTGATATCTAATATAAGAAAAAAAAATACAAGTATCAATATTCTTATCCTTAAGAAAACATTATTTGTGTTCATAGCTCGTTGTAAGTTTTTAAATCAAAACATTTACCTAATAATGATAAATAGTTTTTTTATTTCACAAATAGCCACAAAATCTTAAATAAAAATAAATTTACCAAAATAAATAGAAATATGTTTGTGCGAAAAACCATGATTTAGCTTTTAAGCCTTAAGTAGATTAGTAAAAACATATTGGAGACAAATTTCACACATTTCGCGCTTAAGCAATTAGATAGCCTCCGTGATAATAAGCTGACATAAAATTAGAGGGTTTTATTTAATAAGATATAAAAACATGTATTAGGTACATGACTATCGGAGGAGAAATATGATATAGCATTTCGTTCGAAGTAAAATAACGCTATTTTAATTGTAGTGAAATGTATTACTACTAATTAAATTAAATTTATTTTTCTTTGCAGTTTGTTATAAAAGTTTTTAAATAAAAATAAATTGCCAACGAAAACATTAAATAATAAAAAACAGAAGCCTTAAAATATTAATAAATGTGATAATTACATTACTCTATAACTTAAGAATTACAAGCAAAAAAAAACTATATTTTTCCGTCAATAGCGTGATGGCCATTTTTCAGGTAAAAGGACTATTTAAACGCGGGAAATAAGAAAAGAGTTTATTGTTTTTTTTTGTTTTACTGAGATACTTAGGTATTGTTTTGTCCTTTTCCTGAAATTTTTCCAATTTCTCAGCTTTTTAACTTCTGAGCAAAAGCTTCACGATCGTATAAATCAGTGTTTTTCAATCTGTATAAAACAGGGGTTTTAGGTCCTGCACAACAATATAAAATTAACAAATCCGAAGGCTGTATCTGTTTGTTTTTAACAGTTTTTCAAATCGTGATTCTATTTTTGAAACGCAAATAATAAACTTATTTTTTAATCTAGTCTATTTCTCTTATTTATTCGTAAATTCTCTATTAAAGAGAACGTTAGTACCTCAGAGTATTTTTTTTTACATTTTAGGTTCATATGCAACTTATTTACATATGAGGGTGGGCATATTGCCTTAAGGCAATTTCTCCCTACCTACCCAAACCATTCAATTTGAGAAATTTACAAGTACAAGGACATATTTTAACAAAAAACAATTTTATACAAAATTCAAAAACAAAAATGAACTAAACAATTTTGACTAAACTATGAAGTGAGGAGAGGAGAGGTTATAAGATGGAAAGAAGAAGGAGAAAGGAACTCAAACATTTAGATAGTGACATTTCGATTTCGATTTAAATTAAAGTAGAGTAGTAATACACCACCGGCTAAAATAGTAACTCACAAAGACAAAAACCATTTTATTATTATCAACTACAAAATTAGCTACAGTTTACAGCAATACAACGGGCCGCGTGTGCTTAGGTCAGGAATTGCAAGCGCAAATCGAGATCATCACCACGTTTATTGTCAAATTAAAAACCAAATCGAAAATTTGAAAAGCTTTTGGACTATGCAATAAAGCTAAAGGGATTCTCTTGATTGAATTATTACTTTAAGTATATTTCACCTATGAAGAATTAGGCAAAGGGCATGCAAATTTGTAAGTTTAAAGTATCCCATACCAGCTCTGAATATTCTTCTTATTAAAAAAAAAAGTCAATCTAAGGCAAAAATTATATCTTAAGCATATTGTATAAACATTCTAGATTGTCCTGCTGGCTTTTTTTTGCACTTCATTTTTCGATCAATAAAAATTATAGTCTCAATAAAAAGGAAAATAAATCTGCCGTCGTTGAAATCACCGGCATACGAGTTAAGAAGTCAATCTTTTGCGGAAATTTCATTTTAATCATACCATTTTAATTTTAAAGATTGTGTTGCTACAAAACTTCATTTTTAGATAAATAATCATATGGATTCCATAAAAAGAAAGCAAAATCTGCCTTAATTAAAGTCTTTAGTATGCATATATTATAATTCAAGTCCCGGGGGTTTGCCAGATCTTTTTTTAATCATTATTGGGTTGCGCGTTAAAAAATGTTAAAAAAACACTGGTTTGAAGGACCGCCCGGTTTAATTTGTAAATTAACGCTTTTGATTCGAAGAAGAATTGTTCCTGGCGACAGAGAACGAGGGGAAACTTTTGATTTTAAAATCTCCATTCGTCGTGTTTCTGTGGAATGTGGCATCTGAAATTGGCTGCTCTCAGGTAAAAAATCTGAATTAAATATCGAGTTGAGATTCGTCCGCCTTGTTGTAAAGAGGTTGACACATTTCTTACCATTATTCAGGACTTGAATTCGATTCCTAGGTTAGACAAGGAATATGTATTTTAACAGCGGTTTTAACTGCAATATTTTATTGTTCCGGACTGGCACCTAAATTTAAGGACTGATCATCTTACCTTCACGTAACAGATGATCAAAATACGCTGCATTTTGTTTACCAATGTAATGTTTTATGCACCAATGGGTGCGAAAAAAAGAATAATGATGACGATGATTAAATTATTATTTATCAACAATGTTTTGAGTATATTTAAATGTTTATAGACAGGCTAGATTTTCTTCGTTTCCTCCTATTCTTTATTTGGATTTAAATTTATTGCAACAGAGAGGGAAAACATTTTTGAGAATGGAATATGGAAGTCTAGGCATTAACAAGGCTTATGACATGTCGTTGGCTGATTTAAGTTGCCATTTAAAAAAACAATTGAACATAATCAAAACATTGTTGATTAAACTAACTTGTATAAGAAAAAGTATGAAAATTGTTTTCAGGCAATACCCAGTAGGTGAAATAATTCAACCAGATGAATTACACCCACATCAATACAGGTTTCAGCTCTTTTACTTCACAAAAGTCAACAGATGGAAGAGCTGAGCAAATGATGCTGTTTAAACATAGGTAGAATGGTGAATGTTACACAATGTGTAAAGTGGCCAGTTAAACCAGCCAATGACAGGTCATTAGCCCTGTAAATGTCTAGACTTCCATGATCCCTCCTTAAAAATGTTTTCACTCTACGTAGCAACAAATGTTGAATTATCATTAATTTAAAGTTAACGAACTAAACCAGTAAACGCCTTGATTTCTGTATTCCCTTCTCTAAAATATTATCATTCTCTGTTGTGATCTTGATTGCTCCCTAGGGAGTTAAATCCATTCCTTGACTACGAAAATTTGGACAAATTCAAAATATTGTTTACAATGCGTGTACTGAAAATGCAGTAAAAAAACCAAAATGTATTTTTATTTTTATTTTTTTGCAACGTTTCTAATGTATGAAAAATGAAAAAAAAATAAGCAGACCAATTTGTCATCCATTGAAATTATACTATCTACTATGTTAAACATCTTGCTTAACAAATGTGATTTTCATTTTTTTTGTGTTTTATTCCAAATTTTTATTTGGAAGATTTTTTGTTTTTTATTTTCTTTGTTTCGATGTACATATTAATATATTTTTATAGTAATATGGTTTTTGACATTTTATTTTACTAACCATGTACGGCACAATTGCCTTTTACGAATTTTATAATATTATATGAATATATTTGGTTATTTTTTTTTTTAACTAAACATTTCTTTTTACACAAGATTAAGAAACAAAATCTAAACTTAAAAATAATTACAGAATTTAAAAAGGAAATATTACATACTACGAATACCAATAAAAATATATGTAATAGATTATAAATAATTAATTGTATAATATATTCAAAATCAATATTGATATTGTAGAGAAAGGTTTTCATACATAAATGTAAAAAAATTAATTTAATAAAAATACGGTGCTAGAAAAATGCGATATGTTTGGCCTTGGTTGTTGTGACGTCAAAATTCATGATATTTTTCTTAACAAACTTCAATGGCCAGGAACAAATTACCATAAATTGTGACGTATGTATAAGGGGCGTGGTCAATGAAATGACAGTTTTTGAAGGAAGTCAAAATTACAAATTTAAAAATATTTTTTATGCTACTAATAATCAGCATTTTATTTTTATTTTACAGGACATTATTTAATGGACCTTTATTACTTTAAAATGTTTTTAAAAAGTGACATTTCCCTATTACGCATTCAGTAGAAGTTTAGAGTGATAAGCACCTACTAACAAACTACTGCCATGCAGTTCAGTAGGACTTGATAAATTATATATTTTTTTGTATATTAATAAAATAAAAAAAAACGTTATGGCTTATTTTTTAACTTTTCAACTTTTTTCAACTCACAGTACTGTTGAACAATATCCCATGATATAATTATCAAAAAAAGTGTAATTTTGTTACTGTTTTAACTTGGGATGTATTAAAACATTCCGAAACCAGCGAAATGCGAGCACTCGATCGGTTATTGTACGGGGCAACAACAAAATGTAGGTGTGTGTGTGCGTGCGTGGGTATTGCGCGTGTGCAAGAGGAGTCTTAGCGCCTACCTTCCTAGAATTCTAATTACTTTTATTTTATCTTCGGAAAATTTATTCTCGGGAAGAAAAGAGGTGCGTCGGCAAAAGGGACGTGCTCCCCCCTCCGCCCCCCGCGCACCCCCGCCCCCTTCGCACGCACAGCCGCCCCCGCCCCCGGGGTGGAAGAAGGGGTGACTAATTACAGTTTGGACTTAATTTCTGTTTTGACGATAGCGTTCGGAATAAAAATATTTATTTTCACCGTCAGTATCGTGGGATGTCCTCGTAATGCGAATTATATTCCTTTCCTAAACAAGAGTATTTACAGAAAAAACTTTGCGTACCTACCTCCTATCTACTAAAATTTTTATTGACCCATGTTATCTGCTGGTTTTTTTTATTTTTATAAAGTGTCAGATTTGACATAGGAACAGTGCGCCCGAATGTTGAATAACCCTGAAATAAATGAAATAGTATATGTAGTAATTTTTTTATTTTACTTTTAAAAAAATAGGAATTGATTTCGTTTTAAACATATACCTATACCTTGAAGGATTAAACACGGGAGTCAAATTTTTGCCATTTTAAAGATGAAAATATTGAAATTATCAATGTTTGAACAAGTGGGTGTTCTGAACGTCAGATAACTGTATGCTAAGGCACTTCTCGTTCACACTCATAAACATGGTGGAAATAAAATTTACAATGAAACGCTTCTTAAAACAAAACAGCTCTACATGGCACCTTAAATAACAACATAATTTGGTCAAAGGAGTCAAATACACCTTGCTCTAAGAATATATAATAATATACTATTTGCCACAAAAGTAGATAAAAGTCTTGAGCAATTTAAATTATTTGTACAAAAGTAGCTACTTGATTTGGGTCCCGAGAACTGTCATGAAATGGCCACCAAAATTATACATTTTATCGGGATTAAAAGTAGCTTGGTCTTTCAACTATCGCAATGAAAGAAATACAAAGATCCGTTTGTCTATGGTGACATAGAATCATTATTCTGTTTAAAAATCCAAAATCCAAGTACAACAACAAAATGAATAACAAACCAAACTAACCAAAGATAGAGTCAATTATAGAAATTTTAAGAATTCATTTCAAATTGGTTATTTCCGAAACTCCACCTTACCGGCTACTCATTTTCAAAGAATGTTGGTCATTGTTTCTTTATTTTATTATTGTATTTTTTTTTATGAAAAGTAAGTAACCTATTGTACTTCCCATCTCTCCGCCTCTCCCTGGGCAAAAAATCAAATGCGACCGGTCGCTGCTCCATTGAGAAGTGAAGGACGCACAAACACACTTTCGCATTTTTAATTTGAAGATAAATGAAGAATCAGACAGTTATATTTTATTATAAAGTAATGTCAAACTAAAAAATAAAACCTTTAAAATAAAAATCAAACACAAATAAATCCAATAGACCTGCATGATTAAATCCAATTTGATTATATGTGTAAGGAATTTATTGGATAAAATTATTTACTTTTTATTTATGTTTAAAGCACTAGCTTTGTAG
Source organism: Micrasema longulum (assembly GCF_059751315.1). NCBI lineage: Eukaryota > Metazoa > Arthropoda > Insecta > Trichoptera > Brachycentridae > Micrasema > Micrasema longulum. The sequence continues at coordinate 104,002 of NW_028278275.1, forward strand.
TTATTCATAATAGTAAAATCAATGTAAAGAACTTTGTTTTTAACCACTTATTATAAAGTAACGATAAGAAAAAAAAGCGGTTAAAAACAAAGTTGTTCTTACTTGTTTTGTTAAAATTATTTACGTTTTAATTAAGCAGTAAAGTTATTTAATTAACATACAAAATATTTCAGATCCTTTTTTGTTAACAAGTTTGATAATTCTATGTAGAGGTGCATGGAAACTATAATTAGTCTTATGATGACTGATGAGCAGAAAAACATTACTTCTGAGTCCACATGAAGAAAAATTAAGAGCTATTTGTTAGAGAATAATATGGACATCAAATAAAAGTATTTTAATGCTGCAAATTAATGCATTAAATCGATGATTTGAAATGTTAATGTCAATTAACTGCCTATCTGTGAAAATATGCAGATTTTGTTTGTGTTAGTAGGCACACTAAAATGATTCCTATAAAAACTTATTTCTTTGCACACATTTATTTAATTTTTTTTTACTTTTATTTTAATTTTTAAACATCTTCCATTTATGTTTTTTTTTACATTCTCTTTTTTGTACTTAATATTATTGCATTAAAAAAAGTTCATTTATAACCTTAGATTTAATTATAATATAAAATGGAAACTTCACTGGTCCATTAGAGTTATGTCTAACTGCATGTTTCATGAATAAAGAAAATAAAAAAAAACATCAATCAAAATTTACTCAATTTTTTAATGGAATATACCTACCAACTGTTCTTCAAAAATCAAAAATATTATTGTAAAAAAATATTTTTTCAATAACCTTCACTAAAATTAAATAAAATGTGCATAGATACTATCGTCATCACAACCCTTTCCGCACCCAGTGGTGCATGGGACACGGCATTTTAAAACCCGACGCAGCGTGTTTGAACCATCTTTTACATGAAGGCAAGGTGATCAGTCTCATGCTTCAGGTGCCAGTCCAGGAAAAATGGAATAATACAGTTTTAAAACCTTTTAAAATCAATAATTCATCTTCCAAAAATCGAACCCAGGACCTCCTGGACACATCAATTACACAACGAGCCGAATTTATTTTTCCACTCAATGTCCATATTTAAATTTTTTACTTGAGAGTAGCCATTGAGTCAAATACATTTTTTTACACGCAGAAATGTATTTTTATTCATTTTGGACACAGTATTAATGAGTTTGAATAACATTAGAAAAATGAAGAACACCTTTTTTGTCCAAAACCCATCCTAAATATGCGTATGTTGGAAAACAGACGTTTTGATTACTCTGTACTTTTAATTACAGGTATAGGTATTGCCAATTTAAAACTACAAGTGTTTTCAATATAAATCATAGCAGGTATGTTTTATTTGTTTATTTAACTTTTTGTACAATACACGGTAATATGAACTTTGGCATGCTTATTGTGTTGAGCAATATATTCCATATGCGCTCATCTGTAAACGAATAAGATGTGATTTTAATAATGGAATGTACATTGTACATTGAGGTTTTGATTTTGTTTTTGCTTTCATCGGGGTGATAAAAATGTTTTTTTTTTTAGCGTTTTGAGAATTCGTAAAAAACATTTTTTATTGCTATTCGGATACAAAATGTTTTCGTGGATACATTTACGTAAGAACACCCCGAACAACAATATTGAAATAATAAATCTGAGACAATGTTTGCGGATAAATTGATACGTTTTTGTGCAACACGTGATTTCCTGTCCTCTGCCGTGAAACTAATCTCGTCCAGATAGAGCGGTCATAAAACTATGGGAAAAGAAAAAGGAAGTAACGCGTGATTCGCTCTTTTTTACCAAGACGAGGAGCGTTCTCGTTTTTAATGCGCTTGCTAGTGCGTGCTTTATTTCTTATTGTGTTGTTTGATGAATTCCCGCAGGTAAAGACGAACGTGGTCACCTTTTACTATCGGCCATAAAGTAAAAACGTCACAAAGAGTGGTGTGGAAACAAAGGAAAAGATGATAATTGAAACGCCCGAACTTGGTTCCATCGTAAAAATAAGTTAAATCACAGTTCGGACGACTGTGGCGTCTCGCAGAGCCGGATCAGTATTGCACGGAAGAGAAAAATCGAAATCGAACTGACAGTAAACAGACAATAAACAGATCTTATTTCAGCAATGTTTTGAGTATGTCCAAATGTATGCAGACTGGCTGGATTTCCTCTCTAGGAAGTTATTCAGAACTCAATTTGTTGCAACAGAGAGAAAAAACAAAGAAAAAACACAAACAAAAACAAAATAGTCATTTACAGGGTTTACGACCTGTCATTGGCTGTTGAATTAACTAACTGGTGAAATAAGAAGTGTAAAAAATAGGAAAGTTATTTTCAAAGTTGCTTGTAGGGGAATTAGTTCAGCCGGATGAATCTCACTCACAAAATAAAGGTTTCAGCGCAGAAAATTGTACCAGCAGAGATTTACACACAAAGAAGTGATAAGGTTCTCCAGTACAAAACACTCAAAACTCTACATGTTCGAGGATTATTGTGGCTTTGCATCATTTTAAAAAACTTTATTTTTTCATTTTATTTTTATTTATTTTATTTATTTTCTTTTATTCAGGAAACATACAGTTACAAAGTTTAATATTTTACACAATTGGACTTAATTCTAATGGACCAGTAAAGTTTCCATATTTAAAAGCAATTAAATGTAAGGTTAATTATGAAAGTATAAGAAAGAGAAGGAAAAAGAAAACATAAATGAAAGTTGTTTAAAAATTAAAATTTAAGTGAAAAAAATATATTTTAAGGTTTGTAGTTTGTAGTGAGTATTTACAAATGGAAATAATATTAAAAATGAAGAAAATTTGTAAGAGTAATTAAGAACTAAGAATGGAAATAAAGAATGAAAAACATGCTCAGATGTAAAAATAAAATAAAATAGTAATAACATTTTTTTTTAAAAAAGGAAAAACATAAACACATATTTATTTTAAGGGATTCAAAGAAACAATAAGAAGAATCTTTAAGTCAAATATAAGACAGTAAATTTTAATTTAGGTCAATTTAAAAAACATCTTCAAAATTAATGACACATTATAGTAAGAGCAGCAATATATTGCAATATATTTATAAGTAATACCTTTCAAAATTCCTTTTAAACATTTTATAATAATACCCGCCTCACGTATAGTGGTGGTTTAAAAGAACCAAAATAATGTTATTAGTATGGTAATAAATTTCGTAATTATTTAGCCCCTAAAATTTTTAATTAATTGCCGAAAGAACTTAAATTAAACACATAATGTAAAAAGAGTAAAATCAAAAAGTGGCTACTCGATCGAAAGTTTATGTATATTGAATAGTAGCGTATGTGTAAATATTTAAATTTTCATATATTTTCTTGTATTTAAAAAAACATAATATCTATTACTATTTGTTTTTTACTGAACTTTCTGGCTGTTTATAATATCAGTGAATTCATTGTTTTTATAAATTTAGATAATATTATAAAAGTTAGTATTAATATAAATCTCCACCAACAAGCTAAAGAAAGTGGCGTGGTGGGATGTTTATTTTAGTGAAAATGAAAAAATTGAAATGTTCAAACAGTAATAATGTATATTAATATCAAAATGTAAAAAAAAACGTTCCTAGTTCCCGCCTATGAATACAAAAATACTAAATAGTGGCGTCGTGAAAAGTAGTTCGTTTTTATTTAAATCATTTTTATTATTTTTTCCATTGCCATAAAACTTCGCCGTAAAATTAAATGCTGTAATTATTTTTCACGGGTAAGAATTTTTTTTTTAGCAGATTTCCCGTAGGGGTAAACTTCCTCATTGCACAGAATTATGAAAAGAATTGATTTAAAACATACCGAAGATCAGAGGTTCAAGGTTCAAACCCTCACTCTCTCTGCTCTCTTGCAACCTGATTCCCATTTTCTAAGAGTGAGTTATTTATTTATAACTCGCTGAAAATGGGTCCACAAAATCAAAATATTTGTGTTGATCATAAAAACTCAAATGTTTATTTTTCTTAAAAACTATTTGATCACTAATTGACTAATATTTTTTAACGCCATAAAACTGAAAGATAAATTTCAGTAGTCATTTTTTATTTTGAAACAGCGAAATAAGAGTATTTCATAATATTTTTACACTTCAAATAATTTGCTTAAATAAATATTTTTTAAATTATTCATTTTATTGACTTGTAAAAAAATATATTGACAAATAAGACTTTCATATTTGTACGCTTAGAGTATATACATCTAATCTATACTCTAAGTTTGTACGTAAAAGTTATAATAAATTTTTTATTTTTTTATAACAACATTTCATCGGAGCAATAAAAATCGAACACCCATTTTAGTTTTTGAAAAGTTTTGAACACTTGTGTTCAATTTATTATAACTGTTACGTACAAACTTAGAGTATAGATTAGATGTATATACTCTAAGCGTACAAATATGAAAGTCTTATTTGTCAATATAATTTTTAAACCTAATTTTTAGATATAAAAATGAATATTTTTTATACGATAATCTTGATATGTATCTCATTTTTTTTGTAATTATTTTCAATAAAATAAAAATACGCTTCAAATTATGCATTATTACAAGGGAATTGATTTTACGGCGAACATCTACACATTTTTATGAGTTTTATGAAATTTCACAACACAATTGACTTGCACTATTGCATTTGCAATTTCGTGAAATTATTCTGCAATGAAGCGTTCTATTTTATCACATTTAAACTGTAAACAGTTGTAATAAAGGCATTCTGATAATGCATTTTGACATCAAAAACTAATTTGAAAAATTGTACTTTTATGTATCAATGAGGTAAAGAGAGTTATATTGTAGTTTGAATATTTGGAATTTAGTGGACTTATATGGAATTAGTGTTCGTAAAAATGACATCATTTCAAATTTACATCATGAATATTAATTAATATTTTAAATAAAAAAGACGTAAACACAATATATTTACAAATAAACATCAATGTATGTAGGGTGGGTGTTTTAGTAATTGGATATGCTACAGTAATTGAACATTGCCAATCTAATGGTCAAAAATTAAAAAATGCAATGCGTTCATTTTAAGAATAAACGCACTAAAAAGGTCAGGTCTATTTTGTGATGGAGATAAATTCTTGCGGTTATTTATTTTTGACAATTAGATTTTGAGTGTCAAATTATCATATCATCTCCAATATGCATGTCTAAATACTATAGCACCTACCCTATGCACTATTTGTTAGAGAAAAAAACAAAATGTATTAGGAATCATTTTACAATAGTGTGTGTGATAATGAATTCAGGCAGGTGCCGTGACGCAGTTGGTTAGACGGCCAGCTGTGAAATTGGCGTCCCGCGTTCGATTCCCGCCAGTTGCAAGAAAAAAATCCAAGACAGATTTTTTTCTCAATTGGTCTGGGTGTTGTGGTGTATTTTTCGTTACCGCCTTCCATATCCCCTCTATCTCGCCTGCTGACAAGCCTCAAAAAAGAGGCTTAGCGGGTTATTCCTTTAAACGAAAGCTGCACGCGACTGCAGAAAGGTATTAAATACAACTGTGTTTATAAATCGTTCCTTATTGTTAAATGTACAAAATTTTTATTTAAAGCTTTGACTAAGGGGTTTTTTATAATGATTTATATTAAAATAAAGCAATTTTGTTATGAACCCCTAATTTTTTTTTTAACTGACTGGTTTTGAAGCTACACAAGTAACCAAAGTATAATTTAGTAATCTTATCCTACACGTCTTTAACAGTGTTTACTAAACATAAAAAATCTAAGCAAACTGAGCTAATAAGTCAAAGATAATTTATTATTAAAGTAATTCTAAAGAAACCCTCAACATTTAATACGGAAAGTCTACATAAAATATTAAAGGTTCATACAGTAGACACTCTCTATAAAATAAATTCTATTTAACAAATTGATAAAGAAAAATAAAGAAATATGAGATGAACAAGTCACTCAGATACCAACATAATATTAAAATTCCTAAATCCCACACAAGTCATGGTCAAAATAGCTTTGTCTTCAAATGTGTAAAAAAATATAATAATCTTCACAATGAACTAAACACTTTTAAAAATGATAAATAAATTTAAAATAAATCAAAAAAAAATTTTTGAACACGTGTAAAAACTACATTACATTTTGATTAGTACGAATGTATTATTGTTTTATGTTTTTTTTTATATATTCTATGTTATTATTTTTTTTTCTATTGTACTGGTATTTTAAATTATATAAACTCATATAAATAAACAACTTCAACAGTGTAGATCACTCTCCAAGCACAAGAGTTAGTCTCTTTTTTTGGAGAGTTACAGTGAAAACATTTACGAGATGTGATATGCATAGAATTTTTAAAAAACATGTACCTTTTATGAAATTTATAAATAAAAAAATAAAATCTTGAAAAAAGTCAGATCTTTTTGTCATGGTGTTCTTGTAAAGGTAAAAAGTGTAGAGTGGGAGTGATAAAAATGTTTTTAACCACGAAGTACAATGCTATCATAAAAGTTTGACTCTATAACAGCCCTAGATTCTACAAATTATATTCTTTATAACCATTCCCCTTCACATACAAAAAGTTTTGCCCTCATATTACTGTAACTTGAAGTCTGTGTAACTATTGTGTCGCAGTGTTGCCATTTGACGGGCAATTAACTTACACCACAGGTAAAGGACACGTGGCTTGGTGTGGTTTAACATTTAAATGCTCCAATTTCGAACACATTCTATTTGAATTGAAATATGTCTGGCATATTGTATTTCTATGGAATTCCAACAAACAGAATGAAAGTGATTTTTATGTCCCAGCCCTAAAAGTTTTTTTTAAAAATATTTAAAAATATTAACACAATAAGGGGAAAGTTTTCATAACATTATCATCATGATAATTTCCGTATCTGTACTAAGTAGTACATAAGGCACTGCATTAGTACCCAATTACAGAGTTAGTTGATCAGGTCAGGAACAATGAAATATTTATTTATGTATATTTAATTGCGTATATTTAATTTGAATAAGTTCTTGCTGTTTTCCAACTGATGCACGGACGCTGAAATTGAATATTTATGGGGAAGCAATTATATTTGCGATGAATTTTATTTTTTGTAAAAAAGTATTTCAGTATCTTTGTTATAAACTGTCTATAGTAAATGAGCAACGAAAGAATATTGTAATGTCAGGAGCAACTCTAAAAAACGCGAAAGGGTTTATTTACCTTGAAAGCGGGATCACCTGGGATGGGAGAACAAAAAGAAAAGTCAGCTGCCGCATACACCAAGCAAAACTTGCGTCTAACAAAAAATCAAAGATTTTCGAGTCAAATAATATCAATCTAAAGCTCCGCAAGCAACTTGCTAAGACATATATATGAAGCATATTGATGTACGGTTGTGAGACATGGTGCCTTACCAAAAGAGATAAAAAAAGACTAGAGGCCTTCGAAATGTGGTGCTACAGAAAATATTAGGAATTTGCGAGACCACATCACTAATGACGAGGTTCTCAACAGAATCGAAGAAGAAAGCCACCTAATCAAAACCATCTCAGAGAGGCGAGCCCGATGGATCGGCCACATTATGCGCCATGAGGGTCTCCTGCATGACATCATAGAGGGAATGGCTGAGGATACACATTATAGAGGACGCCCCTGACGGGAATATTTGGAGCAAGTGTGCGAAGATTTAAACTGCGCCTCATATGTCGAGCTGAAGAGGGCTGCAGAAAATAGAGATCAATGGAGGACGAGATGCAGGACTTTGCTGCAAACCAATCCCCAGGATTGAGACTGCGAAGAAGAAGTATGTGTTTTTTTACGTGATCTTCCATGTAAACAAACAAAATGCGTGACATTCACGTGATCGAATAAGGCCCAGTTTTTCAATTTTAACTATTAATATCTCTAGACATATTAGAGAGCGCTAGCGCTCCTTTTAAAAAAACCATCAATATTCACTGTTTTCTTATTAGAATTTATCAATAATACGTAAAAGAAGAAAGAATATGAAATTAGTTATTGATTGTGGAAGTTAGTAGGTAATGTGCAATTCGCAATGTTGTTAGAGATAATTTATCATACCACAAAAAAAACAGAGATTTGACAAATTCTTATGGGTGTGTTAATAATGGAGTGATATTATTGTGATGTCAGCTTTGTACTGTAGTGGTAAGCGTGCTTGCCTACAATACAAAAGGTTTCGGGTTCGATTCCCGACATAGTTGATTTGAAACATTTATTTGAAATATGTTTTTACACTAATATAGAAAGTCTCTGGACTGGCACATGAAGAGTAAAACTGACCATCTTACCTTCAAGTAATAAAAATGATCGAGATGCTCTCCGAATGGCGACGAACGTTACTCCAAAGAGATTGGGAAAAATGAAGAAATCATTAACGCCGAATGTTACCATAAAACCGTACACTGCAGAAAAAGCTAAATTATTGATTTGAAGCCAACAAATGAAAAATACATGACATTACAAAGAGATGCTAAAAACCGAAATGCAAACATTTACCCGAGCTATGACTCAATACTAAAGGCTAAGCAAGAGAGATATCCGGAACGAGAAGATTCTACGATAGTCACAAAAACTTTAGCATATATCAAATTACAATCTTTATTAGATCATCCGGCTCGGCGGATAGCTAAGATACAAGAAGAAGTGTTGGCTCGAGAAACCGCTGTTCATGATATGTCTAATATGACTTTGATATATAAATGGGAAACAGATGGAAGTGGAAGACACGGTGCAGTGTAAACAGATTCTTAATACTACTTACCCGTACAAAGATTACAACTTTTTAATGACGTCAGTAGTTCCGCTTGAATTTTATTATAATAATGGACAAATAAAAACAATTGTTTGGAAAAATAATAGAACTAGCTCCACACGATTGTGTCGTTTTATAAAATTCCAGTTCAAAAAAGAAACAACCTTAGCAGCACGCGAAAAATTTGCCCACATCGAAAATCGAATAAGTGTTTTGAAGCCTACAAAAATTACATTTAATAATCAAGATGTTTTTGTCAATTTTGCTACTTATTAAATAATGATAGATGGAAAAGTGTAATTTAATGATGAATAATGCCTTTGCATAAACCTGCTGTATATGCGGGACTACACAAAAGAATATCAATATTTTAGAAAAAGTAATCGCACGTCCATCGGATACTTCGTCATTTGAATTCGGATCATCTATTTTAATGCCCACGTACAATTATTCTTCGAATTTTTGCTCCATACATCATATCATTTAGAAGTAAAAAAATGGCAGGTGCAAGACCACGAGGCAGAGTGTAGTTTTGCTTCAAGAAAAAAAACAATTGTGTCACTTTTCTCTTCTGAGATGGGACTGGTTGTAGATGTTCCCAAACAAGGCGGTGGAAACAGCAATGATGGCAACACAGCTAGACGTTTTTTTACTAACCCTCAGAAATTAGGAAAATAGATATCAACGTAAAAATACGTTTTGGTGTTATTTTGAGTGCACTGTCATTGGACATCATATAAACATTGAAGCGTATTTAGGCCAGCATCTATGCACAAAATATTAATACATGGTGTAGCCGTCATCAAGAGCATGATACTACCCATCGGAAAATTATCAGAGAACGTGGATCAAACTGTATTGTCCCATTTGTATATCACTTTTGGTAAAAAGCAATACAATGTAATTGCTCCAAAAATATTAAATGATTTATTGCCAAATATAAAAAAAATCAAAATGTAAAACCAATTTTAAATTAAAAATAACTGCTCATATAAATAGTGTAGCGAGAGATTTTTTTGAAAAATATATGTAAACCAATAAACGTAGTACTTTATATAATTGGTACACATATTATTTATATTTTTATGTATTTCATTGATTTATATTTGTTTTATTATATATTATACTTTATTATTTATGTTTAAGTAACATGTATTCTTGGCACACATATATACTTTATATTTGAATAATAATGATTTTTAATTTCTTACATTTGATTAGCTAGGCATTTATAATTATGTAGTTTTACTTTTTCTTTTTTATGTTATTGTTTTATTAGTATAGGACTACTTACGCTCTAAAGATAAAAAAATCTCCATCTTAGAACAGGTTGTATCAAGTTTTCGGAAACTTCCGCGGAAGAAAGGTGGATCGCTTTCAAAAGAGGTTTTAAATTTGTTAAAACTACTACAATGAATAACAGCGCATAATTATGAAAACAACGATGCGGGAGATTTATTGAAAATAATTTCTATTTAGTATTTAGTATTTTAAAACAGCTTATTTAAAAAAATGAACTTTTATATCTAATTATTTTTATCCACCTAAATTGTCGAATTCAACATTTCTGCGATGTAGTTGATGTATCTGAGCTACGCTATGACGCGGACATCTCTACTCGATTTCCTTATTCAGGATATTTACCTGAGAGTAGCCATCGAGTTAAAAACACTGGTTCTTGTTATAATTCACACACATAACCGCATTTTTATTCTCCAGGGCACCGAAAAAAGGGTAAACTGTGAAACATGCTTTCATTTTTTTTGCAGGTAAAATTTTAGATTTTTGTGAAGTCAAAGAGCTGCAAACTTTATTGATGTGGGTGAAATTCATTTGATTGAACCTACCTTGCATAGGCAACGCCTAAAAATATTTTTCAATTTTTACAATCCTAGGATAATGTGAATTTATCAAAAATATTTTGAGTTTGTCCAAATTTAATATTTTTGTATGTATTGTCGTTGCCATTCAGGCAAAAGTAACTGACCCAAATAACATCATTTTAAGAAAAAACAATTCAAAAGTTTGAAGACCAAAGAAAAATCAAAATTTTCCTGGTTTGGGGGTATGATGTACACAGCATAATTTATTTGTGTCTTTTTAATAAATTCCGTTAGTAACTTTTTTTCTTTTGACTTAAACTTTAAAATAACTATTTTCAAAAGAGCTAAAGTAGCTAAAATTTGGTTAAAGGACTTTTGTTTGCTGAATAATATAAGCTAAAAAAAAGGGTGGGTAAAATATAGGAAATATTAGAAATAATTATTATTATAATGCTATGGTTAAAAAATAAGTTTTGTTTAAAGGAATATTTTTAACATGTTTATTCGATGTTTGAATATATAACTACATGAAATCATGTAAGCAAAAAAATCAGATTTACGCATTTTTTTCTAAATGAGTTATCTTGGTGACGTTTTTCACTCAAAGAACTTAGTTTTACGTTTCGAATGTCATATTTAACTAAAAACTGTCATTTTTAATTTTAGGGTTACTGACTTTTACCTGAACGTCGACGATATATTAATATTTACAGCTCCCTAGGGGGTTGAATCCAGTCCCTGTCAACAAAAATTTGAACAAACTCAAAACGTCATCGAAATATTTTTGTTGTATTTTCGTATTTAGTATTTTTGCCGATTTGTTTATGTGTAGGTGTGCTCTTAAGATACTGGGACGTAAATACACGTGTGCGTGTTTCCGTGAGTACGTAGTACATAAAATCACGTAGTTGTTGCATGTATTGGTTCACATAAGAGTACACCATACAGCACGTAGATTTCCTTCGTGTGTGAAAACTTGCCCTGGCTTTTGGCGTTCTTACCCCTTCCGCGTACATGGGGGGCGTGGCCTCCCGCCAAACAGAGAAAAGCCACGCCGGAGGCTACGCGCGAGACAGGGACAGACGCGTTCGAAACATGACTGATTGGAAGCGAGACGGGCGGCGCTTTTCCTCGGGGAGCGAGTGAGACGGGCGGGAGGCTCGCGCGCGGAGGCGAGACGCGTGGCGCGAGCGAGTGCGAGGGGGACGGCGGGCGTGTAGTGCGGAGCCTACACTCGTGTGTGAGTGGAAGAGAGGTAGTTCACATATCGGCCGGAGGTACGAAGGAGCTGAGAAACTAAAACTTCACCTGAAAAAGAGTTGACTCAAAAACATTACAATTACCGTCAAACGATACACACCAACATTGTTACACTTTCACACTTAGGGCGATGGTTTTATCATAAATAATAATTATTTATTTATATTTATGAAGACAGTATAGATGTCTAGATATTGACAAGACTTATAACCTGTTATTGGTCGGTTTAAGTGGCCACTTTACACATGGTGTAACATTCACCATTCTGCCTGTATTGAACCAATAATGACAGGTCATAAGCCCTATAAGTGCCTTGTCTTTTATATTACCTTCTACCAAATGTTTTTCAACACTGTTGTAATATTCTTCTTCGATTTACATTTTTCCAGCATAAATTAGTTACTATTTTTAGGAAATGGTGTGAAACTTTAAATATTTTATTAAATAATAAGAACGTAAAAATAATAAAAAATATTGATAACTCTCAAGAAGATTGAATCCAGTTCATGTCTTTAAAGTTTGGCCAAACAAACAAAAACAAAAATTTTGATAATGAATATTTACTTTTTTAAGATCAAATACGTAAAAAAGTTTATTTTTATTTTTAAATCGTTAAAAGTACTAATTATCGTACAACCTTAAAATAAAACATACCTTCATAAACTTTATTTCATAAGTTTAAAATGTAATTTGAGTCGGATTGTGGTCCCGCTGTGGTGTTGCGGACACTGGGTAAGAGATTCATAGTCCACTTCCCGATCCACCTCATCTGATTTTCGTATTCGGATATTCATGATTAATTGTCAATTAAAAAAGGCCAGAAAATAAAATTACTATAGTTGATAACTAAACTTAAACACTTGTTATAATTATAAATATGTTATCCTAACATATTTTTGAGAATGTTCATCTTTTATTTATTAATTAAATTTTAAGATTAATGAAAATCTATTCATTTACAAACTTTTTATTGTCTAGTTTAGGTTCATTTCACTAGTTGCAAAAATTCTGTCTTTGTTTGGTTGGTGCATCCTTGTTTCTTGAATTCTATAGATAAACTCGTACATGGGTCTCAATACTTAAATATGAAATACTCAATATACTATTAACAAAGAAATATTTTTGTATGAATCGCAAATTTATTTTTAACATTTTTAAGAATGATCTTTACTTTTGTATCTTGTATTTCGTAATTTAGTATTATGTCACAATTAATTATAAACACAGAGAAAAAAATGTTTCTAGGAATCGAAATCATTAACAGTAATTTTTTTATAAAGAGTGACTTATTTAAAAAAATTCTGATCCGAGTTTTTTTTTGTTCTAACGTCAAAAGTTTGGGAATCGCTCAAAAAGAGTTAGCGACTAATCAGTCACGTGGTCAAATGTTTTGTCCCGCTCTGTTGGCAGGCGGGCGACCAATCAGCGCCCGCGGCTGTTGATTGTTTTCCCGCCACTTCAGCTGTCACCGTCCCACCGCGGTCCGTCAAACGTCAATCTGTCAAACTAGCATCCAGAACATTTATCAGCGGCTACGCTTTATGAACACAATTTGTACAGAGCCGGCCCGTTTGTATCTAACTGCGAACCGGTACTGATTCGGTACAACGAATATTTCAAAATATTCATAGCACCTACATATAATATAAAATTTGGCAGATTATTAAAATCCGTTCTTTATTTACTAGCTCTTACCCGCAGCTTCGCTCATATGATATAATGAAAAAAATAATTAAGTAAAAATTTCCCGATTGAAAGATATATTTTTTCTGAACAGAAAGTCTGTTATCCAGATGCTAACTCTGAATTACTTGATAAGTTAGAACGATTGCAGAATATTTGTATTCGTTATATCTTTGATTTTCGCAAATTTGACCACATAACCGAGTATCGCACGCAACTACACTTACTACACACAGCTTAGTATCAGGTATAGAAGAAACATTCACATTCTATCACTTCTTTACAATATTTTAAATAATCCCACTTCGCTTGTTTATCTGAGAGAGCTCATCTTTTTCACATCACGGATTATCTCTTCGTTCTAGTAACGAGAGAACCCTTTTAATACCCTGTCATCGCTCTAATTTTCTTGCCTCCTTTTTCACAGTAGTAGCCGCTCAATTGTGGAATAATCTACCCACTAATGTTAGAGACTCCCCTTCTTTATTTACATTTAAGTCAAGATTGAAATGTCACCACCTAAATATTTAAATTGTTCCTTTATCCTTTTTCTTTCCTTCCCATCCTCTCTCCTCTCTTCATAGTTTAGTGTTATTTTTTTTAAAGTATATTTTTATTTTGTTAATCTTTGTTTTTAATTTTTGTTTAAAATTGTAAGATTCAACATGTCCATGTATTTATAATTTTCTCAAACTGAATGATTTGGGTAGGTAGGAAGAAATTGCCTTAAGGCAATATGCCCGCCCTTATATGTATATAAAGTGTCAAATAATAATAATAAAAAAAATAGTTTGTATCGATTGCCGGTCTTTTAATTATCGTTATGAAAAAAAATACGATCAGTTAATCTATGGCTACGTCGCATCATTATTCTGTTTTCCGTTAACAAATTCAAAATCCTAGTACAAAAACCAAAATCAAATGCATACAAATAAACCATAGATAAATCAAGTGTATTATGGACATTTAAAGAAAAAAAAAATTATGGCCTACTCATTTTCAAATAATGTGGCTCAGTGATAATATACATATATTTTTTTTAACCGGGATGAAAAACAAATATTATATTTTACTTCTCACTTTTTCGGCTATCCCTATGCAAAAAGATGGACGCGAAGGAAGAACAAACAAACAAACGCACTTTTGCATTTATAAAATAATAGTATTGTATGGATTTAATTGAATTCTTGTACATAATGTCGTTAGGTTTCTGGCAAAAGTTGATAACTATAAATTTTTGAAAAATTAAAAAAAAAATTTTAAAAAAATTATTCAGATAAAAAACATATGTACAAAATATTAAAACTTTTTATACATAAATTTAATACACATATTCACATGAACGATTTCCATCACGTAAAAGAAGAGGTGTCTACATAAATGCCATCAAATATTCTTAATTCAAAAAGTAAATTAAAAATAGAATACGTTATTATATTTAGTTTGCAGTTTTATTTAAATTGTTGATTTGGGATGAGCGTTTAACGTTGAAAGTGCAATATCTCACAAGTAAAATGTATTTACTGACTTGTGCCAGGGCTGGTATTACAAACGCTCTCGCGGACGTATTATCTCGTGTATTTTATAGACAAAATACACTAGAAAAACTGTTTTCTCGTGCTGCGAGAGTGGTTTAGAATAGCACTCCAGATACCCGACGATATATTGTCAGTTTAAGTACAGACTGAGAAAAATCTATTTGAATGTTTGATTCAAAAAAAGTATTTTCTGGATAATTTGAACATAAAAGATACTCACGAAAACAACTAAGTTCCTTTAAATTGTTTCAAAATATGGGATTTCTTCAAACAATATTTGGTAAATTTAGTGTGTTTTTGTACATGCTAACGTAGAATAAAAACTAAATGTATTTTATAAATAAGTAACTAACTGTATTTAATAAAATCTTATAAAAATATATGTTTAAACGATTGATGGGTTATATAAAAAATCTCAATATAATATGTTTTAACCAACATGGTTTTCAAGAAAAAAAAGGATCCGGAATCACCTTAGTAAATTTTATCAATTTTATGCAAACAAATATGGATGCTAGAATTCCAACCACAGGAATAATATAAGATTTTGAAAAAGCTTTTGGTACGGTACACATTGAGACCATGATAAAAAAATGATATGATATAAAAGTAAAATCTCAAGAATGCAAACCATCAAAATTATACTTAACAAATCAGGAGCTGTTTACCTTTGTAAATGAAAAAAAAAGTAAAATACCAACAGTAAATTTTGGAGTCCTAAAAGGGTCTATTTTGGGTCCCCTATTATATATTTTATATATTAATGAATTATCACTGTATAATTTTAAAGGAAAAATTATTATGTATGCCGACGACATGGAACTACTCTATAAAAATCAAACAGACGCATAAAAAACAATAAAACAAACGAAGACCTTACTATGTTGACTAAATGGACAAACACAAACTTATTTACACTTAATGAAAAGAAATGCAATATTATCCATTTTGAATCTAGAAAAAAATGTCACAAAGTGGATGCTTACATAAATAATGAACAACTAACTGAAATTGAACATGTTAAATACTTAAAACTAACAATTGACATGGACAATACATATCAACAATTTAATTAGCAAAGTGGCGACATTATCGAGTCTTTTTTTAAAAATCAAAAACTTTGTTCCAATAAAGGAAAAAAAAATGCATGAAGCCTATGTAAAAACTAAAATATGCAACTACTATGGGGAACAGGAAATCAAAATGACATAAACAGACTACAAAGACAGCAAAATAAAATATTAAAGTTAGTATATGACCTACCCTATCTAACAGCAACTAAAGAACTTTTTAAACAAACTAAACAATTGAATGTAACTGAACTCTTCAAACTAGAATCCCTCAAGTTTATTCATAAATTAGCTACTGATGTAATTGTAGACGAAGAAATAAAACTTGGAAAAAACTGTAGTAAACATGAACACAATACGAAAATATCAGAAAAATATTATGTACAACCTTTTAAAACGAGATAAGGACAATCGAAACTAATAAACCATTGACTGAAATTAAACAATAAACAAACAGATAAAACTAAACAAAAGACTCAGACAACCTGAACAAAAGATGTTTAAAATATTATTAATAACAGTAGAATGTGAATTTTAAAAGTAAAAATATTTTGTTGAATGTATGTAACCCGTAAGGGTTTATCAATGAAAAAAATTCAAATAAAAATAAAACTTGAATTCAAAAAAGGAAAGCATATTTTTAAGAGATGAAAGAGAAGAAAATAATGTTAAAAGAGGAGTGAATGCAGGCAGCATAAAAAGAAATGTTCATGAAATCATTTAATTTATGAAAACCATTAAACGAAAACAAATTTAAACGATAAAAAAGCTAAAAAGATATCAAAGAGCGATTAAAGATTATTAAAGGCTGATTTGTCCAGGTGCATTACTTAAAAAGATACGATTAGGTGTGTTCAATTTAAAAAAATAAGTACGGTTGTCACTTATCATCATTATCATTAAACCCTTATCCATCCCTGATGGTGCATAGGGAGCTGCATTGGTATAATCGATGCAGCGTAGCTTGATCATCTGTTACAGGAAGGCAAGGTGATCAATCTTACTAAGTACCAGTCCGAAGACTATGAAATCGTGCAGTATTAACCAGCTAATAAATAAATATTTCGTGAAGACCCTCCTAGGAATCGTACCCAGGATCTCAAGCATGAAAAGCTAACAAGCCAAACACTACACTACGAAGTGGACATGTCTCCGCCCAATTACCTTTTTAGGATTTTTACCCGAGATTTGTCGTCAAGTCGAAAATACTGCGGAATCCCGGTTCTATTACACACTCATAACTGTATTATTTATCCGCCTAGACACAGTCAGTCACTTATTACAACGGGTAAAAAAAGAATGAAATATTTAGTTAAAAACTGATAATTCGCTAGTAATAAAACAAGAAACGTAAGAAAATTTTACTACCAGTAAAAGACATTATATTTCATGTTGAATTTATATCTTATGTGGGTAGTTTTATGGCACAGAATATTTCAACAGCATGTGAGTAATCATCTAGTTACTAGAAATAATAAACCAAGGCTTGAACCAGCTTTTCCGTGTTCAGTAGTTTTATTAAAAGAGAACATCATATTATTATGACTGTTCCTTCCTGCACAGATACTCGTAACACTGCATTTTGTATCCAGTATGCCCTGGGCTAAACAACCACATTATTCTCTCCTGACGCAAGTTAGAAATAGGTGTAAAATATATTATATTTAAGACAACCGTATTTAATACAGTAGCGTCTCCACCTTCTTGCCCTTATCTGCGACTGATGATGGACTGCTTATAACGAAGCTTTATTTTTACAAATGTTTTCTGTATTACGCAACAATTCTGCAATTTAAAACAAATTGATCAATACACGTATCGAGCAATTTACAATATGAATCTCAGAGCATAGCTTAGAGATAAGTTGAAAAAAATCAATATTTTGACAGTAACATGTCAATGTATTTATGAAAAATTGATCTATGTAAATAAAAATATTGATGATTTTAGGAGACACAGATTTCCAGAGGTTCATAAAGATATGCTTGTTGTGCCCATTTCTAGACTGCATAAAAAATATTATTATTTTGCCTTAATTTGCATACGATTCTACAACAAGGTACCTCTTAGAATTCAGGCTTTGCCAACAAAAAAATTAAAGATTTTGTCCACAATATTTGCGAGTCAAAACAGCTTGTCTTTAGATTCGTGTTTATTGATGTTTATTTATTGATTTTGGTTTGTTGATTAAAATTTATTCGTTTGTTAGGGTTAATTTACGAATTGTTGAACTATATTATTTATTCATAATTTTATTGACATTTAAAAGTGATTCAATGAATCTAACCAAACTATCCATAGGTCAACTGGTTTGCACAATTTTACTACAATTTCAATGTTCAATCATTACTTTAAAAAAAAAAACCATCGTGTATTTTGTTTTAAAACAAAGCAAGTTTCTTATCACAGCAGTGCCAGTGACACCAATTCAATATTTAAGCTTTTATCATATTTTGTCAATTAACAATATTATTTTAATAAGTTTTAAGAGATATAATACTTAAAACGGCATTAATTAATTATTTTTATTTATTACTGTCTACAAACAAAAATGATTTTTAATTTACTTAACATTGTGTACACAATATTCATTGTACATTAGCGAGCTTATTACCAAATGGTAATTTCTTTTAACCAACCAATAAAATAAAGGTTTTTTTTTTATAATTCAAGTAGCAAAACATATTCAATAGAAAATAAAAATAAAAAAGCCACAGATATACAAAAATTGGTATTAATCGTATTTATATATAAATTTGCCTTAAATCACTTCTATTACTCAATAGGAAAAAGGAAAAGAGAAGAGATTGGGTAAAAGAAAGGAGATGTTTCTTCAGACGTGATTTAAACAGAGATTCTGCATTAACACCTTTGATAGTGGATGGGAGATGACACTATATGAGTTAGAGAAGAAAAAGGAATTGTGGATGAGTGGGTATTAAGAGGGTGTTTTGAGAATAAGAAAGAAGAGGTAATTATGCCTACAAGATATTACAATTTTACCGAATTAACATAAGGGACTATTTGATTTATAGATTTCAGTAATTAACTCACATTATTATTTTAATAATCGGTATTACATTTAAATTTTAAAAATAATTTTCCACGTATGCTTTAGAAATCAAATATTTAAATGAACTGGCACTTTTGGTGATTGTTCTTTTTATTAACAAACTAAAAAACAGCTGTATGAAAAAATCTAAATATAATTAAATATTTTTGCTTATTTTTAATAAAATGATACAATGTATTAATAATATTACAAGTGAAATGATTACTAATGTGAATCAACAAAAAATAGAAGTGGTCCATTAAAACATCCCTGAGGTAGCTTGAATTTTTCGTGTTTTGAAAGCGTGCTACTCTGAAGTGATCTCTCATAGTGAAAGGAATTTACAGTAACATATTGGCATTACAAGGTCCATGGATCTACAAGCCGCAGTATCAGGTTTTCTTGAAGACACACACGCAACAAATTACTGTAATTATAATAAATAGTATTCACGACGGGCAGTCTGATCTCGGACCGATATGCCTCTAAGATGGTTTCCGATAGATAAGTTTGCAAGAATCATCTGTCCCAGCTCCTGACTCTTGTTCTAGCTGAACTACTTGTCAGACTAGACTGCACAGTCCACGCACAAGGTAAGATGACTTCTGACCGACTTCAGAATTAACCGTTCAATTTCACAAATTGAACCATGCGTTCTTTGATTCCTTAAAGACTGAGAACGCTAATTAGTGATGTTGATGTATTATAATATTTTATTATTTTTCATGTAATTAATAGATCGTAGTTAAAACGGAATCAACTACGTACACAACACAGTTAAACATCTGAATTTGATTGAGTTAAATGAGTTTACGTGAAGTTGTAGAATACTTTTTTATCGTGTCAATTAAAGTGTTATTGTTAAATGTTATAAATACAAATCACTCAATTTTATTTAATCGTAATTTTGCATATGAACATTTTTGAGATTTTATTATCTATTTAATTAACTTCAGAGATAGCCAGACGATTTTCAATCAAAACAATACAAAACACGTAAATAAATATTATGAATCACGGCGAGAAATATGGAAATAAATTAATGAAATAATTATATGTGAAAATAATGACAACAGTGGAATTATACGGAGTGGCTTTTTGTGGGTACGCTTTTTCTTATTTTTCTTTGCATTGTATCTTTATATATATAATTCCTCTGTACGTGTGATGTCACCGTACTCCTCCTAGATGGCTTAACCGATTTACGTGCGGTTTTCAGAGAAATATAGATCTTTACGCTGTGCGTGTTCATAGATATTAAAATCTTCAATCGAATAGGTAAAAAATAAATTAGGAGCATAAATGTTTTATTCATCAATCTACCAGGAGAATTTGAGGAGAATGCACTTACAAAAAAATGGAAAGATATTGGCTTTTTGTGTATAAAAAAGTTTGTTCCTGAATGTTTTAAAACAGCATTTTTTGTGGATCTCAATCAGATTCTTTCCTTAAATTTTTTATTATTTCTACCCATTTATTTCTTTTTACTGGATTTTTGTTAATACTAAAATATTATATTCAAAACATTTTTTGAAATCGTATTGCTACATAAGTACACCCTTCCGTTGGTGAGAAGGCCGGAGTTTGACGTTTGCAAAAAGAATGCTATATTTGAAAAAAAAAATATTTTATGTTTTGGATAACAACCATAAACAAGTACCTAGGTACCTACTTATAAATGAAAAGTATTTTGCCAACGTTCGGGCAGAACAACGTCTGTCGGGTCTGCTAGTTTACTTATATAAAGAAATTATAATTGGCCTGTAATTTTAGTTTATTTGTGAAAATTGTTCTTTTTTTTTCAATGGCTGTTGTTTTCTTTTAATGAATAATATCGTAACCAAAGTACCCGTCCAGTACAACAATACATAATAAATTATTACTTTACAGTATTTATTTGTAAAATGTACACAAGTCACGTTTGTCTGTTAGGACTATACCAGCAATAAGTTTGACATAATGAATCATCACCAATATGAACGTCTTATATAAAATAAATTCTTAGTAAAGCTTCGTTGTAATTTAGTTAACTACATATTTATAGTAACTTCAGCTAATACTCGATAAAATGAGATTTTTTAAGTTGTTTTACTATCATTTTACTGATATATAATGAAAATACAATTATGTGTGTAGTTTTAAGAGAGGTTGACCATAAAAATCGCAAAACGAAAGTGTTCTTTAAAAGATGCCAGATTTGTAAAAAATGACACCCTTTTTATATACGCACATATTAAATCATCTTCATCATTTTTCTATCAACACCTAGGAGACGTATAGAGCACTACATGGGCACTTCAATTGCAGCGTAACATGGAAGGTAAGGTAATCAGTCTTACACTTCAGATAGTCCAGAAACATTGAAACGTTGCAGTGTAGAAACCATCTTTAAAACCAACATAACACTTTTACCCTGCCAGGAATCGAACCCAGGACCTTTAGAGTGAGTGGTAGACGAATACGCCAACCACTACACAATGACGTGGACTTATCTCCATTAGATTTTTTTTCAGGATTTTTACCTGAGAGTAGTAATCGAGGCAAAAACGCTCGTCCAGAGTTCTGGTTAAGTTATATCGAAAGTAAATTATTCGACAAATGACTGGTTAATATTGCCTGTGCTTTTAAATTAGAAGTTACAATTTAGTTGCATCACATGAACTATGTATATTTTGTATTGCACCCTTACTATGTAGGTTGCTGTGTTAAATTTATTGCTGCCTCCTGAGCCCTAGTGGAAATTTTGTAATTATCCTACTGTGGGTACAATCCTTTTTTGTCTGCCCCAATAACTACTGAGTTGTCACCAAAAGTACTTGTGAGTTGTTATTCCCAGCGTGATCGCTAACAATTTATTCTAGCTAATAATTAGTCATTTCAATCCACTGTGTCGTGTTATTGCATAATTCAATAATTAAGAGTGCATGTGCCGACCTAATCACAGGATCTGATAGAGTCCTCCGCGAGAGAGATGTTCGAACATTAAGGTTAGAAGAAGCCCAGTACAAGGTAGAAAATTGTATTTATTTATATTGGGATTCGGTGGTAAAGTAAATGAACATAACGCATAGCAACGCCAAATCACACGATCTAGCAAACCACGCAAAGTTCGAACGTCCGTCTGCTATCTGGCGAGTGGCGCGATCACAACAAAAATAAAAACAAAATATAAGTAAATTAAAAAACAGCAAAAAAAACTTTAAAAAAAATAATTACTTAGAAAATTATTACCGCTTAGGTTTGTGTAAATATTGTATGTAAAGCTCTCACTTTCCCTCATGTTTTATTTCTTGGCTTTCCTAAAAACCTATTCGTGCCTCTTTCTAAATTTCATATCTGAAGAAGAAATGTGTATTTGACTAAACATTTTTATCGATTGTTGCGCGCTTTAGTCGATAATCCGGAGGCTGTAATGATAATTGGTTTGTATGTTCCTTATAATTACTTAAGACAGCGTTAGCATTGATTATTTCATATTCCGATATACAGGACCAATTTGGCGATGGTTACGCTTGTTGGAAGGGCTACCGCTATGATGAACAACATCGCTCTAGATGTTGATCTGTTCCATGTATCCGAAGGTGTTTTCCGGAACAAGATTCTCCTACTTCTTTTACATGCATCTTTTTCAGTCATTTTTTTTATTTTTTATAATATGTACGTCTTGAAAAAATGTTTGTAATGTATATGTTACGAGGGTTGCTACTTAAGTTTTAAGATAGACAAGTAAAAACAAATATTTATAATCTTAAATAGCTTTTTTTTTTCAAAATATTCTCCTTGAAGACTAACACACTTTTGCATGCGTTTGAACCAATTTTCGAAGCATTTTTTCCAGTCCGATTGAGGTTCCTCCAAGACATGTGATTTGAACGTATCAACCGCTTCCTTAGGCGTCGAAAAACGTTGACCACGCAATTTGTTTTTGATATGCGGGAATAATAAAAAATCATTGAGTGCCAAATCAGAACTGTACGGCGGATGACCTATCAATTCAATGTTTTGAATGCTCAAAAGTTCACTTGTTTGAGCTAATGTGTGACAACTTGCATTGTCGTGACGGAGAACGATTCATCTTCTGCAATTGGTTTCTCTTATTTTTTCAAATACTTTTGGCAAACAAATAGTGGTGTACCATTCAGAGTTGATTGTTCTACGTTGTTCTAATGCAACGGTGGCAACATGACCAGTTATTTTGAAAAATCAGGCGACCATTTGCTTCGAAGTGCTTCGTGCGCGAACAACTTTTGTTGAATTTGGCTCGCCTTCAAAGATTCATACAGTCGATTGTTGTTTAGTTTTGGGTTCAAATGTATAAACCCGTTATATGTTGCCTGTCACAATCTTATAGACGTATTTTGAAGCTCCGCGATTAAATTTTTTAAACATTTGTTTGCACCAATCGACACTAGCCTTTTTTTGAGCGATTGTCAAATTACGCGTTATCCAAAGCAAACAAATCTTTTTGACGACCAATGTAATGCAATATAGAATGTTTGCAAATAGAACTAATACTCAAGCATGCTTTAATCTCACGAAATGTCACATGATGTTCTTGCAATATCCGTTCACGCAAAGCGTCATTTTTTTATGGCTCAATAGCCGATTTTGGACGACCTTCACGAAATTCATCCTGTAACAAAGTGCGACCACGATTGAATTCAGACAACCAGCAAAATACGGTGGCTCAAGATGATGCATTATCACCAAAAGGTTCAACGAGTTGATCGGCACACTGTTGTTGGTTTAATCCACGTCGAAAATCATTGAAAATCATCGCACGAAAATGTTCACGATTGAGTTCCATTTTTAATATTTTGTAATTATTTTTTTAACAAAACGTTCTGAGTACGTTTACCATCAAAAACGGCTAATTTTAAGATGACAATGTCAGATTTGACATATTCACACTAGTGTTGCTATATCTCAAAATTTAAATAGCAACCCCCGTATTAATAGATAATTAAATTGAATTTAATTTTTAACATTCCATTTTGAAGGCTTGTAATCAAATAAAATAATGAGTGTAACGTAAAAGCAAACTTGAGGTCATATAGAACCAAAAATTGCCTTTTGAATGATATATAATTTTTTTATCATTTTACTTTTAGTACTCAATTTTAAATTAGGAAAAATAAGGAACATGTTCGATTGTTTATCGGTTGTTTTCAAGTTATTTTGCATAGTTCATTCAAATGCGCACCGCCCATCTTGTTTACCTAAAACTGCCGCAATGATCATTCAACAATGGTGATTGTTGGTTTGAAAAAAACTGGATTAATCAATGATTCATACAATCAGCTGTTTTAACGCGCATGCGCTTGACGAAACAGCGTAACAATCAGAATGATTCCCACGGGATGGAACACAACCATCGGATGTGATGCGGTTAACTGCACTTTTACAGGGGTCACTAACCATCACAAAAGGTTGTTTTTTCTTTCAGTTTTTTACCACAACTCAGTGACGTATACTTTGATATAAAAATTTTAAAGAGATTTGGGTAAAATTATTATAATCAGGATAGTCACAAAAACTTAATGAGAATATGGAAGTCTTAGCATTTATTTATTTATTGAACACATATACACATATATAATTTATATACATATAAGGGCGGGCATATTGACTTTAAGAAATTTCTTTCTACCTACCCAAACCGTTCAGTATGACCTAGTGGTAAGTTTATGACCTGTCATATGCAGTTTTAAGTGGCCACTTTACTACTGTGTAATATTTATTTGTTTATTAATATACATCGCACGCAGTGCTTTTTACCTTACAGAAAGACATATTTTATAAAATATAAAACTTCAATGTCATGTGAAAAATAAAAAAATGTATCATGTAACGATACAATTAATAGTATAAAACAGCAGTTTATATAAATAAAATGCTTAGATATTGATTATAAAGATTTTTTTTTTCATGTTTGAACATCCACACTTCTTTATTTCTTCTATCTGTTGTTTTTTTTCATCTCTTAAATGTTCTCTATCTCTGCTGAAATTCGGTGAAATCCAAACTTTTGTCTTTAAACATTTAGACAAACTCAAAATATTGCATTTACACCAACTGGACAAAAAAGAAGAAAAAAAAATTTAGGCTTGTTTTATGGTGTTAGCTAGTATGTGAAATAATTTATTAAGATTAATGTCTTCACAAAAATAAAGTTTCTACCTATTTAACTTTGCTAAATTCAACAGATGAAAGAATTGCGGAAACATGGATGTTCAAACAGCGGCAAAATGGTAAACGTTATACAGCGTGTAAAGTGGCCTAAGTGTTTATCAGTTATGAACCTTAATGGACAGAACACGGGAGTCATATTGAACGATTTCCAAAACATCGTAACGTTTAAACCGAATAAATTAATTTAAATTAATTTACATCTATAGAGAAATTTTAATGCAAAATAATAATTATTTTGATGGTAATAATAGTATACGTATATTAAAATAGCATATCTGGGGTTACTGATGTTTTTTGCGTTAAAACAATGTGGACTTCAGATTTTTATTTTAACTTAAAAATGCATTTTTATGATGAAATTAGAATTTTATTTACGTATAAAATGGCCTATTGCAATAATTTCTGCATATATTTATTTTTTTCTCTAAGGTAGGGAGCTATTTCCATATCGTTTATGCAAATAAAGCATTTTTTTGTTTGTTTATATAGTGATATTGGCACTGTACCATTCAAACTTTTGATTGTAATAAATTATTATTATGATTTATTGTATACTTAAAATCTCTCAAATAACCACTTTTCAATATAGAATCACGCATCAGTAGATTTCTTCTACCTGTGTGAATTACAAGTGTCTGCTCTGAATGTTCTCAGAATAATTTTATGGCAAATAAATAAAAACGGTTTCCAGATTCTGTTTGCATCGAGTGTCCATTTCTTCTTTGGTAAGGCGTGAAATTAGTAGAAGCCGTTATTTCTTCAATTACTGTGACCGTGACAAAATGTCCGAGATTGTGTGAAACGAACTACAGAATAAGTGTAACATGCATGGAGGTATTCAATACGCAAACGTGCGAACTATTTATTTAAAATTAAATTTGTACATACATTGTAGTTTTATCATTATACTACAGCGCGTTCGAATGTTTAATAGCAGTTGAGGTAATAGATTTCTCTAGATTATGTCTAGTCTGTCTAACTAGGTACAACCTGTTTTTAGGCAGACATATTTCTGCGAAAATAAACAATAACATAACTACCCACTAGTTAATTTATTATAGAGTTATGCAATATTTAAATAAACAGTTCAATATTTTAGAATGTTTTGTAGTAAGTGTTACAATTTTTATCTACCTGAATCCAGTAACCACTTTTTTACAAATTTATTCAATTGAATTTGGGTCATGGTTTTGTAATGTTTGGGTAATATTTTGAATATTTTGGGGCCCAAAAACCTAAAATTTCTTTTCCCGAATTCAGAGTTTGTGGTAGACCCCATGACCCATCCTTAAGTTTTACTTCTGGTAGTGTGGGAGTGTTCCTTTTGGAATTTGCTTTCACAAACATAATTATTATAGATATATGTAATTGCCTTATATCTAATACATCGCATTCCTCGAAAAACTTAACGCTTGAGTACCTGAAGGGCTTTTTAAAAATTATTTTATTAATCGATTTTCATTCAAATTCGAGAGGATTAATAATGATTTATTAGTGCTTTCCTATTATGCCATAAGTTATAATTGAGTTACATTAAATAGAATTAGTTGTGTGAGTTTCATTAGGGATAAGATGTTACGTATTGACTTGAAGATATGGGAAAGTTTTCTAATTTATTATGTTTATATTTTATGTGTTCTGTCTATTTAAAATATTTATCAACAATTTTTTCCAAATAGTTTAAATGGTGTACTGATTCAAATATTTCAGAGCGTATTTTTAATTGAAGGTTTTGCTTAGGTTGTCCCACTGTGGTTTTACAAAATGTCATGTATTTTGTTTTGTCAATATTTAAAGTAAATAATAGGTATTTGGATATAGTTTTTCCCTGACTACTCGCAAATGCCTCCCCTAATACTGTAATAAAAAGGCAATTACACGTCGAACTGACTATGCCCGACTAAAATTGACATAATCGAGGTCTCGTATTCCCATTTTTCGTACCCCAAAACTGAACGGATCTTATTATTAAAAAAAAAAAAT
This sequence comes from Micrasema longulum, assembly GCF_059751315.1. Taxonomy (NCBI): domain Eukaryota; kingdom Metazoa; phylum Arthropoda; class Insecta; order Trichoptera; family Brachycentridae; genus Micrasema; species Micrasema longulum. The sequence continues at coordinate 131,368 of NW_028278275.1, forward strand.
GTCAGAAAGACATTTTCTCTGTCTGCAAGTTTTGTTTTTGTAAAAATAGTTATCTTATTTGGACACTGTAGTTCAAAGATAGCATATAAAGCTGGGCACTTTTGAGGGTTTTATGGATAGTCCTAGCTCATTCATTTAAAAGACAATTTATCGACAAAAAAACATACGATAGGGATACACCAATGGTTGATATCTATAACGTTAAAAAAATCATCGCTTCAGTGGTATTATCCAGGGAGAATATACGGGAATACATTTAAATTAAGAAAAGTTAGTCTAGGGACAGTGTAATATTTTTGTGTAAAATTATTTTTTTTCTTCGTTTTTATTCAATGTAAGTTATAGTAACGTTATAGTTTTTATTAATTATATGATATTTATAAACATGTTTTGTTTGAGCTACGCCTATCCAAAAAAGAGGCAATATATGGGCTTAGTGAGGGACTTACACTATGCTAAGCTGTTTAAGATAATTCAATTTAAATTTTGACTCATTAATAATGTCCGTTCATTTATTTTCTAGTCTCGATTCACTTATAAAAATAAGTTTTGATAATTAACTTACGCTGGGTATTTTTTTGGTATTTTAAAAAACCAAATAATTAAGATTATCATTATTTCTTTAAATTTGAGGACGGATGGTTGTTGGTTAGTACCTTAACGTTTTTGGCACCTTTTTTTTATATTCGGAATAAATGCACTTGCTTAAAATAAAAAAAATGTTCTTATACAAACCAAACATGACTTTAATTGACAATCTATTTTTTTACCAACAAGTAGATCAACAAAAAATCACCAACAGTTTTATTTTACCAATCTACAGATTAAAAATAACCCGTAAAGTCATTATGAGTTGAATAGTGTTTGTTGCTAAATGTTTTGTGTCTCTTGTATTGAAAACTTGTGAACCGTACGCTTTTTTTCCCAATGATATATGTTAAGTAATAAATTGTAGTTTTTTCATACTAACAACGTAAATATTCCATTCCTACCTAAATCCTTCTTATTTCAAATTGTTGTTGTTCAACCGTCCTGTGAGCAAGTCACATCGTAAAAGGTGTTTATCTGGTAAATCCTTATCATATCCTGCATCTGCATACTTCAGACAAAGTGCAATTTGTGTTACATAAAGAGCCTACAATAAACATATCATCATCATCATCTACACGATACCGGTATCCGTGCAATAGCAAAAGTGAAGTGCTTCATAAAGAAAACAATCAAAAGAACTAAAAAGTGAGTAAACGATTTTCATACAGTCCACAAAATTCTTATTCCCACTGTAATCGGTGTACAATTCCTGAGCTGACCATGCAATAATCAAATGTTCTCTAATAAATAAAATAAGAAAGGGGGGGGGAGTTTATACTATGAATTATATATTGTTGTTTTCGAGTGAAGTATTGATGTATACCCGGTTTTTAAGGGTCATATTACGAAACTATAAAAAAAAAGTAATTTTCTTTTGAAAATAGCCTTATGGATTTTCTAAAAAATCGCATTTATCAATTTGAATATTGAAAAAGAGATTAAAAACGTATTTAACCAGACGAAACGATACGGACCGGACGCGGACTGAAGAAGCGGTTAGTTAGGGGAGAGGTAAGGATTTTAGGAAAGGATCCTAATCCGAGACACAAAGGATTTCCTCCATTTTCAAATAAAATAACATTATTTTTTCCATAAAGATATGGGTTTGTGATAAAAAATAAAACAATTTTTTTAGTTTACCATGAGGAATGTTATACTAAAAAAAGGATCTGGCCCTAAAACACTGTGTATAATTTAAATATGTCGGTGATGCTGCTAACGTTTATTTTGTAATCTTTTTGTTGGTATTTTGTTATTAAATTGAACAATTTGCTTTTAATAAATTAATTCTACGTTATATTCACATAAAAAAATATTTGTTAGTAAAATAACAGTTCATTAAATATTCATGCTGTAATAAAATATTTTGATAACCGTGGGTCTGTACAAAATACTATCGTTATCACCATATAAATCTTGAGATAAAGCATTTTATTGAATAAGAACAATTATTTTGATACTTCTAATAACTTATAACATAAAATTACTTCTATGGGAATATTACACTAGACAATAGATTAATAAAACTTTTACTTTCATTATTTGAAGATATGTAGAAGTTTGTCAAAATATTTTTTACAATACAATAATACATTTCATAATCACTCACTGGACTAGCACCTGGAGCGTAATGCTGATCGCCTTACTTTCAATTGACAAAAAATATCAAAATAACTGCGTTTGGTAAATAGGATTATTATCAGTTGTCAGTAGTCGCGTTGTCAAAAAACTGCTCGTTTTGTCAACTGTAAAACTACCTGTTATCCATCACGGTGCCAAATTTACGCAAAATGGCCCAACATATTTTTCACTAGAATTATTGTACTAGAAACTGAACAAGATACTCGGCAGCATCTAGTATCATTTTCTGACCGATGAAATTAGGAGGGTATGTTTAAAAAATAAACGCGTTTGAACGGTTTTATCTCAAGATCTTCTTCTTGGTTTAAATATCTGTTGATTTTGTAGCAAACGGTTGTATTTTATCTTTATAATAATAGAATAACGACTTTGCAGTTAGCAATGTAATAACATGGTTCGTATGTCGAGTTGCCTAACAATAGTGCTACTTCAACTAACATTATGTTAGTAGATATTAGTAATGGCTCTAAACCAGTTCACATTTCCCTGTAATTTTCAAATGTTATAATTCCTTATAAAGCTAGTGCTCGTAAACCGTTTTTTGATTAGATATCAATAAATTACCAACATTTTTCCTGCCATATCCTACCCGCTACCTACTAACTCCATATACTCGTATTATATCCTATAAAACGCCTTAAGCTAAATGCAAAGGACTCCAATTGAATACAATCACTTAACGTTGATTGTTTCATTGATATATTATTTAATGCAATTTAATATGAAATCAAAAGTTTCTTCCAAAGAGAACTTCTCTAGCAAAAAGTGAACAAGACATCAATTATTATTTTTTACATCGAGCAAATACCATAGCCAACTTCATCGTGAAGCTCCATCATTAAACTTAAAACCACAGTATATGTTTTTCCATCAAAGTATAAACAACATATTTTAAAACAATGTTTTGGATAAATCCAAATGTTTTTTGACAGGCTGTATTTTTACCGACATGATAAAGGTTTTAGCTCTTTTACTTCGCAAAAGTCAAGAGATGAAAGAGTAAAGGAAATGCGGATGATTTAACATAGGCAGAATAGTGAATGCTAGACAGTGTGCCAAGTGCCCAATGATAAGTCCTAAGTCATAAATGCCTAGAATTCCAAATTCCATTCTCAAAAATGTTTTTCCTGCCTGTTACGACTAATTTAAACATATATTTTCATAGCGATAAACATGCCAAAAAATAGTATTTTCAGGAGATTTTACTGCTTTACTTTTAAAAAAATCTGCAGTCGAAGCATCTAGAATTCTTGTGGAGACTTGCGGTGACCATGCTCCGTCGGAACATCACCGAACATCATCATCATCATTCTCTCAGCTCTGCAATATGATCATCTGGGTGTAGTGTATTATGAGCTCCTTAGACCCAGCGAAGCCATCACGGAGATCGCTACGGACTACAATCGATGCGTATAGCCGAGCATTAAAGGAAAAGCAGCCGCAAAACATGGAGAGACACGAAAAAGTAATTTTCCAGCATGACAACGCTCGGCCGCATGTTGCAAGGCCAGTCGAAACATATTTAGAAACGCTCAAATATGAAGTTTTACCCCGCCCACCGTATTTACCGGGCATTGCTCCTTCCTACTACCACTCGTTCCGATCGATCACTCATGGCCTGGCTGAGCAGCACTTTTACTATACCACTTTTATCAGTGGCCATATTCCGTAGCTAATTCGATTCGTAAACTCATTCGTATCGTCTGAGAGGGAGCGAGAGCAAAATACAATATTGATTGAGTAAGATTGAGATGAATAAATTACTAACGAACAAACTTCCGAAACGAAATTGTGACATAATAAGCCTGCAGTATGCCAAAAAATGTCTTGATTTGTAGATGACTTCAAGAGACAAGTCGTTATTTTGAGATGGTATTCGTATGCTGCCAGAAGGATGGGAGAAATTAGTCGATACCTTTACAATACTTTCGATGATATTTTCGTTACTATTTTTTTTTTAATAATTCAATAATTTTCACAAAATAACTGCATGAGCTTATTCAAAACCGTATTACTGTCCCCATCGTAGTCTTATCAACGGTCAGCGCGTTTGCTTATCATGCAAGAGGTCTCGGGTTCAATTCAAGACAAGGTATAAATAAAATATTTTTATTCAAAGTTACTTAAATATTTCATGGTCCCTGGACTAGCAACTGAAGATTTAGATTAACAATTTTATCTTCGTGTTAAAAAAATTATAAAAACTCGTTAAATTTAATATTTTTTGTATCAATTGCTTTTTTTTATTATCCTTATTTCCTCTTCATATGTTTTGTTGTTGTTTTTATTGTTAAATATCGTATAAACTATTATTTCGGTATGTATAACTAAGAAGTCTGTATTCGGGCGGAAAATGAATATCGTTAAGTAGATGAAAACGAACTAAAATCCTTAATAAGTTTGTTCAACTAGTTTGCTTCTCTCAGGTATAAATTCTAAATAAAAAATCTAGTGAAGAAAAGTCCACTTCGTGGTGATGGTTGACACATTCGCCTGCTATGTTTGAGGACCGGAATTGAGGCCTCAGACTGATGACCGGACCTTCCTGTAATATATCATTAAATACACTGCATTACCTTTGCCAATCCAGTGCCTTATACATCATCGGTGCAAATTAGGCGATGGCTTAGTTGCAAAGAGGGATATAAAAAAAATATTTTTTTTTAGTTATACTCATAAAATTAAGAATAGTCCAGAAACCACATACGCACATCAAAACGGGCGACTAAACTACTCATAAATGAGTAGGTTTACGTTTTGACCCATTAGTTTATTTGTAGACGACGCTCAATACGCAACTCCTGATTTGAATTTAACTATGGCGTGTTGTGTCCTTTTGAAGTGTAGAAATACTGCTAGGATCTTAAAAAAACAATATTAATCACATTTCATGTGTTATTAGCAAATGAATGTGTATGTAATAAATGCATTACTTAAAAATTGAATTATTTTTCCATCTGTCAGATTGTCGAAGAAACAAAATAAACATTTTGTTAGTGTTGCCAGGGTAGTAAAAATGTTTACCCTACTTTGCTCATCTAATGAGAGAACTAATGAAAATTGGATCTCGGATTGAACATCAGATATTGTGGACATTTGACCGACATTATCTTTAAAACATCAATTCTTATTTAACATGATATAAAAATATCCGTTTGATGTAAAATAAAATTTGTTTTATATTTTGAGTTTAATGTTCATTAATTCAATTACTCTTATTAAATGACCCTTCACTTATATACTCGATTGTGTCAGTCAATATTTCCGCGTGCACAATAAAATTTTAGAGAAATTAACGGATTGTTTTTTTTTACCTTACATTTGTGTTATAATTAAGTTTTTTCCCATCGTGCAACATTACACGATGACAACGCGAATGCGCGCGGCGAAAGTGAGGCATAGTGGGGAAATTTTAGACACAGTCCGATGTATTCAAATTCGATTCTACGCTCCTTCTGGACAATTTTTAATCCAATGGTTATACTATTCATTTTGTTTTGAAATAAAACCCCTTTTCAATTCTACAAATGTTTAATTCTTCAAAACTATTGGTTTTCTCTTGTGAGACAAATGTCTTCATTTGTAAATAAATAAACATGAAAATCTGACTGCTCCACAACTTATCAAAACGTTGTGATAATTTGCATAACAACATGAATCTTAAAACTTGTAACTATTGTGTCTTTTTGTCTTCTAAATATATACATACAGTCTTTACTTAAGGTGATATACATAATTACTTGTTATACTCATAAATCAATTAAGATGTGTCAAAACTTTGGGCAACCATTACTCAAAACTAGTTATTTCTGGTTATCACTATATAGAACTAAGCCATTAAAGGGTTTGACGACGATTTTAAAATTGCATATGAGTTGAATTTAATATACTTAAAAGAGTTAGTATTATCTATCACAAGATGGAATTAAAAATTATAATTTAATTACCCTGACGTATACAATGTTTCCTTTAAAACAATTCACCGTACAAAACGTAATTTTCTAAGAATTGGAGTAGAGAAATGAAGCCTAGGACTTGATATATTATTGAAGTCGTATTTTGCTATAACAGATTTAATATGAAACATTGATTATTAAATATCATGATCATCATCGTTCCCCTTCTCGCACCGAACCCCGCATAGGGCACTGCATTGGTACACCAATCGCAGCTTATTTTGATCATTTTTTGTTACATGAAGGTAAGATGATCTGCCTTACGCTTCAGGTAGCAGTCCAGAGACTTTGAAATAATCTAGTGTACAACACCCTTTTACATAATTATTTTATATCAAACCATGTCGGGAATCGAACCCGAGACCTCTTGCATGGTAGGCAAACACGCTGACCATTACACCACGACGCCGACTTATTAAACAGTTTTCAAATACCTTTATATCAAAATATCACGTATTTTTAATGTGGCTAAATTGTGCCCTATTATATATAAGAGCATCTTACTACAAACAATATTTGGTAATTATATTTTTCCATCTGTTTTACTATCTTCCTGAGTGGTACGTAGGTAAGATAACTTTAACTTCACAAACATTGACAGATGGAAGAATCGAAGGAATATAGATGTTCGAATAAAGGCAGAATGGTGAATGTTACGGACGAATATAAATAATAAGTAAAAAATAAACTATTGAAGATGCCTAATCACACGTTGTATTATTTATATCCTGTTACAAATACCCCTTTATGCTATATGGTATTACAATTTACATTGTACCGCGTAAATTACACCTATTTTATTTAGCGTTTCTTGCGACAAGATTATTGCAGATAACTTGGTACCCTGTATTGAAATAAGCATCGTCTTATCAATGTAGATCTTCGCGTAGATATAAAGTACACCAAGTAATATATAATTTGGTTCATTCAAGTATATCGCGCTAGTATGATAATTTGGAGCAGTGGTGTTATGCACTTTGCATTCGATCTGGAGATAAGATATTGCGCAGCAATAGTAAGTTTAAACATATTATAATCATATAAAAATCATTGTATACAGGTTGTCTTATGAAAATAATTCAAAACATTTCATTAAAATTGCATCGCAACACGCGAAGAGGATGATCATATGAGGATTTAAACCCGGAATCCTAAAGCGTGTGGAAGACCGAACGCTCCCCCTATAAATATTGTCAGGGCTGCGATTATAAAGGCTACCTTCAGCGGTACATACCGAGACGGTATACTTATTATCATTATAATTGGATTCGGCAATTATTGTGAAAATCACCTCAAGGGCGCTGTAGAGTTAATAAATATCTCAACACGTCGTGCAGCTACAGAGCGCATGGACAATTGGGATTCTAGTTCCTTCAGGTTCAGGTTCAGCGCCGAAATACGGTGATTATTAGCAAAAAATAAAAGTAAATACATGCAATACAAAATAAAACAAAATAAGTTTACATTGAATTTAATTGCAAGAAACTAATCCTAGAAGCTTCGCTAGATACAAACATATTTGTTCTAAAGCTGCATTTATAATATATTTACTTTATTTATATAAACACCATATAATATATTATAATAACAAAAATTGTATTGTATTCTGATAAAAATAAAGAAACAACAAAAATAAAATTCTCAAAACATTTTTGAACAAGTTAAAAAATTAAAAACAAAGATAAGAAAAAAAAGAAATATAAAATAAAATACAACTCACTTAACTTCTGTCATCTCGACGTCATATGATCGAAACCGACAAATTAATGACCCTGTAAATTATATCCGCGTTTCTTATATGATTAAAATTGAACATTGTTCTCTTAAAAAAGTGGCCACTTCAAAGCGATTATAAACTGCAATAAATCCTAATTCAAGAAAAAAATTCCCGCTTGAACAATTTTTTTTATGAGTTTTGACAATTACCAAGACGGTATGCTTAACACTCGTCTATATTTATCTACCGAGGTATTACAGATCTGACTCTTTTGACATCGGAATACGTACCACTCAGGAAGATAGTAAAACAGATGGAAAAATATAATTACCAAATATTGTTTGTAGTAAGATGCTCTTATATATAATAGGGCACAATTTAGCCACATTATCTGTGCATCTAGCCGTTCGTTTTCAAAACTGATGGTTATGTCAGAATTTAATTCGACTTCAAAATTCACATATTTTAGTCGCATAATTTAGATAGGCGTTTCAGAAAAAAGCTGGCCACCTCAGAACGATAAAAAATTTAATTAATTGTTATTAAAGTAAAAACTGCTAGCGGATCAAAAAAAATACATGGGTTATACATATACATCCTGTATTAACTTGTGTTACTTACTACCGCGTAACGAGAGTTGCACAGCTGTGCAACAATATTACATTCTACGTGATATTATGCATCTGATAAATCAATATTATTTTTGCGTCTTGCTCCACCCTTTGCAAATAAGTCCAGGGATGTACCAACTCTAGTAGCTAGTGAAATAATCACCTATGTTTAGTGCAACGTAAGAGTGTGTAAGGCGCTCGGTAACAATAAGGAATTGCTCAGGTTCCATGACTTCGTGAGTTCGTATGTATGTACATGCAATGTGAATAGTTTATTCTATGAATACAAGGTGTTCTATCCTAAGCTTTAAATCCCATTCCTCGAGTACTTTTAAGAATATTATTGCGGGGGTGAAGAAGATTTTTTTTTGCATACGACTACGCTATGCTTCATATATGGCCACTTTTATTATTAAACTTCAATTATTTATTTACGTAACACATTATATACATATTCAATTAATAAATAAATTAAAAAATAATAAGATACATATACATACTGTGCTGGAATATTGCCATAGGGCAATTTTATCCTACCTACCCAAACCGTTCAGATTGAGAAAATTACACGGACATGAAAATATTATATGTAATTAAACAGAATCTTATAATTTTACTAAAGCACCCGACAGACGTTCTGCCCGATCGTTAGCTTGCAGGCTATTAGCTGGTTCAGCAAACGTTTTTTCAATGTTTGAATTTTCGATATTCGAATTTCCAAAGTTCTAATTTTTGATTTTCTAATTTTAGATAATCTAATTTTCGCTATGCGAGTTTTCAATAAACTTTATATTAAGTGATATTTGACATTGAGTTTGACATTTCAATCTTTTCCATTTCTCTTACCGGGTCTAATTGTATATAAACTATCCAGGGACCCACTCAAACACACACAATTTTTTTTATTGAAATCGGTTCAGCCGTTTAGGAGGAGTTCAGTGACAAACATACGTACAGAAAAATCATATGTATAAAGATGGTCAAAAAACATTTTTATCATTATTAGAATCAGATTGATAAAAAAATAAGGACACTCATTTTTTATTTTTGCCTTTATTGAGCTATTTGTGTATTAGTAATAAGGGTTAATTTTTCGTTTTATTTCCTCGTGTGATTGGCCCTAGTCCTCGTCGTGTTCAAATCGAAATCGTCTAAAAATAAATTATCTTGTGCCATAAATTATTGTTCTTTAGCTACATGAACTCGTAATACGATAATAAACATATCGGCATTTATAACTCAATTTTCTAAAAATGGTCTATTGAACATACAAGAACTAGGGCAGCAAAAAATGAACAACTTCTTCCGAATCAACCAATGGTTTTTTTTGTGATGGATATCCAGTTTCCGGGAAGCCAACCTACCAATCAACAGAACTCACAGACGAGAACTTGAGACGTCACGGGTGGAGTAATTTCAAAATATCAAAAAATCGTAGCGCTGATTTACAATGAACAATTTATTATGTTTTCAATTGAGCTTTGTTTATAAGTATATTAAATAATAAAAACAAAACAATGAACTTTCTCATAAAACAATTAAAATTTCCGGAACGTAATCCATTAAATATTTTTTTTACCGTTTACTTAACCCAGTTAATTTTGTTCGAAAGAGGGTAATTTATAAACTTCATGTAAAGTTTTTATTCAGCTAAAATCATTAAATTGGATTGGTTTCCAAGGTAAACAAGGACGACAGTTTTTGCTTGTCAATTTTTCACTAACCTTTTGTTGTCGAGGTGATTTATGTCAACGATATTTACGATATGTTGATAAAAATAAAAAATCTGGATTTTTTCCCGAGGGAATTGATATCCAAATCGAAAAATTCGTCCACAAAGATTCGGACTTACCCAATTTATTTTTGGTAAACTCAGTACCTGAACTTTGTGACAACTTTTAATTTGGTTATTCTATGATTGTATTTGAACAGACATGATTTCGATGTCCAATAATTGACACTACTTAATTGGAAAACAGTATCGGATTTCGCAAAATTTATTGCCCCGCGGTATTACGAAACCGATATTTAATAACAAGTACAATGTTTTTACGCGTGCACTTAACAACTTTAGCTGAACAATTTGTCTGGCGTACGTTGTTATAATGAAACCACATACACAACTAGGCTGTAGGACAGAAAATCCAATAATCTAGTAATCTAGTTGACGCCGCGCCCTGCGGAGTTGCGGAGTCCATACCGAAGTAAACCATTTGCTACCAGAGTATTTATATACCTACAATGTTTCGTTTATTATTCGAGTATAAAGCAATATTTTTGTGATCAGAAATTTTAACTAATTTAATAAATATTAGTGTATTATTATATTAACCAACTTTTTAGTGCTCAAGACACTTAAAAAAAAAAAAGCTTTGATTTTTAAGAATTTTCTCGATTTTTTTCTGCACCCTGAGATGCATAGCGCACTGCGTTGATAAAGTGATCAGTCTTTTGCTTCAGGTGCCAGTCTGGGAACATCGAAATTTTGTAATTAAATAAATCATTTGTCCTGCCTGTCAGCAGTCGAACTCAGGATATCAAGAATGGTAGACAATCACGTCAAATACTAAATAATGAGGTGGACTTATCTCCACTCTATTTCCTTTTTCAGAACTTTTACCTGAGAGTAGCAATCGAATTAAATATACCCGTATTTTTCATGTAGAATTATAGCCACAGTGAAATAAAAAAACTCATTTTGTCGGAACGTTTCACCGAACAAAATATGTAATTTTGAAATGGTGGAATAAATTTAATCAGTATTTCTATGTATTAGATATTATATTGTATCCGTAATTGAATAAATGATTTAGGCGTTGAATATTTTTTAAACGTCGGCAAATAAAAAACGCGAATTGAGCAAGACTTGTCGAGCAAGGTGATAATGTGCGTCACAAAATATTCATAAATATGAGTAATGTGTTTGAATTTGCAGTAGCACGACGAATGTGTGACATTGCGCAAGAATGGTTATTACGAAATAGTAATATTTCCTCTTACATTAGTTGTTCACCCAACATCTCTGTACGCATTTATCGGAACATATACTTTGCATTTATACAACAAGTTGTTTCCTATGCGTGTATTGTAATTAGCGACACTAAACTCGATTGCGATCTGCGTACTTAATACATTTCCAGCAGCTTTCTATACTCCTAATTGTTACCAATAGCGATAGTGAGATTTACTACTTACGAGAATAAGATGAAAGTGGATGTGTAATGTGTAATGTGTAATGTATAATGTGCAATGCAGTTATTTGCATCAGATGTAAGAGTACGTAACATCATTATTTCTGGAACACATTCGCTCGTAAGAATTACAGTTATTAAATTTATTATCATTGCCCACACATACTCTGGACTTGTGTATTACTAACAAGATTTACATAATTTTCTTTACAAAGACATAATTATATGTAAATCGGTACACTTGACAATTATTAAAATGAAAAACGTCTTTAATATCGGTTAATAATAATAACTTTTATACGAGTATTAATAAATTATGCCAACCTATTTTAGTATGATCCAAAAAGATGGATCTATTTATACATTTCTAAGTGTACCTACTGTAATTTATCAATTTTGATATTCTACGATCACTTGTACAAGATGTTATTTTTTTTTTTTTTAAATTACCAAAAAAAAGCATTATAAACAGGCTTTTTATTTTTTAATTGTATCCTGTTTTATTAAAAATAAAAAAATAACGTAATGCGTTTTGTTTTATGAAGCATTTGCAAGGATTTTAAAAAAAGTAGGTAGTTTATGTTTGAGTCATTTTAAAAGTAGGAAATAAATGGCATTTATTAATTGATTTTGGTTTTTTTTATTCCGTCAATATTCGTAAATATTATGCTCTCGTTTCTAATGAACATTTATTTACTTATTTTATTGAGTAAAAAAACTGTATGTACAAAATATAATGTCAATTCTTTCATGTATTAGTGTAGGACACCACACCAAAAAAAGGTGTTAACACTAACGACAATAATTCAAATTATGTTGAATATGACCTATGTGAAAGATAAGAAATGAATGAGATGTGGGTATACAATAATAAAATTAAAATATCAGCTTCGGAGAATTTATAGTTATATTGCTCGCATATTCAAAGTATTGTTGATTGTTTTAAATAGTTCGTTGATGCGTTGTCTGTGTAAATTTGAAGGTTTTGTATTGCCGGCCCAGATGGCACACGGACTGGAAGTCTTGTACAAAAATATATGGTGTTTTTCAATTTCGAAGATTTTATTATATGGTACTGCAATGTACTGCATACTTTCACCCTATTTAGAGAAGTTAAAGTTAAACCGGTGGTAGATCTGTTTAATATTATATTACCTACCTTAAAACGGTTAAAACGACTAATGCAAATGTTCGTTAATAATGTTGATATGTTTTTAATAATTTTGTTTTTCCGCAAATATGGCTGTATAGACTAAGCGACCTAGGAAATGGGTTGTATCAACTACCAGGAAGTAAAAAAGCGGCAGGTGAAAGAGATAAGTGAAGGGATCGAGTGCTCGGTGCACAGACTGATGTTAGAATTTTAACCTAGAAGATAAATAATGATTTTGGCCGGTTAAATTGACGAATGAATTGTCGGTTAACTCATGAAACACAGCGTAAGATTTATTAAATAATTAAAAAATTTCATCTTAATTTGTTGGAACGGAGGGGGAAAACATTTCTGAGAAGGTAATATGGAAGTCTAGGTATTTTCAGGGTTTATGACCTGTAATTGTCTGGTTTAAGTGGCCTGTGCCACATTCACCATTCTGCCAATGTTTTAACACCCACATTTACTAAACTTTTCCATTTGTCGACTTTTGTGAAGTAAAAGAGCTGAAACCGTTATCACAAAAGTCAACTGATGGAAGAGTCGAGGAAATGTGGATGTTACACGGTGTGTAAAATGGCCACTTAAACCAGTCAATGACAAGTCATAAGCCCTGTAAATGCCTAGACTTCCATATTTCTTTCTCAAAAATGTTTCTTCTCTTTGTTTCAATAAATTTATATCTAAATAACTCCCTAGGGAGGTCCAGCCTGTCTACGTATGATATATTTAGACATACTCAAAACATTGTTGAGAAAATTTCATTGTCAAATTGGCATAACTAAACTATTATTACGTGAGTGTAAACCAAGGTTGTTATTCATACTTAATATTGATGAAACAAGTGAAATTTTCTTTTAAGGGAACGGAACTTCAGAATCAAGCTTATAGTAAACTTCAAGTAAAATAATAAAAAACATGGTTGTTAATAAGTTACTTTTATATGGAGCGACGGGATCTTGTTAGGGAATTTAACCTTCGATAATCGCGCTTGTATGTGGATATTGTAATTTAGAAGTAACGAGATGCACTTTGGTTGCCATGTAGAGATAGTTGGAATATGTGTTTAGCTAAGATGGCTTTATAACGTTAGGAACATTTCACGATTCTGTATAAGTTGCACACAATAATCATCAATAGATCCGGCAAGTAATAGTGTATACATTTCAATGTGTCTACATACCAATGTAATAGAAATCATGTACCTAAGATTGATTAATTGATATTTCAATAGAGATGTTAAACATTTTTGAGAAGTTTAATGGAAACTCGGATAATCTTGCAATAAGTATGAAGATACAATATATTAAACAACCGAAAATCTAAAGAAAAAAGAAAGACGTATCATGCTTTTATTTTATTTAATCTTAACACGTGTTTTCAGAAAGAAGATTCAATTTGCGTGTATATTGTTCAGCAATAGAACCGGGTTGTGGTCTCGTGGCTAGTGTAACAGACTCACGAATCATAGTTCCGAGGTTCGAACTCTACTCTACACAACTATATTCTTATTTTCTAATTGTAAGTTATTTATAACTCGTTAGAAATGGCCCCGTTAATTTAAATTTTAATGTATATCTAAAATATTATATATTTGTCTTCCTAGCAATGAAATAACAAGTAAAATGACAGTTGTACATATCAAAATATTTATATTACAGTACAAACAAGTAGGTACATTAAATAAACTTATGGAAATAAACAAATGATAACACACATGGGAAGTGTAGAAAACAGGAAGAGGAAAGAGTTTTGGTTAGAGATTTTACAGAAAACAAAAAGTTTAATATATATATATATATATATAAGCTGTAAAATATTTTTTAGTCTACAGTTACTTAGAAGGTTGCAAAAATTCTTACCCATTAATACTCAATACACTCTGGTACAAGCATTGCCACTACCCATTCTAAATTACGCTGATGTTTCCATGACTGATGTAAGCTGTGAGCTGTGAGCAACTCGATAAACTTGAACGACTTCATAATACATGCATAAGGTTTATTTTTGGTCTTAGGAAATATGACCACATTTCTAATTATTGTAGGCAACTGATATGGCTCAAAATTAGACAGCGGAGAGACCATCACTCCGTCTCACTTCTGTTCAATGTACTACTTCATAATTCTAACGCTCCCTTACACCTGTGCGAAAAATTTCAAAACTTATCAGTTCATGGTTTACCTCTTTGTTCTAATTCTCAAATCACTCTCTTGATGCCCATCCACAATTCTTTTTTTTTCTCTTACTCATACAGTGCCCATGCCACTTGAGTGTGAAATCATCTCCCATCCACCATCAAAGATATAACTACAGTATCTCTATTTAAATCACGTCTGAATAAACATATCTTTTCTTTTCCTTAATCTCTCCTCCTTACCTCTTTCTTTTTTTTTCCATTTCTCATTGAGTAATAGTATTGATTTAAGTTTATATATTTATATTTTAATACACCTTTAGCTTTTTATATCTTTATTTTCAATTGAATATGTTTTAACTTGAATTTTATAAATAAAACTTTTATTTTATTGGTTGGTTTGAAGAAATTGCCATTTGGCAATTAGCCCACTAATGTACAATAAAAATTATTTACAAAAAGTTAAAATTAAAAAAAAATTCAGACGTTTTTTAAAAGAAATTGAGGGTGGACTTTATTTTTGTGACGAGAGGTAGGTCATTCCGAAGACGAATAGTTATTTATATTAAAACAGGGGTATTGTATTGTCAAATGCTTTTTCAAAGTATCTGATTCCAAGAAAATTATACAAAACAAGCAGATTTCATACAAGATAATTTAAGCGACATTCAATTAGTTATAAAAAAAGGTTTGAATGAAATAAATCAAAATCCATACAAACAGTTTAATTAGCGAGCAATCCAAGTGTAAAAAAAGCTTCCGTACAAAATATTAAATTTATTATAAGCAGACTTGTTTACTATGTTTGCTAAAAAACCTCTTTGATTCATAAATATGTACAGTATGTTCGAAGTAATATTTTGAGTAATAGTACTAATTTAAAAAAAACGATTAAAACACTTTTTTTTCCGTTTATGTACAAAAAATAAAAGAACACGGCATGCTATCATGTTTATGAACCCTGATTCATGGCTGTTTATATTATGTAAGCAATTATTCATATTGTAGTTATCAGTAAGCATGCATGAAGATATTGCATAATAATTGACATTGTTGCTCTTTGGAACGAAAGGGAAAAAATTGTGCCAAGTGTAAAAATATAATAGCGCATAGCTAATCAAGTGTGGGAGATTCTAGCGATCGAGTACTTATTTCACATAAATTTATCGGCCGCAATAATAAGAGCATGTACTTTACATAGAAGTTGATGAACTTACGTATCTACAAGGCTGTTGGAACTCTCGTGTACTTCTGTTCTATGTACTGTGAATTGTGGCCAATTTGCATAATAAACTAGAATATCGCTATTTATAGGTCAACCAAACACAACTTTGTTTATTATGTAATTTAGTTAATTATTTATACCTATTAGAAAAAGTGATTGTTTTATTACACGTAATATATACGAGATCCGTGCATTATGTTAGACCATAACAAGAATTATCGACAAAATCAAGAAAGGATTTCAGCGATGGTTTGGACAAGTAGAGTAAATGGATTGCGAAAGAACGGCTAAAAGAATTTACGATGCAAATGCTAGTGGACGCAGAAAACAATGAGGACCGGAAAAAATATGCTATAACCGAATTCAACAAATGCTTGAAGATGAACATGCGTATAGTCGGAATAATCACCGTGCATGCGTGAGAAGATATATAAATAAAGAGGAAGCTGATTCTGAATACAAAAACAGACTAAAGTGGCATTTTATTTAAATAACCGTAAGATGATTAGTTTTTAATGACATATTAAAACAATTTATATAACTGTAAGGATGACTTAGATTGGCATTAAAAAAAACAAGTAATAAGGCTACAAAGTATCCATCAAATTTCTTGGTTAAATTTGACTAACTTTATTATTTTCTAATGAGCGCATTCTCCTTAGTAAGCATATTCAACACTGGTAAATAGTTTGGAACATGCTTTACTTAAATACTTTTTCAAAATTTAAGGAGATAAAAATCTCAACATTTTTAATTAAGGGACAAACGTGTTATCAAATCTAGTTAGCAAAATCAGCTAGTTGTTCCTCGAAGATCAAAAGTCCGAATTCAAAAACCGCTCTACCACAACTAAATGCGCTTTTATAGTGAAATATTTACTACTTGTTCCAAACAACTTCCAAAATTTAAATGTTTAAATAGCTCACGAAGACGTGCATATATTTTTTTCGATAATTTTTATTTAGTAAAATTTGACTCAAGCCCGTTGTTACTGACCATTTTTGCAACGGGTGGGTCCTCATTTTTTGTACCAGACTTGTCCGTCGGCCTTTTTGTTCGGGCTAATACGAAATAACATTGTCAACAAAGACTACCGTTTCTCACCGGCCCATTTTCACGGTATTAAAACGGTCGTTAACAAAGGCCCTAAGGTTGTATTCAAATAAGTATTTATTGCAAAAAGAAATATTTAAAAATAAACATCATTTAATATAAACGTCATTTAAAAAGTTCTCAAAACAGCACTATGACGCGTTTTTTAATATAACGTTAAATGACATTAAGAATGACTCATGTCTGCGTACCTGCTCCAAACTTCTTAAAACTTACATCCTTAAATGAAATTTTTTGGACAATAGACGATTTTATATGACTCTTCGGGGCAATGACCGTCAATGGAGATGGACTGCCACAGGGAAACGTTTTAGTGCCAATACTAAACAAAATATAAATTCATCTACGGTGACGACACAGTAGTGGCTGCTCAAGGGGTCTTATTCCAGCTCTTAACATACTTAAGGAATACTATGAAAAAAATATGTCTAACCAAATCCAAAGAAAACTCAACTATGTGCCATCTACTTACAAAATAAGGAGAAAAAAGAAAAATCTGGAGGTCACATGAAAAGAAAAAAGAATCAAGCATTGCCAAACGCCAAAATATCTTGGAATAACACTAAATGGGGCGCTTTTCTATAAGCAGTATTGTACCAATACTAAACGGAAAGTCTCCGCTAGAAATGAAATGCTACAAAAATTCACTGGTACATCTCTGGAGAATTTCCAAATGTACTCCGCCCCTTTTCCTTAGGTTTGTGTGCGTTCGCAGCAGAGTACGTTTGTCCAGTTCGACAGATGTGAGCACTCGCTAAATAAGTGGATATTGCTGTGGGATCTAGAAAGAGTTATCTCAATGTTACAACTGACTTGCAGAAAGACGCAGAGAGTATCTATGGAGATAGGAACTAGGTAATAGGCTCTCAATAACGCCATCTAAAAACACAAATACTGCCCATAGTTTGGACTTTCCTTCGTTAAAAGCTCTCAACAGACTGAAATAAGGGGTGGCTAGGTGCAAATATAATCAACAAGGGTCTGGTTTTCTTGAGCGAGATGACACGAGCTGCGATTATGAAGAGGTGAAGGATGATCCTCATTTGCAGCTGACTTATGGAGAGGATGATTTAAAGATAGCCATCGACAAGGCTAAATCTGTCACTGCACGTTGGAGTAGCGAGGTCTGAAGTTCAGACCCGATAAGTAAATATATACTTGCTTCAACTTACTACAAAATCCTTGTTGAGTCTGAGTTATTTACGAAAAAATCTTTTAAGTGTAACCAATAAAACACCATGGCTTGGTGGCTAATTAAAAATATTTGGTTTAATAATAAAGCGTCAAATATATATTGCATATCAAAAAATAATAACGTTGTATGAAGTTATCATTTTTTTATTGGTTTTGTTCTTATTCACGCGTTGATGTCTTTCGTAGGTGTTTCCCTATATGCGCAGAGCCCGTATGTGACCCATACGGCCTACGTATGAACGTGTGCTACGGAAAAGCTATTCGTAGGCGGGCGTCTACATACATCGGCTACATATGTACGGCGTCGGCCTCACATACGTCGGCGTGTGTGGCCTATGTGCCGTGCCGCCTATGTACGCTTACGCGCGTCATGTACGTGACACCTTCTACGGAAGGGACGCGCACATGTTATGTGTATATAAATAATGTACTTGTATACTACGTTGTATCTACGTGTAGACGAAAATAAGGAAATGTACTTAAGTATTTTTTGTTTTGTTTTTGTATGGCGGATTTAGTAAGCGTTTGTGTTCATATATTTTCCATCCACCTCAAATAAATAATTATTGTAAAATATTCTATATTTAAATTTTACTGTACAATTTAAGAACTTTTAGTTGAAATTATATTCAAGAAAATAAATTTTAACTAAACAATAGTTTTATTTCGTAATTTATGTCTTACACATCATCAGGTGTAAATAAAAACAAGAGGAAACATGTTTCAGATTTCTTTTTTAATGCATGTATTTTTTTTATTTTTTAGATGGGAGTTGCATTTATTATTTACCTTGTTTATTATGCACAAGGTTCATATATTTTTTTTTCTGCTTTTTAACTAGCTTCTATTTTATTTTTCAGTGTTAAGATCAGGAGGGATATTCTATAGTGGGCCAATCAGGAACTTTTCAGCATTTGCTCTTGTTAGGAGGGAACCACTGATAACTCTTATCATATATGTATTTTCTACATGCAGATTTTAGTTCAACAGATAGATAATTACTGTGTTAATATAAATGGGCAAAATGACAATGATTAAAAAAAATCTTTAGAAAAGTACTCGTAATACAGAAACCTCATTTTTAAATCTATATGTTTTTAGTCGCAACCCTGTTTCAGAAGTCACCATTCCTTCTCACCTCCCTTCCCCTGTTCGTCAAGTAAAGCATCAAGAAGTAATGTGTATGTATGAGTGCTGCCACGCTCCAGGGCTTGCACTCACCTGCCGGATACTCCGGTCACCTCAACACATTACACACCTTATTGAGTCCTGCAGCGAAAATCGGACGTCAAACCGTCTAAGCTGTCCTTTAGATACTGGCTAACTTATCAGCCATGCTTAAACTAATGTTAGAAAGGCCGATATAAACTTTTAGCCGAAAAATAAAAGAAGGCAAATATTTTATGTACGAATTTATGAAAATCAATGGTTTAAAGACACTTATAAAAAAAAAAATTATGCACAAATTTAAATGCCATCCATTCAGCGACATTATTTTTCGTACCACAGCAGGCCAGAAGGCCCGATTGCAGTGATGAATTACATTACAGAACACCTGGGCTTAGAAAAATCATCGTCATCATTCACTTTCCGCATCTTATGGTGCATAGGGCACTGAATTGGTATGCCAATCGCAGCGTATCTTGATCATTTTTGTTGCACGAAGGCAAGACGATCAGTCTTACGCTTCAGATACCAGTCCAGAGACTATAAAATATTCTAGTGTAAAAATACCATTTTAAATACATATTTCATATCAGCCATGTTGGGAATCGAACCCTAGACCTCTTGCATGGTAGGCAAACGCGCTGACCATTACACCACGAGGCCAACTTATAATAAAAATATTCTACAAAAAATAATTCTTGTGTTCGAAGCATATTTTTTCAACACATTATTACATTTGTAAGCATATTTAACTTAAGATATTCAAGTCATATTAAAGTAAGATATTATTTTTAAAACAATAAATATGGATGACATAACATCCAAGTATAAAAGACAATAAACCACGTCCCAAGTCAATAAACCCCCCATGTCCGAGACTCACCTGTAATCTCACAGCTCATTGTCTTTAAATCGCCGTGTTTTGAACAGATTTTCTTTGTATGGGTTTTATTAAAGTCGTATGTTTCCCGTCGCTTACGGCTCCACTAACTTACAGCAAATATTTCATTACGCCGAACTGAACCTATTAGCGGATACACGAACAATTGAACGTAGTTGTGCAGAAAGCAGCCAGCCACAGAACGGTCAAACTGAGATAATAGCAAATTTGTGAAAGCACTGAATAATCAAATCTACCCAACAGTTAGAATGTTTTTGACTTTGACAGATATTAAACCTTAGAGTATATACATATAAAGAGGGATAACAAAACATTTTACCAATCTAATGCATGTTGCTGATTATAGCGGACTCATTTTTTACAATATGTTATAAATGAGAGAAAGGGAGACAAAAAAAATCTGTGGGTACGGCCCTCATTTTTTGTTTTGTAGTCGATTTTAGAATTTTACGATGCTCTTTTTTTAAGTACGCGGCCAGTATTGTTTCGAATTGTCAAACGCTCTGTCGGTGTTTTGATGATTGTTTAACGTATTTAGTGCTAAATACATCAAAATTCATTATGCCGACTTGTGCCATGAAAGGATGTTCAAATAGAACTGGAAAAGGGAGAAAACTCTTCAGTTATCACAGGTATTTATCAAATATTATACATTTTCAAATTAATACGTTTTTTGGTAGTTTTCAACATAAATGCACCACTATTTTTGTACTATCATTTGAGCAATTATTATAGCATTTGTTTCTGTGTAATTCAAATATCTTATACATTGTATTTATGTGATTTAAATCATTTTTTTCAAACCAAATATATCTTAAAATGTTCAAAACATGCAAATTCGACGACCTTTTACCGAGTCAACCGACATCTAGAAATAATTTTTTCTCTTTTTATATTACTGAAAGAATATAAAATTATCGTTTATTGAATGTAACTAAAAGAGATGACAATACATCTGCGCCAATTTTGAATGGTATTTTTATGACCACTTTTTGGGCGGCTCTTATAATTAAGAATGCCAGGGCTGTGCATTACCTTAAAATATTACGTATTCACTTAAATGTTATTTATTAGTGTAATAATTTTATCATTAAATTTATAAGCATAATACAGTAATTTAAGGTTTATTTTTTTGGATTCCCGATAGATGAAATAAGGCGAAATAAATGGATCCATAAGACAGGGCGGAACAATTGTCCTCTGAAAATAACAACTGGGTCTGTTCCAACCACTTTCTATCCATTAATTTGGACAAAAACAAATTATTTGGTACGTGTAATAAATGGTGCTCTAAACCCCCCCCCCATGTTTTCAAAAACCTAACTCGCTTTAGGTAAATATACATTTATTTCATATTTATATACCATAAAGTTGGAAAAATCAGTGTACGTGCATGAGAAGATGCATAAATGTAGAGGAAGCGAGATCTACATGCAAAGACAGAGTGATATGGTGTTCTATCCAGTGAAACGGCGTGATTTCTCCAAATCACCAAATTGGTAGTGGTATCTTCACTCTATACAATGATACAAGTTTAAATAAAAAAAACTAATAGAGATTACTGTTTTCAGTTTGCAAATCAAACAACAAATTCGGAAAATATTTTGGAATTGGAGACCCCGTTTAACCAGTTTTTAAAGATGTAAGTTACAACTTGCCGTCAGAGTAAGCCAATATTTTAACAAATTGGTTAATTTTCAAAATCAATAAATTTACTTTATTGCAGTTTTACTTGTTTATTATATGTAAATACATATTTGTTTAATAAATTAATTTATGTACCCAACAATGTCATTTATAATGTTCATTATTGGTTACTTTAATGTTTTAAAAATATTTTTAGTAAACTTGTTACTAAATGAAAATAAACGTTTATTGTACTTCCTACTCCCTACAAATCTCTACAAAAATCGCGTAAGTCGTGCATTTGTGACAACCCTGTTTTATAAACATCTGGAAACGAAAAACGTCTTCACTAAACAAACGACCACGCCCCCTTTTCAAAAATTCTTACAAACTTTGGAATAGTACGAAGATATATATATACTCTAATACCCGTATGCAGGGACAAAACTTAAGGTGATGAAAGTACATTCTAATTTCAAATGCAGAAAACAACCCGAAGGTGAAGACAATAGAATGTTCTTTCCTCACCTTAAGTTTTGTCTCTGCATACGGGTATAAGTATTAAACAATTGATTTTTTTTTTTTTATATTTCGAACAAGTATCGTATTAAATATTTGACCAGTTTTTGTAGTAGTTTTAAAATGCAGTTAACATTTTTTAGAACTGTGGGTGTTTTCTGCAAACTTGAAAATGCTGTTTTTAAAATCAACATTTTTAGAAAGCGATTATTCTATTTTTTTAGGTAAAAGAAGCCTGCAGAACAATGAATTGGTCTTACTACACCCGATAACACTGCGGCTCGACTGTGGAATCATCTCCCATCCACCATCAAAGATGTTACTACATTATCTCTGTTTAAATCACGTCTGAAGAAACATCTCCTTTCTCTTCTTTGATCTCTCCTCCTTTTCTCTTTCCTCTTCTTTCCTTTTTCCCATTGAGTAATAGTTTTGATTTAAGGTAATTTATTATGTTTATTTCTATTTTTATATATCTTTAGCTTTTTAATTTTTTTTTTCTATTGAATATGTTCTGTAACTTGAATTATAAAAATATAACTTTTGTTTTATTGGTTGGTTGGAAGAAATTGCCATTTGGCAATAAGCCCGCCAATGTACAAATAACATTATGTACAAAAAGTTAAATAAATAAATAAGATGTACTAATAATGTACTATTTTTTTATGTACCGTCCCAAATGAGTTTTCTCGTACAACTCCTGGGAATATAATATCATGATATTCATGTCTTATATGTTTTATTAATAAATAAAAAATAAAAAATAAAAAAAATAAAAAAAGACCAAAATCTGATTTTTTCAAAATTGTGGACTGGCTGCTTTCAGCATGACTACGTTCAATTGTGTACCCTTTTATCTGTGAGATAAAAAGACGGTTTTCGGCGCGATAGCTACTCTAATGTCAAAATCCTGAAAAAAGGAATCAAGTTGAGATAAATCCACCTAAAGTGTGGCCCTTGCGTCTACCATGCTCGAAGTTTCTGAGTTTTATTCATGGTAAGGTCGTCTTTACGCTTCAATATTTTACTGACACCGAACTTCTACCTGAAGCGAAGGACGTTCATGTATAAGATAATCAATATTCGTTTTATTATATGTATCAACATAGTACCTTAAGCACATAACGGAACAGAATGTTTTATTTATATCAATTTTACGTGTTCAATTTTGAAACAAAAAATTAGATTTTATTTAATGACAACTGACGAAAGCTCCGTTAACTTTTCATTGTAATACGGTCACTGAGCTCTGTTAACAAAAATAAGTTAACAGAGTTATTTTCAATTGTCCATAAAGTGTTATCGATTTTATTTTACCGAAAATGTAAATATTAATAAAAAAATATATATATATTTTTATCAGTAAAATAAAATTGATCGTGTTAACCCTTTGTAACTAAAGTTCTTTAAAATACGAAAATACTGAGTGTTTTTATAGCTTTTTGCAAATAATGTAACGCGTATTTTGTAATTTTTTAAAAATGTCATAACTAAATGAAAAAATTGTGGAAAATTGGACTTGGTGATATTTATGTCACATTGTTTTTAAATACCTCAAAAGTATTTTCAATTTCATAAGAATTATGTTTTGCTTGTTTTAACAAAGCGTGAAATATGAACTGAATAGCACGTGTAAATTGCTTTTTTTCGATTCTTGAAATATTTCAAATACGCGTTCCTGTCAGTTTCACGGCGGTAAATCTGAAATGGACTTTCTAGCAATTAATTTATTTTGTAAACGTCTGTTTACGAGAAAACATACTTGTATTGAATGATGTGTACCTGTGGTATAACATTGATATAAAATGAGCTTTGATGTTTATTTTGAATTTTGTCAGCACAGAAATGGTTTGTAACAAAACGGTCTCAGGACCTCGGGTCTCGGGTTTATAAAAGGTTAAAAAAAACAACTAAAATACACACATTTTCAATTCAACATTAATTCAAAGTATATTTCTCTACATGCTCAGTTACAATTTTCCGATAGCGATACTTAAAATTATAATAATACAAGCAATATAAATATACAAATTTTCGTACAGGAAATTAAATTTTACTTTATTAACAATTATTGACAACTCTATTAATAAACAATTTTCACGGCCCCGATACTATATAATCGTTGATTGTTATTAGTAAGTTGTTACACTCTCACTTGCTTTTGAATAATGCACACACATGCTTACATACAGGCGCATACTTACTTGTACACAAATACACACAAACACACTCTCTTACATTTACACACGCACGCATACTAAAAATCATGTCTTATAATAAATATAAATGATTATTATTTTGAAACATTGCTGGTCTGTCTTTCAACCTTACCATAAATATAAATTTTATTATTCTGCCGTCCTTACGAAGAGTAAAGTATTTAGCATTTTTTAAGATATTACGTTAAATTCAGGTTTATCATCAATAGGAAAATATCTTTTTGTTGGTATTACTCACGTTTCACACAAGGCAAAACTGCAGTAACTAGATTTTCAGTTAAAAAATATAAATTATGTAGTCTTATTTAAGTTAAATTTATATTTTAAATGTAAACATTAATCTTAATATGAAAACTAAATTAATATTTTCAATGTTTTCTTCCTTTTGATACGTGGCAAAAGTAATGACTTGAATAATATCGAAATTACAATAATAACTTCATTATTTTCTTTTACCACGTTTTTCTCATAAACATGTGTAATTGAGATACTGCACTTTTCTTTAAACGTAAGACAGTACCTTTTACTGTGTTTTTTCAATTATATGAGATTTCTTATTAATTTTGCTACCTACGTGACTTTGCAAACATTGAATTTTGGAGAAATTTTTACAATGTTTTTAAATTGAACAATATGTGTCGTAAAAAAGAAACAGTTTAAAAGAGATTTCATCTTTTCTCTTGTGGATAGTAAATAATTTGAGTATGCACAATAAAGGCCAATATAATATGGTCGTAATTATGACTGGATATTTCACATAATAAAGTTAAGTGCCTACGTGAACTGCATATAAAATATTGTATTTAACTCAAAGTGAAAGTCAATTTAAAATTATATAATATTGTTCACTTATCTATAAAAATATATGTTTCAAATATGTTTATTGAATCGTAAAAAAATTTTATTGTTATAATTCTGAACATTTATTATTTATTTACATTTATAACATACAATTTACTTTACATATTATGTTTTTTTTTTATCTGGTCAGCTAGCTAATAAACAGTTGTGTTTTGTCGAGGTTCTTTACTGTTACATATCTGTACTTAAAATAATAAAAAAATAGTAGAACTTTTTTGCCGAATGTAGAAATTATCGCAATAAGCTATTTTATATTTGAATAAAACACCAAAATATTTTTTTTAGGTACATTTTTTAATGCAACACACATCAGTAGTCCGTTCCATATATGTATTTTAATTATCAAAATAATCATCATTTTACGTTGTAAATTCTTTATAAATTGAAATGATCTCATTTGGTTTAAAAGTTATGATGTTTTGGAAATCGCAGTCACAAAATATTGTTTCCTGAACAGTTTGTTCAATGTGACTCCGTGGTTTATCCTTTAAGATACAGATATCCATTCAAATTCTTAAACAAGTCGGTGTGATAAGTTTTATTAAAATCATAAAATTATCTTGTTTCTCTCTTCTACGCATCATCCATTCACTCGCCAGATTTTAAAACAAGTATTTTTTACAATTATATGACAACATACATTTAACGAATTGAAACCTTCAGCTTTCAGAGTCAACTGCTGGAGGCGCGATGCAGAAGTTTGTGCGAAGACCTATGCGCCATCCGATCGGTGATACTTCCTAAATAACCCACGCAAGAGGTAGTATCTAACATGGTCAAGTTAGTGCGGGATATTGGTATAATAAACCAAAGTAGGACACAGAATGCCAAACACACTTTTAGAAGAACGGAAAGCCTGTCTATGACTGTCAACAGGCCGGCAAATGCTAAAGAAGTTCCTGAATGATCCACTATAAAATGTTTCTCCCAATCCCAACTCTTAAAGACAAAATAAAAGCTTATTAAAAGCAGAATAATCCGCTTTTATGAATTATAAATCTTGTACATAGTAAGCAAGGTTAATAATAAATGCAACTCCCATATGAAAAAAAAAGTAACGTGTGCCTAGTGGCGGGTAGGAACACTCGAAGCGCTTTTTTACATGTTTACAATCACAAATTAATCTCATTAGCAGTAAATGAGGCAGCACCGCGGACAACGTGATGAACGCCGCTACCGGTCTTTTCGGTTCACAAAAAACCGGTTCGGTATGCGACTCCGGCGGAAACGGTAGCCGTCTGCCACACCGCAAACCAAATTATCACTCACCGCAATACTAAATAAACCAAGACACATTTGCCAGAAACGCCGAAAAGGCGCTTACCCACTTTGCTTACAAGCGTCACTAGAAAATGGTACGAAATATCTGTCATGACCCGAAATCTAGTATTCGTAAACGAAAATATGTATTTTGAGTAATTTTGTCCAAATCCTAGTTGAATTTAACCCTTTAAATGTGTTACTATTACGAAAAAGAATTTAAATAGTAATATTAAGAAACCCCATAAGTCAACTGAACAATTTTTAAAGGGTCTACAAAAAAAAAACGAAAAATAATGAGCATTACTATTTTATTTAAATAGAATTTTGAAGTGGATTGAATTGTGGGATTTAATTAACGACTTATGGGGTTTTTGAAAATTATCAGTAAAGGCTTCGGATTTTTTTGCTTGACAAAAATTAACGACTGTTAGAATTGAAGAATTTAGTATGTTAAAACCTAGGTAGAATAAAAAAATGTTACAGCGTGGAAAGTGTTAATTTAAACCGACTTAACATATCGTTAGTTCAGTTACTCGTTTTTTGAGTTTAATTTTGTTTGTGAAATAGAACCAGAAACCTAGACCGGTGTTTTCGACACGACGTTCATATGAAAATTCCGAAATAGTAAATCAAGAGGAGATAATTCCGCGTCGTAGTGTTATGGTTTGCGTCTTCACCTACTGTTCCTGAGATCTTAGATTCGATTTGTGACAGGTTCAAAGTGAAGTATTTATTCTAATGGTTAACTGAAATATTTCACGCCCCCTGGACTAGAACCTGAGCCTGTCTTCTAAATGATCAAGATACACTGCATTTGGTGAACAAATGCAGTTCCCTGCGCACAACTGGATTCGAAAAGGGGAAATAATGATTATAAACAATAATTATTTATTATTCTTGAATCACAATTTTTTTCATTTTTTTTATTATTTTTTTTAATTTTTTTAAATTTTTTTTTTGATTTAAATTTCATTGATAAACCCTTACGGGTTTCATACATTTAACAAAATATTTTCACTTTTAAAATTCACATTCTACTGTTATAATAATATATTTAACATCTTTTGTAAAGGTTGTCTGAGTCTTTTGTTTAGTTTTGTCTGGTAGTTGTATAATTTCAGTCCATGGTTTAAATGTCTCGATTGTCCTTTTCTCCTTTTAAAAGATTATATGTGATATTTTTCTGATATTCTCGTATTGCGGTCATGTTTACTACAGTTTTTTTCAAGTTTTTATTCTTCGTCTACAATTACATCAGTTGATAATTTATGAATAAATCTTACATTTAATTGTTTAGTTTGTTCAAAAAGTTCTTTAGTTGTTGTTAGATAGGGAAGGTCATATACTAACTTTAATATTTTATTTTGCTGTCTTTGTAGTCTGTTTATGTCATTTTGATTTCCTGTTCCCCATAGTAGTTGCAGATTACATATTTTAGTTTTTACATAGGCTTCATACATTATTTTTTTTTCCTTTATTGGAAAAAAGTTTTGATTTAAAAAAATAGACTCGATAAAGTTGCCACTTTGCTAATTAAATTGTTGATATGAATTGTCCATGTCAATTGTCTGTCTATTGTTAGTCCTAAGTATTTAACATGTTCAATATCAATTAGTCGTTCATTATTTATGTAAGCATCTACTTTGTGACATTTTTTTCTAGATTCAAAATGGATGATATTGCATTTTTTTTCATTAATTTTAATTTTAATTTAAGTTTTTTAGTTTGTAATTGTCCATTTAGTCAATATTGTAAGGTTTTTGTTTATGTCATTGTTTGTTTATTTGATTTGATTTGATTGTTTGTTTGATTTTTATAGAAAAGTCCAATGTCATCGGCATACATAATAATTTTCCTAATAATTTACATAATAATTTTTATTTTATTAAATCTTTAATGTATTATTAAAATGGCAGGTAATGATTTTCTTTCTAAAAAAGAATCCTCAAGGGTCGTCTATGGCCATGTAAGAGAAAAAAAACCACTGGCGTCGTGGCTACAATAGGGAGCTATTTGAAATCTACAAAACGCCCGATTTACATCGGGCATATTTTAATATATCGGGCATAGTTGATTACTCAACTCCTTGAAGGTGGGGCGCTTTAAGTGGACTGGCCAAATAATTCAAACGGACGACGAAAACCCCATAAAACGCTCAACTCTCTCTGTACCACAAGGATGACGAAGACCAAGAGGATCAAAAATGCGATGGATGGACTGCATCAGTGCGGATGCCATTGAAACCACCCAGGGATGGTGAGCTTATGATGATGATGACGATAACGTAATAATTTTCTATTTGGAAGGAATTCTGAAAAAACATAAGATAAACATCCTGGATATAGCTATGATTTGACAATGAACCAGCCAGATGATAAATCGTACATTTCTCGGAACACGTTTTGATTGCTAAACTTTACGACAATAAATATAAAATGATATTCGCAATGTGAAGTGTTACTCTATGCAAAATCCGTGAAACCGCAATACGTCAACCAAAAAATTCACCATTTTCTAAAAGTAAATGTTATATCAATTTGATATGAGAAATCTTTTGGAGAAATCAGTCAATAATAACGATGACATCAATCGTTTTTTTAATAAAACAAAAATAATTGTAACACGTAAAATATTTTGAACGTTTTACAACTGTATAAAGACGACAAATTTCTGTTATGTGAAACCAACTGGCCAACCCCAAAATTATGAGCTGTTTATTACACCTATGTTAATATTTTTTTAATGTATAACTGTAAGTTGTTTTACCGCTGTTTTTACACTAGAATACTCGTATTTCATAGTCCCTGGACTGGTACCTGAAACGCAAGACTCGTCATCTTACAATCATGTAACAAAAATGATTAAGATATACGGTGACTGGTGTACCATTGCAGTGTCCATGCACCCGTAGGTGCGGAAAGGGAATGATGATGATGAAGAAGCTTTCTTAACATTTCAACGGTATGGAGTAGAATAAACTTAACTATTTTAACATATTTTGTTCACGAATATTTATTTTGTGTAAAATCAATCACTTTTAAAAAGTATTTTTGTCCATTTTTTAATTTTTCCCATTATATGTGAAAAAAATCCATTTAATAACATTGAATAGGTTAAAACATAACAAAGTAAATGCCTGGTTTATAAATTGCTTTTCTTATTTTTTTTGCATCTCAACATCAAGAATATTTTTTTAATGGTCAACTTTAAATCCATAATTTATTTACACCATAAATAGTGGATTTTAATGGTTTTTTGTTATGAAATATGAAATGATTTCTAATGAAATAATACAATTTTATGACCATGTATTCTGGAGTAAAAGCTTAAAATTTAGTTTGATTTGGCAAATCAATCAGTTGTTCGGTATATCAATCATATAGCTAAGTGCGAGGGATTTTTTAATAACAAAGCACATTGATATTTGCATTCTTGTACATATTATTAATGACGACATTCTTTTGAGAATGATTATTTGCAATCCAAGGCAGTGTTTATATTTCAGAAATGTGTCGTTTCGTCGAAGGAACTACGTAAAATTGATTACATGTAAATGGCGTTTGTAATTGTGGTCTCCATGCCGTGTTACGTGATAGCACGCATACGTGTTTGCAGTTGGATACGAATGATTAAGCAGGTACATTAGAATAATGGATTATGATAGAAGAAATACAGAATTAATGCAATCATTTCCAAGGTCCTTGACACACTGAGTCACGAATCACAGATGAACACAACTTGGATTCTATTTTCGTTGGTTCTCAACCATTCGCATTTTCTGTTCACTTTTAAAAATTTTGAAAAGTATCCCTCATTATTTGGTTAATAAAACGCTTTTTTTAATAGATTGACAAAATATTAATTTTAATCATAGATATAATTTATTATTTTGTAAAACTCCATGACATCAAAAAATAGAATAAAAAATCATATTATTTAAAACAAAAACAAATGAATGGGTCTGTTCTAATTACTGTACCGCTTATTTGTTGTAGTGACAATTGCATTTTATTATTTTAAAGACATGTATTTTGCTTAAACTTAAGACCTTTTATCGGTCATAATCTAATTAATATCCAAAGTAAATATTTATCACAAAAAAAAAAATTGCGCCTGAAAAAACATCATCTTTGTCATCCGTAATCTCACCTCTCTTTTACTTGCCGTTTTTCATTGAAGACTATTTATTTATTTGAATTATTAAAACAAACAGTATATAAATAAATATCGTATTTTTTTCATATTTAAGTGTAGAAAACTCATGCACACACCAAAAAAATTGTTTACTCTTTATACAATAATTTAAATCATGTTAAATATAACAAATGGAAATGATAAGAAATAAAAAATATGTAAGTAATGAGAAGTTAATTAAATATCTACTTCTCTCAATATATCTATGATTTTTTAATTAAATTTATAAACATTGTCATTCAAAATATCAGCCTCGGTAAATCTATGTTATTTTGGTCGCATATTCAAGGTATTGCAGATTGTTTTAAAAAGTTTGTTGACGCGTTATCTGTGTAAAATAGAAGACTAGTATCAATATTCAATTATTTATCTGCACATAAAGCACGATCGTTGTTTGTACATCTTTTATTTCATTATTTTTTCTTTCTTTTCAAAACTAAAATTAAATAATTTACTCATTTTTTTATTAGTTAGTTGGAAGAAACTACCATTTGGTAATAAGCCCGCTAATAACAAATATTCACAAAAGAAATGTTTAATGAATAAAATTAAAAAAACGAATTAAATATTTCAACTTATCAAAAAAAATTGACCTGTTTTTATATTCAATTACTGCTCTCTTGAATATTTATTTCTTGCACTTTTGATAATAAAGTAAACATTTAATATGTCCAATAAAATGGCTTCACATTGCCCTATCATAATTACGAGTAGTGTAAAAAGCTTCCTTGTTATATTTTTCAAACTATTAGTGGCATGCAAACTCAAACCATTGTTAATAAGTCCACCTGGTCCGAGAAGAAGTATAAAAATTGAAAAATATTTTCAGGCGTTGCCTAGTAATGTAGTCATTCATATGAATCTCTCCCGCAACAATAAAAGTTTCAGCTTTTTAACTTCACAATCGTCACAGATGGTAGAAACAAAGAAATAAAGATGCTCAAATTTAGGCAGAACGGTGAGTGTTACACAGTGTGTAAAGTGGCCACGTAAACCAGCCAATGCCAGGCCATAAGCTCTGTGGATGCCTAGACTTCTATATTACCTTCTCGATAGAGTTCTTCATCTCTGTTGTGATATGTTAATATATGTAGTCATTTCAATTACAATGTAAAAATACCATGCATTAAAAAATATGAAATGTGTTGATTTCACCGGTAATCGAATATCCCGTGTAAGTGATTAGCGTCTTAACCATAATATCACGGACCGCCAAACACCAAGAACATTAATAATTTATAATGAATATTGAGTTTAACACAATTTGATAAAGGTGAAAATCTTTGTAACATCGTGACAAAGTTTCCTTCATGTGCAATATACTGAAGTCGGTTTCTTTGAATGTTGACGATCCCACAACCGCAGCGAGCAGCGGTTTTGTATCCAAACATAATTGGTATGCGCGTCGCAAGCTGCGCATGATTCATACATGATTCGTGCAGCTTTTATAATTATTTTCATGCAGAATATTAACTTTTATCTCAACTGCATGTGATGATGCTGCGGTACTTGTGCGCGGTGTGCAATGCAACTTGCTTAATTAGAAGCTGGTGTAAATCTATGTGGTTAATTGCATCTCAAAATGATAGACATGTCAACAAATTAACTTTTCTTAAAGATTTCGGAAAGAGAATTTGAGTGGAGAGACGTTCGCTTCATATCAGTGGCGAATGGTGATTTTTAAATAGGTAATCTACAAAAAATGTTCATAAATTTGTACCCACATATAAGTACATGTAAGTCATATATAAATGCCAACTTTTTTCTGTGTTTCTGTGAATATTAAAAAAAATATATTTAGCTTTTTGTAAATAATGTTAATTGTATATTGGCGGGATGCCAAATGGCAATTTCTCTCAACCAACTGATATAATAAAAGTTTTACTTTCGTAATTCAAGTTTAAAAACGTATTCAATAGAAAATAAAAATAAAAAGCTTTTGATTTAAAAAAATATTTAAACTATGTGTTTGTGTATAAATTATCTTAAATCAATACCATTACTCAATGGGAAAAAGAAAAAAGAAGAAATAGAAAAGTAGAAGAGATTAAGGAGGAGAAAGGAGATGTTTCTTCAGACGTGATTTAAACTGAGATACTGTAGTAACATCTTTGATGGTAGATGGGAGATGATTCCACAGTTGAGTGTCATAGACACTATTTGAGTTAAAGAAGAAAGAGGAATTGTAAATGGGGCATCAAGAGAATGATTTGAGAATTAGAATGAAGACGTAAACCATGAACTGATAAGCTTTGAAATTTTTCGCGGAGGTGTATGGGAGCGTTAGGATTATGAAGTAGTACATTGAACAGAAGTGAGAGGGAGTGATAGTCTCTCCGCTGTCTAATTTTGAGCCATATCATCTCTTTGCTTCAGCTGTTGACAAGAGAAGATTACTGAATCTATTAAATCAACTCAAACTATAATTATTATCAACTTTGCGATACATGTAGCTATATTCTACACTATTTTAATAGAATACTTTAGCAAACATTTATTAAAACACAACAATGAGATTCTGTAGATTCGTATTCTTATTATTATGATCAAAATGTCAACACGAAGCATTGCGTTGATACCTTCTAGAAATTAAAAATGCCAAAAAGAGTCATGTCGAGCCCCACATGTCAATTGTATAATATTAACGAAAAATAGGTCCAAGAAAACCATGTTCGAAAATATTACGGAAAAAGTAATCGATTGGAAAAAAGTTCGCCTCGTAATGTAGAGGTTGGCGCATTTGCTTACCGTACTTACGATTCTTAGGAAGGTGGACATGAAATATTTATTTTAAAACTGGTCTTACACTCCAATATTTCATTGTTCCTGGACTGGCACTGGAAGCTGCCAAGACTAATAACCTTACCGTCGTATAACAAACGATTAATTTACACGGTGCTGATAGGCACATGATAATAATTATAATAATATAAAGTAAAATCATCGGTGAAAAATAAGTACGAAATTCTTGAGTGTTAATAATGTTATTTTGAAATAAAGGTTTGTCAGAGTATGACTTTTTATTTGCAAAATATCATACTCTCTAATACTGTATGAAAAAGACAACTGCAAGTCGGAGTAATTTTGCCTAATTAAAATCGACGTTTGGCTGTCCTGTTTTCCCTACCCCAAAACCGAACCGATTTGGTTATTTTGTTTAAGAATGAGTATTAAAATGAAATTTTCTGTATTGGCAATATTTCTGTTTTTTTAAATTATTTATCATATTTGTTTACCGTTTGTCTGAAGAAGGCAAATAAACTGGGTACTTTTTTGTGTTTATCGATCGTCCTATCTCCCCATAAGAAACGATTGATCAAAAAAGCAAAACGATTTAGACCCGCCAATGATAAATATCTGTGGTATTTTTTAAAAATCCTGGGAAAAATACGGGAATACCTTTGTTTAAAGAAAAGTGAGACTGCGATTCCTCTTAAATTACAGTTTCTTGCTTGTATTTTAATACATTTAACACGGCGATTCGTCTGAGCATATAAAGTTTCAGCTTGATGGCCCTTAACGGTCTTCTAATAGAATATGTTAATTCGCCGAGAAACTCAATCGTTATTTGCTACTGGCGTAGAGTACTTATTGACAGTTTAGAACAGCACTTTGCTGATACTTAATTTACATGCGTAAGGCATTGCATAAGGGGAATTTGATTTTAATAATGTCATAACGATCAATTATTTAATTTCTCCATGCAGAGCTGGGACTGCACAGATAATTGCAATGTGTGCATTATTTATGACCGCGCATATTTTCCGCATTATATCTGTGATATTATTCGATCTTATTTAAACACAGCCATATTTGCGTCATATGGAAGTGAGCGGAATTATCTGGCTAATAGCTACCGCGTTTAATTATAGTGTTATTTAAATGCATAATGAATGCAGCGAATAATCTATAAATTTATTTATTAGTATAAGTGTAATGAATCTGTTTTAGACAAACATTTACGTTACTTACATACGTCAGATTTTTTTAATTATAAGCTATTTTTAACATTCAAGTACATTAATAATTAACTTTGTCCTAATGTTTGTTGACAAGACTGGATTTCACTCTCAAGGGAGTCATCAAGATTTTAATTTATTGCAACTGAGGGAGAAAATATTTTGTTTGGGGAATATGGAGATATTTAAAGTGCTGATGCTCGCCATTGGCTGATTTAAGTGAACACTTTACACATTAATGTTACATTCACTATTTTGCCTATGTTTGAATACACATTAATCCGTAGAGAGTGAAAAAACATTTAAACTTACTAAAATATTGTTTATACATAATAGGGACTTAAATAAGTTTTCGCTTATTCTCGACGTATGGTGTTATTGCTTTGGCCTTTTACATCAGGAAATACTACGGCCAACTCCATCGTAAAGCTCCATTTTTGGGCTTGAAATGACAGTATGTTATTCCGCTGAAGTGTAAACAATATGTTTTTTATAAAATAAATATAAAACAACTTTGACCGATTGCAAAGCATCACAAGCTTTTTTATAAAGGTATAATTAACTATACTATAAGTTAATCATACCTTGATAAATGAATTTAGCTAGTTTTTAATCCGGTCAGTAGAAAAAATAAAGAATAAGTGAAGGAAAATTTATATTTATTTTACTAAAATGAATAACCACAAACTTAGTGCTTCAAATATACATTTTATATCATATATTTTCATGACGTTAAACATCTGTTGATCTTTGTGAATTAAAATAAACGGAAGGTCAAGAAAACGTGGATGCTCAAATATTAACGAAATTATGAATATTATGCAGTTTGTTAATTGGCCACTTAAACCAGCTAATGACAGGTCATAAGCCCCGTAAATGCATTGACTTCCATATTCCCTTCTCTAAAATGCTATTTATCTCTGTTGTACTGAGTTAGTATTGACAACCCTCTTGGGGCTTAAATCCAGTCCTTGTTCACGAAAATTTGGACTAACTCAAAATATTGTTGGGATATTCTTACCATGGTCTGAAAAAGATAATAATCGTAATATTAGAAATAATGATATTACATATTTTCTGTATATGTTGATTCATCATAAATATCTCAATTAATGACCATGGAATATTGAACACTATATTGTGTGTGGCTAATTGGCACTAATTGCTAATAAATGTATGTTTTATGGTTTAACGTATTTTTATTGCTTAGTGTGAGATTTTTTCGTTGCAGGGAAAAGTTACAGGTATAAATATAATCGTTTATATCTCTGCGGTTTTAGCCGATATATATTTTGCACGAGGTTACCTGTATAATAAGCTATCAGTAATAGTCAAATCCAAACATTGTTAAATCCCGAGAACATTTGATACTAGATAAAAAAAAAGTTTGGAAATGCACCATGTTCCAGCATTGAATTGACTACTTGGATGTTTTGAATAATATTTACACGTAGCTCTAATGTAAAATTATAGTTTCTGTATGAAAAATAGAAACTGTGTATATTTTTTCTTCTAAACGTGTCGAATGACAGGTTGCCGGCGAAGATAGTTTTTTTTTTTTGCAAATATGGACTTTATCGTTTATTAATTTCTAATTTACTTTAGATAGTCCAAGATAACACTTTACGCAGCCAGAACCCCGATTTCATTGAAAAGTTAACAGAGTTATCTTTAATTGTCCATTATATTAAATCAAAATTTCTGCATGATTTTTTTATTATTAAAAAGAAACTGTTTAAAAAAAAAATGAATTACAGGTAACCGAAAAAGATACTTAAAATTTTCGTGCTTAATACAATTTAAAGAGTTCGATCATTTAAAATAACTCTCTTAACTTCCTATGGTTTTGTATGCAGGACTTGTATAATATATTTTTTTAAATTTAAATCATTTCCTATTTTTTTATATTTCAAGCATTAACTCTGTGGTACATTTTATATGTTATTAAATCATTTGTAATAACTTACCGACTTTCCGATTGAAATCTGTGCACGTTAGTGTTAGCTTATAAAAGCATGTGGTGTATCGGCACGTTGGTATTATTTTTTGGGGCAACCACTTCAGTAAATATGAATGGTGAGATTTACATGCTAGTTTTATTGGTACTCTGACGAAGAGACTTGTACATTTCGAAGCTGGTTAATGGAAAAGTCGGAAAATAATTGTATACATTTATTTAGTAAAATTCAAAAATCAATAATTTTAATTCACAAACTTATATGAGATAAAATATATAATTTACTTTATTAGTATAAACAATATTTTTAGTATGAAGAAAAGGTTGTATATCATTCCGTACTTTACCAAAGCCAACAGATGGACGAGTTGAGGAAATGTAGTTTTTTAAACTTAGGCAGAATGGTGAATATTACGGATTGTAAAGTAGCCATTTAAATCAACCAATGACAAGTCATAAGCCCTATAAATGCGTGAACATCTACATTTTCTTCTAAAAAGTGATTTTTTTTTTATAATTTAAAACATGGAACAAGATTTTTTTATGAAAATTCAATATTTTACATTTGGATTCTAGATAAGTATAGATATAACGTTCTTTAGAAGTGTATATTTTAATGTTTATTGATGTAATAAATGCTTATTCTGCTTGTTTTACATAATCAAACATAATATTTTAGTTACATAAACGATTCGGTAAAAGGATTGAAAAATATTTTAAAAAGAGTAGGTAGGATGAAAAAAACATTTCTTGAGTTTTACCCCCAAACTGTCGAAGCTTCCTAGATTAAGTATGCTCTCCAAAGACTTTTGGTGATGTTTTTTTAGATTTTCACACAATTTTTTTTAATAATTTATACAAAAACGTCTTAAAATAAAATTGAACATGTTTTTTTTATTTTTTATAAACCCGCTAAACCTCTACTTAGAGGTATGTCAGCAGGTTACATAGAGGGTATATGGAAGGAGGTAATGAAAAATATACCACAATACCCAGACCAATTGAGAAAAAAATCTTTCTTTCTTGCAACTGGCGGGAATCGAACCCGCGACGCTCGTTTCACATTTGGCCGTCTAACCAACTGCGCCACGGTGCCTGTCAATACATATACGAATTCAAAAGAAATCGTTCGTTAAACTGCTTAAATCAATTTTATTACAGCACAACTTTATCTGAACTAAGAGATAAACCTTATTTGATTCCAATATTTAGGCGTCTATAAATAAGGCTTACAGAAATCTGGGCTTTATTATACGCGCCACTCAACCATTCAAAACAACCGCATCCCTCAAAATCTTATATAATGCATACGTTCGCAGCCATCTTGAGTTAGCATCTGTTGTTTGGAATCCTCGATATACAATTTATATATCACAACTAAATAAAATAATACAGAAAAGATTCATTAAACTTCTGGAACGTAAATCTCTTACATATTTTGACTCGTATGAAGACTCTTCTTCCTTTCATAGTTTAACTTCCCTTACTAAACGTAGAAGCATTTCTGATCAGTCTTTCCTCTTCTAATGTTTAAACAATTTTATCGATAGTCCATATCTCTTGGAGCGTATTTCAATCAATTGTTCCGTGAAGTCAACACAAGTTATGTAATTTTAAATTTAATGCCCAAAAAAATTATGTTCAAAAATCGTTTCTTTATTGTAGCTGCTCCAAATTTAATTTACTTTGTCCCCGTTTAGATATTTTTAATACAAAATTTTGTGACTTTTTGTGACTTCAAAAAAAAACTTTTTGAAACATTGTAAAATAAAATATTTGTCAGTGTGTAATAAGTTTATGTTCCTTTAATTATGTTAATTTTATCATAATATCAAAATTTTGAATCGGTCAACTATATTATGAAAATCCCTCTCCTCCACTCCCCCACTCTATTTCCTCATCCCTTAACCTTCTTAAGAGCTCTTTTTTTTTTCTTCTCGTGTCTTATTGAATATATTATTTTTCTCTTTACTGTGTAACATGTTCTCTCATTATATTTGTAAACAACTTTAACTGGATGTTTGTACTATTTTTTTATTTTGTATTCTTATATAACAACTGTTGTTTTTCCTTAATAAATAAACATA
This sequence comes from Micrasema longulum, assembly GCF_059751315.1. Classification (NCBI taxonomy): domain Eukaryota; kingdom Metazoa; phylum Arthropoda; class Insecta; order Trichoptera; family Brachycentridae; genus Micrasema; species Micrasema longulum. The sequence continues at coordinate 170,650 of NW_028278275.1, forward strand.
AAAATAAACCATGATAATTCCTTGTGCACACTGACCTGGTTAAAACATCCATGGCCTCATGATGCCTGGTACATTCTCAATATACAAAAGAATAACTTAAACCTCCCATGTCGCACCTTCACTTACTGTGGGAAAATGAATATGTTTAAATATTAATGAGAAAGAGTGTATGGCCGATTAAGTCAAGATTCATTATGTAATGTGCGTGTTGGATATGTATTCGTTACTGGATTGAGGACACCCAGAATGATTCTACCGGTTTTAATTCTTTTATGATAATTCAATCATTAACTCGTAGATCTTTAAAAAATCACGATAAAATTACCCGTATAAAATATATTAATCAACTCTCGCAGAACCTCTGCAATATAAATAAATAAAGCTTTTATTATGAAATAAAACATAATTATTTGATTACACGATTTAAAAATAATACATATTTATTGCTATCTTCATACAAAATAAATATAAATTATTTTTAATTTTATTAAATTAATATACCCACAGAAGGAAGTTTTCTATATTATTGCGTTATGAATAACACATTTTACACTTGAATCAATATAATTAAGCTTAATCATATTAACGTAATTTAAATTAAATATAAATGATTGTAAAACCACCTTTTAGACCAGCTAAAGCAACGTTTGTTCTAGAAAGTGTTCATAATCATAAGATGCATAGTTTGAGTGTAAAAAAGCTACTGATTTGTACTCTGAAATTTAACTTATAACCAAAACTACGAGAGCCCAATCAATATTTGATTGTAAAAACACATTTTATCCGGGATGTTTGGCATTTTGACTGTCGCACTCATGGTAATACTTTTTCGCCAGCAGTAATAATTTTTCAGACCATTTATTTATTTTTGCACTTCAACAGGACATCGGGCTCCATAACACTATCAAATTACAACACAGAACACATAGACGAAATAAAAAAACCTGATTTTAAAATGTTTGTGTTCTCATCAAGAATCGAAGTGGGAAAAACGTTTTTTTCCTTCGCAATAAGGAGCAAACCATCATTTAATTGATGGCGGCCTCCGTGTTGTAGTGATTCAGACGCTTGACTTACGCGCGGAAGGTTCCGGGTTCAATTTCCGAAGAAAATAAAGAAAAAAAAATCTCAAGCCTAGGTGTTCTGTGCCGTAATCCATCACTGTAATTGGGCATCTTAGCCTATTGAGGTGCAAAAATATTCAAGCACCAAATAAATGTGTTTTTTTATATTACCACAATTTATTTTCATAATTTTTATTAATTAATCTTGAAAGTCCTGGTGCTTTCGTGGTTTTCTTCCACTATTTTTTTTTTCAAAATATCACCATGCATTTTTATAATAAATGAAGAGTGTTTTTAAATATAAGATTGGTGCTATGAAATGTAAATTCTTCGGATGTATTTAGACTTTGAAAGCTTTGAAATCCTGTAACTCCATAATTTCGTACAATTAACAGGTTTAAATTTTAAAATATTTAGTCAATACATAGAGTTGCATGTTTAATTTGTTCTGCTTTGAAAATAAGATTTGTAGTTGCACAGGTTACTTCTAAAGTTGTCGGTGTAATTATTTCGAAAGCTCACATATCAAATTACCAAGACTTATTATAGCGGTACAATTATATATTATACTACCTACGTATTTGTAACATCGCAATATTACATTACGATTCTGATTGACTACCTTAAACTTGATAACGTTTATCTCCCTGACTCAATTACCTTGGCAATTTGTCACCGTTTCTGTACTGGTGCAAGTTTACACATGTGTTCATATAATAAAGCCATAACGGTATTTAACTCACCTTTTCAGCCCCGGGCAACGCTGGAAAACATATTGAGTGGATAAATCATATATCATTACTTCGAATAAAGTTGTTATGTGTCCAATATGTCAATCGGCCAATTAGCAAGTGGTGAACACACCTTTTAATCGCTGATTAATTGAATTAAAATTCTAGAGTTTTAAATATGCACCTGTCAGCACATACAAAATATTATGCATTAAGTATGACTATTCTTGATATATTACATAAACCCGGTTAAGGAAAAATTATATTAGTTTACAGTAGCGCAACGGTATCGTTTTTTAAATCTCGTCTCCCATCAATGTACAAATTTTTCAAAAACAAAATAAATTATGCTACAGTGTGATATATTAAATACTAAACATAAGCTGTCTCCGTTTTTTTTCCAAATTTAAAAATTAGTCTCAAAAGTAAATTATTTTGCTTGACTAGAAATTTTGTTTGCTTTTATATACAATTTTATATGATTACAAACCTTCAAAATGGAATGACAAGTAGACAAAAGCGAGAATTTTTGAGTTCCCTTTTTTCGCGTTCAATCAAGAAAATAAAGCAGCCGAAGCTGCTCGTGATATTTGCGCAGAATACAATGAAGATGCTATGAATTATTAACTAATTGATTGTAAAATAATAAAGGAGAATGCACTATTGACTAATTTCTTGTATTTTTTTTTGTCGTGTCCGCTTGTTCTCTTCATTTGGCAAAAAACAGACAAAACTTAACACCAACAAATTAGTCAATAATATATTCTTCTTCATTATTTCAAAAATTATTAGTTGTTAACTTTTGTTGCTCATTTAAAAATTTGTAAAAAACTCCTAATTGTTTTAAAATCTTGTTTCCCTTAAAACGCGTGTAAAGTCATAATATTTCAAACATAGAACCATAAAAAACACTTCTAGGGGTTGTTCCTGTAAACAATGATTGTCCAGATGTTAATTGAAATATATGTTCGAGTAATCATTTTTATTGTTTATTTTTGTAATTGTTTCATTATGTACGTGCTTCTACTATCCATTATGTTGCATCCCAACTCAACACAGGGCTTTAAGCTTCAAAAAGTAAGGGATACGATATTTTTTTTTTGTTATAAATATTACACTGGCTACGCGGAATGAGACTGGCTACGTTTTCCACAGAGGGTGGAATACAAACTCTGTTGGCTTATCTATAAGTCATTACACAACTCTGCTCCAGAATATCTAAGGGAACTCTGCATTCCAGATGAACTAGCTGACATACGTCTTACGCTCCGATCAGCTACATCTACGTCGAAAGAAAAAGTTATTATACCTCTACGCAAACAGCGCACTAAATTCGGTGAACGCGCATTTGCGGTCGCAGGCCCTACGGCATGGAATGCTCTCCCAGTAGAAGTGCGAAACTGTGAGAGTGAAGTAATGTATCGGAAGAAACTTAAAACCCACTTGTTCTCCAAATCATTTGAATAAATTCTTAGCATGTGGTGACAAGTTAAAATTAAATTGATATCTTTATATAATCACTTTGTAAAGCGCCCTTGAGGTATTTTATCACGAAAATGGCGCTTTATAAGTTATCCATAATAATAACAATAATAATGTTTTTGAATAAATGAATAAATGATCTATCAAATATTATCACTTTAAATATCGAAAACATATTGACGCATCAAAATACTTTAGTGACGTTAACGGGAATTGACTGATAGAAAGTGCATCTAAGCATACAGGTGGATATATTGTATTGAAATGTTTCTCGTATCTTTCGCGTAACATGACTTGTGTAATGGTACAATTCTGAAATTACAGTGACTGATTTAATCCAACTTGCGTAAGAACACGATTCAATAACTTTTATTTTGTTTCTAAAATTTGACGGCAGTATAAATATAACTTAAATTACGTTTGTGTTTGATCGGAATAAAGAGAAGAACTCTTTGTATGTGAAAGATAAACAGAACCCAGGTAAGTATTTTTGATTTAAATAAAAATCCTGGAAAAAAATGCAGATAAGCCTCCCATGTATGTAATCCTCCCCGCTCCCTTTCCTACCAAGACACTGCATTGAAAAACCAAATGCAGCGTACTTCGATCATCTGTTACATGAAGGTAAGGTGATCAGGATCCTACTTTAGGTGCTGATTCAAGAACAATGAAATTTTGCAGTAAAAAAAACCTTTGTAATAAATATTTCACCTTCACCCTGCCAGGAATCGAACCAAGAACATCAAGAATGGTAGGCGAAGCGTCAATTACTAACCAACGAGGCGGACTTATCTCCACTCGATTTTCTTAGTCAAGATTTGTACCTCAGAGTGAAAAATTGAGTCGAAAACACTCTACAAGAGTTTCGGTTCTATTCCACATGCGGAGCTGTATTCTTCATCCGCCTAAATACATAAAAGAAATAATTATTGTTGTAACAACTGCATGGATATCTGCATATTGCTACCCTCTTTTTTCATAATTTACAATAAAAAAAATTATTTATTTTATTTTTATATTTAAATTCAGTCTTTTACGTACGTTCCAATTATAAGATATCCATTTTACGCAACCTAAAAAAAGCAAACATAACAGAAAATAAAAATAAAACAAAATAAACGTTATTTTAAACCCATCGGAGATGGGTGGGTTTGAGTTAACGTTTTGGGACTCGAACACAGAAAAGGTAACCCCAATTACATTGTTTTAAATTTTGTTATTGAACAACAAACGTAATTATTATTTGTTATAATACACGAAAATTTGTTTATATTATTAATATTTGGCTGATTTATATAGCGCCATGTTTGTGAAAAATCACATCAAGGGCGCTTTACAATTGTATACTTAAACTTATATTCTAACTAAGCTAAAGTGACATATTATTGTTTCTGATTCAAAATTGAGGGTATGATAACCTAAAGAAGTGAGATTTTAGCTGGGATCTGAACTGACTGAGACTGTCGATGATTCGTAAGTTTGAAGGCAATTGGTTCCAGGCAGAAGGGCCAGCAACGGCAAAAGCACGATCTCCGAATCTAGTGTTTGAGGAGCGCTGGGTTTTAAAAAATTTTCCTCTGCCTGAATCGAATGCTGACCTTAGAGTAGATTTTCTTTGACATGTATTTTCCATAATGCAAAGGTCCCATAGGTATTTTGGAGCCATTTTATGAAGCGATTTGAATACTGTCTTACAAAGCTTGTATTTTGTATTTTGATTAATATAAAAAGCAAGCCTTGCACTTTCAAATAATTTATTTTTGGATTATGAAGAAATAAGACGTTATCTCAATTTAATTCTGTCTTATAACGATACTTAATTAGTGTAAATCGCATTTCGATGCCCTCGTTTTATGGCCGTATCATTTCTCTTCCGTTATGCTGAAATTATGCGGATTTGAATCGGATTATATTTCAGTTTCTAAAACCAAACAAAAATCAGTTCTAGAATGGTTAGCGTGCTAAAATTAAATTCAGTGAATGCCTAAGTATAGGTTTATACTTCGAAACTTGATGTCTTCATTAAGTTTAACGAATTTGTTCTAAACTTCCAATTAATGATGTAATAACTTATATTCACAAATAAGTTATATATTAAAAAATATTAGGTACGCTTCCACTTGTTTGTTTGACCAATTAGCGCTTTCACCCTCTAATGTACTCCTATGTAACTCTAATGTAACTCTTATGTACTAAGTGTACCCAGTATTTTAAAATAAAAAAACTTATATGTAAATATAAGTTATCACATCATTACAATGGAATTCCATCAAGAATTGTCAATAAAGAATTTTAATTAAATAATTATAATCAATGCTTTTTTTTTAACCGAAAATCGCAATTTAAACATTATTTTCTTCTAATATTAGTATATAACCACTTACCGACTTTTTAGTCTACCGGTTTCGAGACGTACCCATCTCTTCGTCAGGACACTCACTACACCAACATCCAAATACTACAATACACCTCACCATCACTTATTATTCAATCTTGTATTGAAGAATGTTTTTTTTTTAGGAATATGAAATAATTACAAGTTTTTAAAAAAAAATAAGCTCAGTGCATGACAAGACACTGTGACATTCGCATCTCTATAAATCGGCAAGTGATTTATGTATTTTTGGAAATACTTTATATAGACTGCGGTGATGGTGAAGGTGAGGTGTATTGTAGTATATGCATGTTGGTGTAATGAGTGTCCTGACGAAGAGACGGGTACGTCATGAAACCGGTAGACTAAAAAAGGCGGTAAGTGGTTGTTTTTTTATTTTTTATTTATAAATTTCATAAAAGATAAATGTCAACAATATTTTGAGTTTGTCCAAATTTTTGTAGACAAGAACTGGATTCAACTCCCTGGGGAGCTGTTTATATTAACATATTACAACAGAGATGAAGAACATTTAAGAGATGGTAATATATAAGTCTAGGCATCTACAGGGCTTATGATCTGTCAATGGCTGGTTTAAGTGGCCACTTTACACACTGTGTAACATTCACCATTCTGCCTATATTTGAACATCTATATTCCTTCAATTCTTTCATCTGTTGATGTTTGTGAAGTTAAAGATCTGAAACCTTTATTTATGCGAGTGAGATTCATCTAATTGAATTATTTCACCTGCATACTAGGCAACGCCTGAAAATGTTATTTTTTCAATTTCTATACTTCTTCATGGACCAGTAATTTATCAACAATATTTTGAGTTTGTCCAAATTTTTGTAGACAAGAACTGGATTCAACTCCCTGGGGAGCTGTTTATATTAAAATATTACAACAGAGATGAAGAACATTTAAAGGGAAGGTAATATAGAAGTCTAGGCATCTACAGGACTTATGACCTGTCAATTCTAGGCATCTACAAACCAGCCATTGACAGGTCATAAGCCCTGTAGATGCCTAGACTTCAATATTACCTTCTCTTAAATGTTCTTCATCTCTGTTGTTATATGTTACAGATACATGTTTTAAAAAATTCTATACATATCATCTTACACATCCAGTGAATGTTATCACTGTAACTCTCCAAAAAAGACACTCACTCTTGTGCTTGGAGAGTGACTTACACTGTTGCAGTTGTTCATTGTTTATTGAAAGCATAAAACAATAATTCATTCATACTTATTAAAATTTAATGTAGTTTTCACACGTGTTCAAAAAATTTCTTTAGATTTACTATAAATGTATTTATTGATATATTATTTTTAATAGTTTAAGTTCATTGGGAAGATTATTATAATATTTTACACCTTGAAGATAAATCTATTTTGACCATGACTTGACTTATATACTAATAATTACCAACATAATTTATATCTGTTTGTTATCTGTTATCTGTTTGTTCCTAAATGAGTTTTTTTTTTTTAAACTCCTTAAGAATATTGTATATAATTGTGTATAATAATATGTTTTCAATTTAATAGAAAAAACATTAGTTAAAATGTTTGGCCACAAAGTTAATGCTTTAAACATAACAATTAAAAATAAGGTTTTACCATATTTATAATACCTTAAATACATATTCGAACGATAACTGTTTTCAGTGATTTCACAATCTTTGAGATTTTTTTCACTAACTTACAAGATAAAAATAAAATAATAAAAGATATTGAACCTCAGAAAAAAAATCAAATTTCGACAAGGTATTTTTAAAAATTGGCTCGGACTACTACAAATGCTTTAAATATCTCATCAAAATATCACATTTTTGCATTTTTAGGCCACTCCCCCCTAAACTTTATTCAATTACAATAACATATTAATTGTAATAATGACAAAAGAATGTAATTTTACGAATAACTTTTACTAATAAACCATTCTAAACATTATAAACTTTTTCTGTTCTAAACATCGTTACAACGTTGCATCAGTGAACCCTTTTTCTTTTAAAAACACTAGGGATGTTACCCAGAAAAATCAAATGTTGATAATTTTGTCAAATTATGTACTTATCTTATTTTGTTCCTTAAATTTACCCTAGAAAATGATAATGGGACAGGGAATCGACTAATGATTTTAAAATTAAAATTACAAGTTACAATTACAATTATTAATACTTTTTCATAATAACTGAATTCGATTCACATATATTATGTTTGGAGTCCTAATCGATTCATTCGCTTTAATCGGTGTTTTTAAGCAGATCACCTCACTATAAAGCTAAAACCGACAAATGTCAAATGTCAAATGTGACTTATTAATTGGGCCTACTATAACTACGATTATCTACAAAATCAAGATAGTAGTTCAAACATTAAAGATTCGAATGTTGATGCATGGATAAAATGTTAAAGACTTAAAAATCACGGCATTACTAAATCCCACAAAACATTTGAATATGGACATTTGGACATGTCAGAAGTCGGAAATATCGGCACGCTTGCATGATAGAATGTATGAACGTAGAGAAAGCTAGTTTTTTTGCAATAATAGAGTGATATGGCTTTCAATCCTCTTTGCTGAATTCTACCGGAAAACGTCGTGATGGTTTGTCTGTTTGACTGCTTTTACATATTTATTACCCAAATCATGGATTTTATTTTTTTCAGCCGAACATATTTATTTATTTATTCATATACGGCATTTCTGCCATTTACATAAATGCGGTTTAACGAGTGCTTGAAAAAAAATCAAGGATGATATATTAATGTACTGTACACATAATTAATTTCTTAAAATGCGTACATACTTAAAGTTATTAAATTTATAATAAGTTTCAGATAAAATAACAAAATACTTTGATCAATCAAATTAAAACTCTTTTAACCCGATCTTCTAAAGTTTATTTGCTCTTTTTGATAAGAATATGTTGGTTACTTTATTTTTTAAGTTAGGCAGAGATAAAATAAATAATCAAAATGTGATACATATTCATTCCCGGTATTCTGTAATCTAAAAATAGGTGAGTTATATTGAGCTACCGTAAATGAATTTTTATGGAATATTTCGTCTTTTTATTTATTGTTTACAAGACAGACTTTTTTTCTGATCAATAAAAAAATGTTATTTTAAATGTGGATTTCACTCGATATCTACTCTCAGGAAAAATTCATAAAAACAAGATCACCTATCATACTTTATGTCCGTATAGTCGAACTTTAATATGTAATATATTGTGTTGAGAAAAATGACAATATCCGACGTAAACCAATTTTCCGAACCTGCAGTGAAAGGAACCATGAAGGCAATAGCGTTAAATTAAAAATTTAACGACGGATTATTAAATTGAAATTTCAAATCAGATTACTCGTTTATTGAAAAAAAAATGTTTTTCAGTATGAGCAAAAGAGTGGTTTTTAGTATGAGCAAAAAAGTGGTTTTTCAGTATAAGCGAAACAGTGGTTTTCGGGAATGTGGAGGGAGTCCTTTTAACGCAATATTTCTTTATCCCTGGTCTGCGTCATCGACTTATCACCTTACATTTATGTAACAGATGATCCAGATGCACTGCATTTGATGTTCCAATGCAGTGCTCTATGCACCTTTGGGTGCAAATAATGATGACTATACAATTATTATGTGTACGTATTGTAATAATCAATTTCTCTACATTCTGCAGCGTATATGGAATGCCCACGAAAGACGTGTGTAAAGTTGATAGCTTTCACTGTGAACGTTGCTTTGCATTGATCGTGATCATTAAGATACATTACAAATAAAACTTATATAAATGAAAATGCAGTCATTATTGCATAGAATCCTACACAATAAATATAGAAATTATTGCTTTTCTCAATCAATTTCATTAGCGCGTTATTTCACTTAGCACAGCGGGTCAAATGCTATTCTTAAACTCTGAAATACAATGCGGGATTTAGAACGATTATCAATATCGGTTCGCTTAAACGTCGAAATTATCATATTGCATGCATAAGATGATACTTTAATTAACATAGTTGACATTAACATATTACAACAGAGATAAAGAACATTTTAATGAAGGTAATATTGAAGTCTAGACATCTACAGGGCTCTTCTGGCTATCTTGTGTTCTTCATCGCGGTTGTAATATGTTTATGTTAACAGCTCCCCAAGGAGTTGAATCTAGTCCTTGTCTACAAAAATTTGGACAAATTTTAAATATTGTTGTTACGTGGTTGAGTTTACATGGTGTGGCGTTGTATTTTTTTACACACCCTTACGGAAAATGGTTTGTTGTTAAGTGTTGTTAGAAAATAGTCAGCAGACTTTCCGAAGTTAGATTTTATCCTTCTGGGGGATTATTTCGAACATTTTTCACAAATATTTCAAACGCCATTTATTACGATTACAAATACTAGTTACTTCTTCTATAAACAATGCCGTATACTGTTTTTTTCTAAATAATGCTATTTGTTAGTACCGCAATTGCTAATTGATGCTTTAGTTATAGGAAATGCTCATTTCCGCATCTACGCATTTTTATTTATATGTTGAATTTGTTTAGGTGCATTAAAAAAATGCACTCAAGGCATAAATAACACGAAAAAAAATCAACAATACAATTTGAATGTGGAAAAATAGGAAAATAAAAATACCCGATAATGAGCCTAAAAGGAAGATATCCTCTCTGAACTTTATGTCTGATGTCGATATTTGAAGATATGCGGTTGAGTAAAGACATTGTTATTTCTACTAACTATACTATTGGCAGGCTGGTTTTGCAAGCAGAAAGATAAAATAGATGTCTAAGGTAGTCATTAGAAATATGCAGAAAAATACTCGCCATTACATTTTGCGTATCAATACAACGCTTGTCATTTCATTAAAATTAGCAATACTTTTAGCAGTTGATAATGCCATTGTCAATCTCTTGGTCTAATGTTCAACCCGTTTTCTTACAAGCAAGAGGTCTTTAGTTCGATTCACGACATGATTGACAAAGAAAATAAAGATAAAAATATTTTTTAGAGACAGCAAAAACCAAAAAACAAATTTTCATATTATATTGTTCTTTTTCATTATTATTGTTGTATTGAATTTGTTTGCAAGTGGAATTATACGGTGGTTTTTCATGGGTTGGTTTTTTTCCTTTTTTTGCATTGTATTGACTTATTTACAAAAAAATATACTTTGTCAATAATTTTTGTTCATTTGTAAATATTGTGTTTTTTTTTTTGTAAAAATGGCTGTTGTTTTTTTTAATGAATAAAATTTTAAAAATAAGAAAACATTTGTTTTAAATCATAAAACTTCAATATATAATATTTACTTACCTTCTTGTAATGGTTACTTCATAAGGTTGCACAAGCCGCTTGGCGAAAAGCCTGGCACGCGTACGCAAGCCAAGCGTCATCGTCCACATGCTTGCTAATCGCCAGTTAATTTAGAGCGTGCATTGGCTCAAGCGTGTACTATATTTAAACATATGTTTTACTATTATATGCCTTCCTTAATCCGAGCACAAAATATGAAAAATGCGACAAATGCTTGCAAGCATCCGCAAGGTAAGCCAAACAACAGATTTATCCGCTTGCGCTAATCGATCCTTAGCAAGTGTGTGGAGTGTGGAGCAACCTTAACAAAAAAAATATTGAGACACGCTCCGATAGCAATATAATGGAGTTTTCTATAAAATAAATTAGAAAGTTTATTTACTAACCTTTATTAAACATAAAAAACATAGAAATAAAAAAAATAATAATTCAGATTGTAACTTGCAAAAAAAGAGTCAGGCTTTTGTGTTAGGCAAGTGTACAAAATAATATAAAAACAGAAACAATAATGCACAAGAAATAAAAAAAAGTAGATCATAAGTAAATTATCAAACAAATAAAAAAACTAAGTAGATGACACTAAATAAGCAAATAAATGTTGAAAAAATTTAACATTTTTGAAAATTAAAAAAATCCAAATTAATACACAGGCATGTACGAGAATATACATTTTCATAATATGCGTATGTATTTACTTATAAAATACATACGTTACATATATACTAACAAACAGTTTATTTTAAAAATACAGTAAATGTTTACTATGGAAGTAAGCTTTTCTTTAATTTATTCTTAAATTTTTCGTTATTTCATTATTGCCGTAGACTTTGAAGTAAATTATTAAAAAGCTTCCTTCCTATAAACGTATAGTGAGGTTTGGCTGTTGTGGTTTTTACTCTCCGTAAAACGAGATATGATAATGAATACTATTGTAAATTAATTATGAATTCACGATGCTAATGCTAATAATTCAATATGTTCTACACACGGCGAACTAAATAAATATGAAGTGTTTATTAGTAGGGATAAACCTATTTTGCATATTATTAACAACGCCGTCTTTAAGTGGATTATCGTACGAGCTCCAGTACTTGATTGGCTGGTATTTAACGAACCCACCATACATTCAACTTGCAATCAAATGAGACTTAATTATAATATTAGCTATATTCAATTTCTTGCCGCACTTTAAATGGCATTTTATGTACATTGATAAAGAAATATCTATATCATTACGCATATTGTCGTGATCGTGGAACAACGACTTTGACATTCTTATATATTTGATCTTAAAAAGATTTTATAAAACTTTTACTTTCCAGGTTTGAAATAATAAAATATATTTCGTATTTTGCGGACGATGAGACGCATCGGACCATAAGATGCACCCCAACTTTCGGTTGAATTTTTGAGTAAAAAAGTGCATTTTATTGTTCGAAAAATACGGTATATCTAACTCAAGTGTCATTTTTTTTTCTTTAATGTAGGTATAATTTACACACCTATTTAAAGTTAGTATGTATATGAATAAACAAAACAACACAAAGAGATGGCTTAGTTTCAATAAATAAATACGAATTCTAAAAATAATCAAATAAACTAACAAATAAAATAATATTGTCAGTTTTATATACAGCTATCTTCCATATGCTCATTTATGCCTTTATTAGAAGTACGCCTTTTTTGCACGGTGTTGGTATTAACTGCATCGATACACTTATCTAGTAGTATTTTATTCATCTTTTTATGCAGATAGAATAATCAGTCTAATGATTAAAATTAGATTCAAAATCAACAATTCTTAGTTAGAATACGCATTTCAAATTTAGTCACCTATTAATTATGTCAATAAAGATAACTTAGAGAATCCCGACAAAGTTCCTACAATGTAGATATCAACTGTAAGATGGGTCTTCTATATGATTTATAATTAGAAAAATTGCAAATATACTCGCTTTCAACTACACGCATAGTAGCTGATTTTGTTCAATGAAATATACTTTAGGATTTCATTCAAGACCACCAGACTTATATACACTTTCCACACAAAAGCTTTTCAAATATACTATATCCAGTTTCTATATTAGTGCAGTTTCGTGTAAATGCCAACAGATTCAACGATCTTTTTGATATGTTCAATATTTCACCCGCTTTAATAAAATAAAAATATATGTCTAGTACAACAAAAACAGTATTAAAATTGGTAATTCATTCAGTAATTAATTATTATATTGGTGAATGTTTAAATAAATACGTGTGTTTATCTTTTTTTTAAATGTTTCTGCATTTATTCAATCAGTTATTAATTTTCTCTTTTTATTAATTAATTTGCAAACTTTAGAATTATTTTATTGTTTATTTTAAACATATTATTAAAATTCCATTTTAACCTTTGTGAAGAAGGTATAACTGCAACCTTTTCTTATGTTTAAACTTTGTTTTGTATTTTGAAGCAACTTTGTATTGTATAAGCCCTGTGGGCATTTAATAGATAAAACAGTAAAAATAAAATATCCGAATTAAAAAAATGACGTGCATACGTATTTGCAAATGTTTAAAAAAAGAAAAGGTCTTAAAAATAATAAAGGGAAAATAATTATATTTTTTTTTTTTTTTGTGTGGCACTAATAGAAATCACCGTATGTTTTTTTTGTAATAAATATTTTATACTTATTAAAAATAAAATAAACACATTATTGTAAAACGTCACTCCCCATTATATAAACAAAAACAGTATTTACTTTTACCCAATGGAAAACATTAGTTTATGTTTTTTTCTAAATAAACTTAAAAAACAAACAATGACTATTCTTAGATATTTTCACAATAATATTGCAACAAAAATGTTGCACCGTCACGTGACCGCCACCTTCTCCTTCGTTTTTCTAAAAATAAATAATGCCAAAAACTGACCCATGCATCGAGTGCAGCGCCACGAACATTAAATATAAAAGGCGGACGAAAGTACTGGTGTTATGTCCATTGTATACTATCAAAGAAAAATGGTCTTTAGAAAATAATGTTTGAAATGCTGTTCTCCAAATAGAGAAGCTTCAAATAATATCTGTAATCTGCGAGCTTACTCGAATGGGAAAAAACATCGACTGGATTTTGAGATTTAAAAATACAGTACACATTTTGTATGAAAAAATAAGTTTAAGTAATCGGCCAGTTTCTTTATCTTACTGAGAACGGGCTAGACGCTGGGCGCGCTTATATATGTTTATGTTTTTCTAAAGGATATAAACGGTGATGTTAATTTATAGTTAATAGAAATTTATTAAATTATTGGCCATTAATTAAAACTACTATAAAATATTATCGATAGTCAAATATAATGGTTAGCTGCACATATTCACTTATGTGGACAATTCGCCCGTGCTATGATAGTTAAGTAACACTGCGAATCGGTATGGGAACGAAATTCCTAACATGTGAACGTTACTTTTCTCAAGGCACCCAGTTCTAACGATCTGAATATGTCACTGTAGAACTCTCACTACGGAGTGCCTACTGCCTACTGCCTACTGCATACCTACGTTTCATGTCTGCATTTGCTAGAGCGTAAACTACACTGTCATTTGGGGCATAAATCGGCACATAGGCCTTATTACACACTTCCTGAACCACGAGTCACACACAACACAAGGTAATGGTACCCATTATGGCCCCTGTTATAATGTTTTTTTCTTATTTATCCTCATATAAGCTAAGTAATTTCATAAAATAAAATAAATAAAATAACTTTGTTTTTAACCACTAATTTTAATTTTCTACCGACAGGTTTCAAAGCAAACAAGTTTCTTCGTTAGGGTTTACGTAACTAATGAATTGATTCCTTTTTCATTTTTATCATGTTGACTAAATACTACACATGGACCCAATAAATCAAGTCGTTTTTTTAAAACAATTATCTAATTCCCTACCATCAAACATTAAACCGGCTTTCTACACAACTTATAATATAGGAACATTGTTAAAAAATCACAAAGACAAAGTTCATAAATGTAATAAATCTGGGATATCCAAATAAATTGTAATGATTGCGATTCAATCTACATTGGAAAAACTAAAATAAACTTTTGTATTAGAGTAAAAGAACACTTAAGATGCTTAAATAATAACGATTTTTCTGAATTCGCAAATCGTCTGATAAAAAATAATCATAACTTCAATAAAGACACTGGATTAAAAGTACTTCATTTTGAAAATAAAATATTAAAATTAGAGAACTTAGAAATCTTAGAAATTAAAAAAGTGATTCATAATATGAAAACAATAATTAATAACCAAATAAACAATATTTTTTTTGTCCTCTCCTGTCTAACTTCGAAAATAATGATATCAAATCAACAATGATATTCAACCCGTGTAAGGAAAAAACGACTTGATTTATTGGGTCCATGTGTAGTATTTAGTGAACATGATGAAAATGAACACGAAATCAATTCATTAGTTACGTAAACCTTGACGAAGAAGCTTGTTTGCTTTGAAACCGGTCGGTGGAAAGTAAAAATTAGTGGTTAAAAACAAAGTTGTTTTATTTATTTTATTACAATGAATAACCACAAAGTTAATGCTACAAATATAAACAATATAAGTAATTTCAATTTATAAATAAGTAAAAACAGTTATTGATGTATTTATCCTTAAATCAACAAATAACATATATTTAATAATGCATGCGACCCTGCATAAGCGAGATAGAACAATTTACTCGTAAGTAAAAAAAAGTTAACTGTAAGTCAAACACTCACAAACATCAGCATTGTCACCTTTTGTTTTCCGCATTTAATGGTACAAAGGACACTGCATTAGTATATCGCTGTAACGTTGTAAAATTATCATTTTTATGTAAATTTATGATAAAGAGATTTGTCTTACATTTCAAGGTCCTTCTAGTGTAAAAAACGCATTTTTAATTAATATACACAATCGCGGAAGCTCAGTTCGACTATGCGATTTTTTTTAAAAATAGCAGTAACACAAAAAAAGTTTAAGGTTAAATAATTGTTGCACTTTTGCTAAACTAGGTTTGCCGTTAATTCGTCATCACCATTCCATGCCTGCTCTCTAGTTTGACCAAATAGTTTCAACAAATAGCCTCCAGATATCTCTGATGGCTGCCAGCTCCTGTGCATTCTCTCAAATCAGGTTTGTGTTCCGTCGTTCTGATATAAACTGCCGACGAACAATCATCAGCGGACATTCAGGACGTCGAGAAGCTGATGCTATGTAAAGTAGGCTAGCGTGGTTAAGGCTCTCAAGAGACATCCACAATATATTGCGCAGCCAATCATATTGCCTCCGCTTGATGACAGTTGTCACCGGAGTTTGCTGCAATTGTTTTCTTCTTTTAATTACTTCATTCTTTACAAACTACTGCACACCCAAGATTCTTCAAATTAGCTTCACACTTGCGAACAATCAACAGCCCTATTCGGTTCAGGTCTCAACTGAAATCTCACTGCTTTCGTTTATCATACTCTCAATTTTAAAATAAAAAAATCTAATATTCCGCACTCAAAAGGATAAAACGCAAGAGTCCATTTCCTGGCGGTTCAAAGTGAAAAATGTATAAATTATAGCCATGAGTATTATTTTATACGTGAATAAAACACCGAAGTCCACTTTTGTCATAAAAATCTGAAATCCACCTAGTTTAAATGCAAAAAATATCAGAAGTCCTAGGTAAGCAATTTTTATATGTACATTTGTTATCAAACTTATGATAATTTAACATTTAATTTTTTTATAGATTAAAATGATCTCATTAGATTCAAAAGTTATTATATTTTCGAAATCGCTTAAGTTAGAATGTAAGTTTACGCATTAATTTGTAAAGGCCTTTGAGGTGATTTTTCACGAAAATAACGATGTATAAATCAGCCAAATATTAATATTATTTGTTAAAAATATTATTAATAATATTTGTGACTTAATTTTTTTTAATGGGGACAATCACAAATTTGCATCTAATGCAAAATATGACGATGATAGGATAAATTACCCTACATTGTTAAGTGATCATTTTCCTCGCAGACATGTGAATGGTAATCGCGGAATGCGTATATTTCTCAATGCGGTCGCGGCCGATAGGATTTAGTGGTAATTCCATAGTTCACGACGTATGGTAATTCTCCTTATCAAGGGACCTGGCAGCTTGTCACGGGAGTATGTGACACCAGTCTCGATGTGATGGCCAATCATTTAAGAAGCCTAAATAGAGATGCGAAAACACGTTCGATAAAAATAATCAAATACTTTGAAACCGGTTCTTCAAATCAGATCTCGGAATCAAAATAATAGGTTATCAAAAAATATCTGTTTAAAAACTAAGCAATACTTAAAAAATAAATAAAATAACAAATATTAGTTTTGACATCTTATAAGATTGTTCATTATCTTCAGATTGTCAATTCCTAAATTGTTTTGAATGGTTAGTTAACGAACTTTTTTGAACCTTGATTTTATTTACGAATCTTTTTTGCAATGTTTCCGTTTTACGAACAGGTTTCGATAAATTTCCTATACAGATCAATTATCATTGCGACAACCGATAATCTTATAATATTTCTAATGATTATTCATATTTCAAGTTCCTTACTCAAATTTAGAGATGGCAAACATAATCAGAGAAGGAAATATTGAAGTTTTTTCGGGTTAACTAACGAGTTGATATAATTTTATTTTAATGAGTTTAAGTATTGTATATATATTATTTTTAGTGTACTATTCTTTGTGAATGCAATTTTTATAAATTATGGTTTCTGAAAAACAAATACAACACTTAAACTAATTTAAAAAGCATTATATCAACTAGCTAGTTAACCCGAAAAAAAAAATTAATTTACTTTCGAATTCTTTATCCTTACCTCTGTTTTGTATAAATACATTGAACTCCTTAATAAAAATACCAGTCTCGAAAATGTCACGAAAGCGATGAAACCGGTCACTGGATATTCCAAATTTGTGGATTAACGTACCACTCGTCTTTTGTTTCTATAATAAATTATTTAAGCACTTTCATATTTATTTTAGACGTTTAAGATTTATTTCACGTTTTTCAGTTTTTTTTTATTTTCTTTTAGAATATAATAATTAATTTCAAGCAACCTATTTAGACAAAAAAACTATTTATTCTAGGAGAAACTATCGTGAAATGCTTTCGCCAGGATCAGTGAATATGCAGGTACCGTACCGTACTATTTGCAAACCCGGCAAAAACCATATTTCTTTATTTTGAGCAAATCACAAAAAACTGATACAATACTTAACTTAACTTTTTTTAAACTTTATTTTTTTATTATAATCAATAAATATTTTATACGTAAGCAGTGATGACATAAGCATCATTATGTCAAAAATAGTCGTGAAATAAAAAATTTAATTTTAAATATTCCAACTTTACAATACTCAACTTGAGGTTGCCATGTTTGCAATAAACCCTATGATTTAAAAGTCAAAGTCTTACAAATACAGCCATACTTTTAACTGACAATGTTACAATTTTTGTAAAAAATTGTATTCTGAATGAGTTTCAATTAATATCTCACTTTTTTTAGATTTTGGATTTTGCCGGGTTTACAAGTAGTACCCTAATATGTTGTTATTAATCAAAATTAACACCTGTTACTCTAACTATTATTGAATTTTCAGAAATAGCTGCATAAAAAATGGTAACATAATTATTACATGAAATAAATTCATTTTCACTGCCGTCTATTTTTACGACATGGTTGACAATGATATCAGAACCGTTAGCGGATTGTCGTTTTACGGTTATATTAAACTGATGCAAAATATAATTAAATCGGATTCTTCTGCCACAATAATAATCGAATTATTCAGAAATGATATTAGGTTATATTTTTCCCTACTGCCGGTGTCCACTGTCCAGCGCGTGGAGTAGCGTTATCATAGTGGACCGGTTATTCCGCCACCAACGCATTTAATATATAATCTCGACTTCGTTTTCAAAGTACTTTAAGAAAGAAATACCTAGATATATCACAAGTTAAACGCTCAACATTGTAGTGCATTCAAATACCAATGTATGACATTAAAACCTTGTGAAATACAATAATTGATCGATTATGAATTCAAATTAAAAGTCTTTGTATATTTTTATCAGTTACAATGTATTGATTAAATAACACACTTTATTTGCACACAGACCTTGCTTCCTCTTCATTCGTACATCTTCTCATGCCCACGCGCCGTTTATTTTGACTTTTGATATTTCCATCTTCAGCACTCCTTTCTTGATTTTGTTGATAATCCTTTTCTCACCCTAACATTATGAACGGATTTTAACATTTGTGCGACTATCTTACATAGTTTTACAACAAATTTGCTTAAGAGATCGCATTTTGACTGCTTGCAACCTACTTTAATCCTTGTTCTTCTAATTCCAAACATCGCATTTATACATTGAGGTCGGTACCAGGACTTTTTTGTCAAACAGCTAATAAGGAAGTTCAGTGCATTGGGAAAATCGATAAAAAAATAGTTTCTTACGTGCGGTAAAAATTAGAACATTTTATTGTAAAGCAAATTCATCTTAAATGTGTGAAAAAAATAACAAAAATGATTTTGATATAAATAAACTACTTTGAACGACGTTAGTTCTCCAAAATCGACCGGAGGCAGAGTGTTGTGATACATTTCCGGTTACCGAGAAGCCAAACACCAATCAGAACAACCCGTGACGTCATAGGCGGAGTAATTTCAAATCAACAATACTTTCAAAAATCATTGTGCTGATAATACAATACATAAAAATATTTAAATTTGTTGCAACAAAAGAAAAACATTTCGAGAAGGGAATATGGGAGTCTAGGCGTTTACTGGACTTATGACCTGTCGTTGGCGGGTTTAAGTGGCCACTTTACACAGTGTAACATTCACCATTTTGCCTATGTTTGAACATCCACATTTTCTCAACTCTTTCATCTGTTGACTTTTGTGAAGTAAAAGAGCTGAAACCTTTATCATGTGGGTGAGATACATCCGGCTGAACCAATTTGAATTTGAATGAAAAAATTTTGTATCCTTATTAAAATCATGATTTGAATTTATGAGATGATTGGAAAACTCTAAAAAAATTATTATTCTATAAACATCTCGTGTGTTCTTTAATGCATTCTACAATATAAAGCTACGTGACGTTCTCCCAATAAACCTTGATAGACACGTATTGCATTGTAATTGGTACACCCCTGACTTGTTTAATATACCATTTTAATCTTAACAATTAATTATCTAGTAATTTTTCAATGTTATTTTCAGTATAAAAGGAAAGTTTTTTTTTTTTTTACTTTAGATAAAGGAACACTAACCAATCGGTGTAACATCGAGTGGAAGTAGGCATGCTTTTGAGAAATTGGATGGTTGGATGAATTATCAATAACAGTATCCGTGAACGTTGGTTTCCGACATATGTTAAATTATTTTTGGTTGTTTTTGATGTTAAGTCTAAAAAAATTAAAACATTATCTCTGCCCTGCATGTCATGAGTACAACAGGCTACCTGAGTCCTAAAGAAATAACAATATGAATTTTTTAAAAAAAATACTTTAGGAGGTACGTGGAAGGTGAAATTTAGTTTTAAGTTCTTCTTTTACCTCGGATATTTCTTACTACCAATATGCAAATGTTTGTTATTATGTTTTGTTTTAATTTCTTCGTATTATATTTTACTTAACTTGCTTTGTTATTTCAGTTTTACTATATTATTACCATACCTTTATGTAAATATTTTTCTGCCCCAAAATGAATTTGTTGTAACTCCTGGGAGTTCAAAAAAAATTTTTTTTTAATTTTATAATATAATAAATAAAAAAATTTCAAAGAAAAAATATTCTTTAAAACGAAATTTCAGTTAAAAATGACACCTCGAAATGTCTCGAAACCGATAGACAAAAAAAATGTCTAAATACCAATATTTAATAACATTTATTAAAGTGTTTGACCGCAAAGCTTTGAACATAAGTAAAATAAATTGAACTCTTTCATTGACCTCTTATTATAAAACGATAAATACCAGTTCACATACATTAAAGTCTTAGTATCTGTACAGTGCGCAATTGTAAAGGAATTCAATATTTTATATTCAGCGTAGTTACATCTTAGTTTCCTTGCTCTACATCAGAATATTTCCAGTACAATGAAATATCTTTATTATGTTAACGTTATTGTTTTCTTGAATACCGAGTTCTTTCAAATCCAATAGCTTTATTTGCAAGCGTACGATAAAATACATTTTTGCCGCATCTTTGCCATATAGGAAAATCGTCAAATTAGAGCAAGATAACAAACATAAAGATATCACTAACGGAATTTAAAATCTATTTTTCAAAATCGTACAATTCAAAATACATAATACTTTTACTAATCAAATATACCAAAACTAGAAATGGAAATGTCAAGAGTAGGAATAATCGGCGTGCGGCATGAGAAGATGTATAATTGAAGAAGAAGCTTGGCTGAGTGATGTGGCGTTCTGTCCTCTCTGCTTACTCCCACTGGGAAACGGCGTGATGGTTTGTTTGTAATATTTGAGTAAAAAACATTTGTAAGCAAATGTTTCAGCAGACAAGTAATGGATTTAACCCTTGGAGTAATATTCGCCCCTGCTTATAGAGATGTCATTTTGCTCTATTGCGTGGAAAAAAGCGTTCCAAATTTTTGGTTTTATTTTTAGTTGAATAACACACTTGTAACTGATGGTTTTGGATTTTTCGCTAGCAACTGGGGCCCCGGTTACAATGGGAAGTTAACATTTATCTTCAATTTTATTTAAGTTTTTTATATTAAAAGCAAAATGTGCATACAATTTTATCTTCTGAACCTGTTCAATTATAGGTTACCGACGAAGATACTTTAAATGTTCATGCAAATATAAACTCGATTTCGTACACACATATTGGTTTTTCTTTATAGACAGTCGAAGATAACTCGGTTAACTTCCCATTGTTATCGGGGCCTTGAGTACCTACGACCCGTCGCATTGCTGTAAAGTGTAGTTGACTTCATGATTGATAATCATAGAATGATTTTTGTCCGCATAAGCGACTCAATAAACGGCCTTTTTTATCTATGAGATTCAATCTGATTTATGTCTACTTAAAAAAAAGCTTCCTTAATAATATGTGTTTTACTGTCTTAGAACAGGGTTATTACCCAAGTTAGACAGTCAAAGTAACTGTTTCTGTAATAATTTTATTTAAATATAATATGACAAGTAAAGGAATAAAAAACCGTTCGGAAATTTTTACGGTTATCATAATGCGAGAAAGATGGATACCATTTCTGAGAAGGGAATATGAAAGACTATGTATATACAGGGCTTGTGATCTATCATTGGCTGGTTTGAATGACCACTTTACACACTATAACATTTATCGTACTAACTGTTGATTTTTGTCTTTATTGGTTTCGCTTGATGACGTAAAATTCTTCAAAAGTTACAGTTTGAATAGTTATGAGTGGTGGCAAAAGTTGGTTTGCAACCAGTAGTCCTTGGGTAAGACTGCTACTTTTGGTTGCGCCGCCGGTGACCGGCCTTGAGGATCACCCGGGGGCGTTCTGGTGCTCCAAAGAGTAGATACTAACGTTTCCTATCACTGTCGACATAAAGGGGTTAGAACCGGGTAATAGATTTATTTTATCAATACTTCCTTTTGTCCTTATCTTGTAGACGATGGGGGGAGGGGGGTTTAGAGCGACAGTGAAAGGGACATTGAAAGTTGTAAATGTACATATTTGTTCGTGCTTTTCCTTATTGAATTTGGTTAGTAGAGGAAGAAATATAATCAATACGTAATGAAAAAAAAATTGATTGTTTGTATGAGAATCCGAAGAAAGACATTTAGTCTTTAAAATGGATTCGAATATGCGGTGGATGCTTTCAATATTAATTTTTGTTAAGATCGAGGCGGATTAGATTTATTCGACTGAATTATTTCACATTCATACCAACGTCTGAAAATATTTTTCAGTGTATATGCTACTTCTTGGACCATTCGGTTTAATCAAAAATATTTTAAGTTTGTCCAAATTTTTGTTGACTAGGACTAGATATAAGCTCCTAGGGAGTCATTATGATTGACTTATCAAAACAAATATGAAAAAAAAACATAGACTAGGGAATATGGAATAAGACTATCTGGAATTTGTGCTCCTTGTTTACTTATTTACAGGATTAACTAAAAATGTAATTAAAGACGCGGAAACTGAAATATTTGGGTAAATCATAAGAATACAAATATTCATTTTTTTTTTAAATAATATATTTTTGTTTGGGTTTTCCGAAAAGCTCGCTCACATTCTTAAGCTATGTTTACGAAACCGGTAAAAAAAATATTTGCACGGGCAGTTTAAATAGCCGTGTAATTATTGTTGAATAACAGTAATAATTCATTGACCTGGGACAGTAGGATAATTTGATAACAGAATGCAATAATAACTGCACAGTTTGTGATAACTTGCCCATAAATCATTATTATGTATTATATGCACTACCCGCTGCGGCGTGTTCTGCTACCAGAACATGAACGTATCTTGAAATTAAAATCATAAAATACACTTAATGCAAATTAATTGTATTGGCTTGTTAGTCAAATCAAATGCCCGGGGCTTAAATAACATAAACAGAATAATGCACTTAAAACAACAAAATAAATTATATATAATAACATATTAAGGCTTTAATGCATCTAACATTTTATGTTATCAGTGTCCCGGTGGTGTAGTAGCTAAGGCCTAAGCTAAGATGCTTTCTTGATTCAATTCCAGGTGAGGCTTTTTATTTACACTTTATACACTATTCAATTTAAGATAGTTGTTTACTTTTAAAAAAAAACAAAAAAAAAACAAACCATCACGCCGTTTCCCCGTAAGGGTAGGCAGAGAGGATAGAATGCCACAACACTATATCTTTGCATACAGATCTCGCTTCCTCTACACTCATAAATCTTCTCATGCACGCGCGCCGATTATTCCGACTTTTGACATGTCCATCTTTAAGTATTTGTTGGATTTGGTCATGCCATGTCCTTCTCGGTCTTCCTCTATTTCTGCATCCATCAACATTCGCATTGTAAATATTCTTAGCCGTTCTCTCGCTGTCCATTCGTTCTACATGTCCAAACCAGCGCAGAGCTCCTTTCTTGATTTTGTCGATAATGCTTGTCTCAGCCTTACATAATGTACGGATCTCAACATTTGTGTATCTATCGTACATAGTTTTATCACACATTCGCCTGAGAGATCGCATTTCGACAGCATTCAGCTTACTTTCATCCCTGTTTTTCCAAGTCCATACTTCGCTCCCATACATCAGGGATGGGACCAGGACTCCGTTGTGAACTGCCAATTTTGCCTCTTGTGACAAGCATTTATTTGCCAAGGTCGATTTAAGTGCACCGTTCACTCTGTTCCCGGCACTCACCCTCCTTTCAATATCTTTCTCAGTCATTCCATCCCTAGTGAACATACTTCCCAGATACACAAATTCCTCTACTTGTTTACTTTCCATTATAATTATTAGGTTACTGGTTTAAGGATCGCTTTAAACGAACGCTGTTATTTACATCAATTTATATATGCTCCGGAGTTAAACGCAGAACATGAGTACAAACATTTGGATATACTCACAAAATTGTTGAATTATTTTCCGTTTACTTTATTCAACTCATTACCAAATTTTTGTATTAATAATACTATATTAATAGCAATAGTATTGCTATTTTATATTTTTTTAAATAAAGTTGTCCAAAAAGATCCGAACAGTGTTATTCCTATGGTAATAACAAGAAATTATTTGTTGAAAAAATTAAAAGTTTACATGTTATTTCAAAAAAACTGAAAGCTATAAACCCTTGTAAAAAAATAAACATATGTTTGACATAAAATAAACAATGAAAGTTCAGTAATCTGAATCTCTTAGAGATTCATGTACGAAAGTACTGAGCCCTGATTACAATAATTTAAATTAAGAGGAACCGCGGTGAGACTGCTTTTCGTACAAACATTTTCCCATATTTTTCCCTGGATTACAGCACTAGAGAATTGTTTTTTTTACACCATATAAATTTGTACTAGGAGCGTGTCCCTATTGTTTTTCTTTTGTAATAAATTGTTTCTTATGGGAGCTAGGACCATCCGAAAACTCAAAAAGTGCAAAGTTTTATCTGCCCTCTTCGGACGTACGGTATCCAAATATGATAAACAATTTTTAAAAACACAAAGAGGCTTGACACGTAAAAAAATACTTTGATACAAAAAAAAACTAATAATGTTTAGTTTTGGGGTGCAGAAATAAGGAATTCGATACAGCGATTTTGTCGATTTTAGTTAGCTATAATCAGTCTGGCGCGACGTGCAGTTGTCTTTTTTGCAGTATCTGCGAAAGACTGACAGAAAAACTATTTTTAAATACCTATTTATCAAAATTTTCTGACACCGCACGTATCTATCTACCTTACGGAATTATCTTCAATTGCCCATAAATTTTTCTTCAGAAATGTGTATATTTGTGCAAAAATTTAAAGTACATCATCGGAAACCTATAATTGAACATATCTTAAAATTTATTTTATATAAATACTTGGTTTTAAATTTTACTCTACAGACAATTGAAGATTGCTCTGTTAATTTCCCGTTCATACGGACCTCGGTAGAAACGCATTATTTTTGTTTATCTTTTTTTAGTCATTTTAAAATTTTAAATTTTATATAAATGTTTATAAAATAAAATTAAATTGTTAAAATTTCAAAACCAAAACAAACTAACATACTCGTAAATAACCAGATAACTTTACTTACAAGGCTGATTTTTAAAAAGATTCACTGTTAGAACCTAATGAAATCGAATCAACTGTAACAATCATCATCATCATCATCATCATTCCCTATCCACATCTAATAGTGCAGAGGGCACTATATTGGTACATTAATTGCAATGTATCTTGATCATTTTTGTTACATAAAAGTAAGATGATCAGTCTTACGCTTTAGGTACCAGTCCAAGGACTATGAAATATTTTAGTGTGAAAATACCCTAATTAATAAATATTTCACATTAACCCTGTCGGGAATCGAGCCTGAGACCTCTTGCATAGGAAAATGCGCTGACCAATACACTAATGTAACAATTGTGTAGTACTATAAAAAATAAAAAAAATTAACACTGTTTGAAGGAAAATGCGTTCTACCCGACACACCAAAATGTGTGAATAATATTTATGATACCTTTAATCATAATTTAACTCTATTAACAATGTCGTCACGTTTCAAGCAATTTCTTTGGGTGTGGTATTCGGACCAGTTGTGTTAGTTCTGAACGTGCATATATGTATATTGTATACATTTATATAAGTCTAATGCATTCCTTTAGTAAATATGTACAACAAATATGCATTCTAAGCAATACAAGATATTATTTCATACGAATTTATCAATAACACACAAACATACTATATTATTTGAATGCGTAAATAATTATATCTATTTATTCATTTTAAACTAATAAACGTTTATATTATCACGAGCATACGGCTTTAGAAGATTTTTACCGTACATAGTTTTACTAAACATTTGCCTAAGAGATTGCGTTTTAATAGCATGCAGCCAACATTTATTATTGTTTTTTTTTTATTTCCATACCTCGATTTCATATATGAAAGTTGGCACGAGGACTCAACTGTGAATGGCTAATTTCGCCTTCTGCTACAAATATTTTTTTTCCCAGGTTCCACATTCTACGACAGTGAAATTTAGCTAAAACTCTTATCGACCCTTGCTTCAGACTTCAGTCAAGAAAATTTACATGTAAAATACAGTAGGTACATGTATAGTTTACTGCCTTTTTAAATAAATATATCACGTGTAAAAATATAAAAATGAAATAAAATACACACGATTGACGTTCAAAGCAGCAGATTTTTCAGTTTGGCACTAATACTTCTTTTATAAAACATAAACAAAGGTCGTTCACATAAGCAGCTGATTCTGGGGATATTATTAGGTTTTTACCACCACACCGTGGTATGGCCACCGCCACCGGTAGCGGTCAACCAAAATTCCTCCAATTTATGTTCTACTTGATCAAGCGCTAAATTGACGTTGAAAACACTTAAATAAAGGATGATTGGTCTACACTTTGCCGACATACATCATAAAATATAAATACAAGGGAAATAGGCAGTAAAACTGCCATATCAAACGTTATCCCGTTTACAAAAATCGAGTAAATAAATTGATAAGGAAAAGAAAAGAAAAGATTACTTATGTTGAATGTTTATTTAAAGAACTTACTTGGTGGTTATTCATTATAATAAAATTTTTAAAAATCAGCTTTGTTTTTAGCCACTTACTTTTATTTTTTCTACAGACCGGTTTCACAAGCTTCCTTATCGAGGTTATACTTAACAAATTTAATTTATTTATTTCATTTATTTTATTAATTTCATTAATTTAATTAATTTAATTCAGTTTTTTTTTCAGTTAATTTAACTTTGTTATGGCAATCAATTCCTTTTCAGGTTTCCAACCGTTATCATCAGAAGTCAAAATCTACTATTTATCAAATCGTTAGTCAATTCGTCACACTACTCGAAATTCTTGGCGATAGATCTTCCGGCTTTTTTTGATCCCTTTGCCATTTACAATGTGTTTCGAAAATGGACTAGCAATGGTTGGCTCGAAGTTTTATAATATGTTGATCGTGTCTATGACTATGTCGTATGTCATAATTTTATTGCCCTTGTTTATCTTTACTACATAAATTTATGTTCTTTTTGTCCAGTTTTTTGTACACACTTCTTCATATAACTGTTGTAATTGGCTTAGGCTATATGTGTAATAAATAAACAAACAGAAACATGTTCCGTTTTTAATTTTTGGAAGATTTAACTTTAACATATTTAAGAATGTGTATATGTGTTTTTAGATCATGGTTCAAAAAATATCCTTTATTTTTATGAAACGTAGGTACTATATTACAATCTGTTATACATGGACCTCCTAATAGTAGTACTAACGAGAATTCCGAAGAATGGCGATAAATCTCGTATATTTTTATTCCTAATTGTTCCCGAAGCATCGATATCTCGTCTCGTATTAGTTTCGGTTCATTGTCCATTGTGAAACTTCCTTTTGTAAGGCCTGCTTCACAATGGTCCATCTACCGTTCTAGAAAAGTCCCACTTACCTGCCTCTAACCAGCCTCCACTCCATTCATAACGGGCTTCGGGGAGGGCAAGAAAAAGGTGCACCTAATTACACGTGTTGTAAAAACGGGAGAATTACTTCCGACAGTTTGAAACTTTAACGTAAATACGTGGTTATCGATAGAAAAAGAGTAGGCATTTTTTTTTTAAATTAAATTTTACTAAGAATGTTTAAGTATGTCCAAATGCTTGCTGACTGGCTAGATTTCCTAGCTAGGGAGTTATTCATATCAAAATTTATTTCAACAGAGAGAGAAAACATTTTTGAGAAGGGAATATGGAAGTCTAGACATTTGCAGGGCTTATGACCTGTCATTGGCTGGAAATGTGGATATTCAAACGTGGACAGAATGGTGAATGTTACACAGTGTGTAAAGTGGCCACTTAAACCAGCCAACGACAGGTCAAAAGCCCTGTAAATGCCTAGACTTTCATACTTCCTTCTCAAAAATGTTTTCCCTCTCTGTTGATATAAATTTTAAGATAAATTTTATTTATTTATTTATAACTTTTACACACAGGTTTGGTACAATTAGCCGGTTTATTGCTATCCAGAAATATTTTCCAACAAACCGAATAGTGAGCAAATTATTATTTTACCTACCACATTTTTATCTACATTTTATGTAAAAATGGTATATGTAATAGGTAAAAAGTAATTTAGGAAAAATGTATTTCAGCGCAAACATGAACGGGAATTGGATTTTCTGGTGAAAAAAGTTAAAATAGGATATTTATATTCTTTTTTAAATAATTTGTTTTGTAATTTAAATCTGGGTTCAAAATTTTATTTTATTTTATTTGGAATATTACTACAAATGTCGATATCTGTGCATTATGTAAGACTGAGATAAGAACTATCGACAAAATCAAGAGAGGAGTTCTGTGATTGTTTGGACATGTAGAGGGAATGGACGGCGGATGCAGAAAACAGGGAAGACCGAGAAAGACACGGCATGAGCAAATATAACAAATACTTTGAAGATGCGCATGTCAAAAGTCGAAATAATCGGCGCGAGTGCATGACAAGATGAATGGTATGAATGAAGAGGTATGTATACATTGTATTATTATTAATATTATGTTTGGATAATTTATATAACGCCTTTTTTGTAAAAAATCACCTCAAGGGCGCTGTACAATAAATAAATACCCACGCACGTTTTGCAGCTACAGAGCGCATGGACGGTTGGGAGACTAGAAACTAGAAAGTTCCTCGTTTCCGATTATAATATATAACAATTATGACCACTATTTATATTTTTTAAAATTTTATTTTATTTGAGAATGAAGTTTTTTAGGTGATATTTATAAAAACTAAATAAAAAGCAAATTTATAAAAATTGAAGATGGATAACAATAAGTCTTGCAGCTACTGAGCGCATGGACGTTTGAAATTCTTGACCCTATTTACTAAATTTAGATATTTGATAGTTGATAAAATTTACATAATATGATAAATATAATATGATAGATGGCATCACAAAAGCCTTGCAGCTACAAAACGCATCGACGAGTGGAATTTCAACAACATAAGAATGATATATGCAACGGCAATGAAAGCGCCAAACGCTTTCCCGAAAATCTTCATATGGACTTGTGTCTTTCATCAGTTTCGCATTCACACTATCAATTTTTAAACCAATTTATCGAAAATTTAGTATTTCTTTACAATTAAACCGGAAAAACAACAAAACTCACTTGCTTGATAGGTTCATTTAAAATTTGACTTTCTTGGTCCTTCAACGCCTTTTGAAACATTATATTTTCACTAGTCTTCTGTGCAAATAAACGCTCTCCAATTGCTTCCGATAAAGAACAAAAGATAATGATTAGGCAGATATGGTCACTGGGTATTGATTCCCTGTAAAGTTCATTAACACGTCGGGTGTATTGAAGTGTGAATAAATTGGAAGAAGCTCTACTAAGCAAACGTTGCAATGGACCGGGAACTTATAAAACCACGGTAGTAAATGAACAAATCGAATGTGTTTTATATATCGAAGATTCCCAATCATTTCCCTTAAACGTTTATTTCACTCTATCTCAAAATGATTGAAAAAACCATCGAACAATCTTATTTAAAATTTACCTAATAAGGATATCTTATTTTAAAATGTTGAATCGTACATGGTGATATACTTGCTCGAATGTAAATTCATACCTGTTTTTGAAATCGTGTTTATTCCATTATTGTTATTATTTTTACAATATATTAAAATCTAATTTATTCGTTAGTCTCTACTCTATTAAATCATATTTCAATACTTATTTATGCATATTCAAAGACACAAACGTTTTATACAATTGTTTATTGAGACAAAAACCTACTGTATTTTAAGTATTTTTTTCTAAAATAGTTTGTATTGTACGTTTTAATAAGTTTTGTCTGGAATTAAAAATTCCCTTTCTAACTTAAATGTCTTATTGTTGATTATTTTCCTTGTTTCTCCTTTTTATCTCTCAAAACTTTGTTTCTGATTCCTATTACAAAATTGTTTCAGTTATTAAAAAAAAAGTGTCAAGTCACTACTAAAAAATATAATGACTAACTTTATTGTTCATAATAAATATTTTGTGATAGTAATAATTTGTTGATGTGATACTAATGTCACTAAACACTTAACTGGACACGAGCATAAACATTCAGCTTAATTGGATAATTGTCATTTAAACAATAAAAAAAAAATATATAAACTTATGTCTACGCACTGATAAATAAATGATCTTTTTTTAACATTTTAACTTTATATTAATTATTATATGATTTGTTTATGTACATACGTGTAAGATCTGTTTTTTAATAATGACTATCACTCCACACATAATTGGAGAATTCAAACTCGTTTCATCGCTATTTTTATATTAACAAATAGGTTATGTAAGTGAAATAAAAATAACTTATTACAATATCAGTTATTGTAATTTAGTAAATAATTAAAACAAAAAAAAAATAACACAAAAAAATTCTAGTAAAAAATGCTTTATAACCTTTTTGTTTTGTGCATATTATTGTATATGGATGAATATTTTTGAAAGCGATTGTTTAAAAAAATTACCATACAGCAATAAACTTGCCAAGTACTTTATGTGAAAGTTTAAAAAATATATATATTTAATAAATAAAACAACATCTTTACGAATTAAAAAAAAATGCCTAAAGAACATTGTGTATGTTTATAATATAATATAATTCTCCACTCGTTTGATAGTGAATTTGATATTTAGTTTCAGTCAACAACACATTGGGTATCCTTCAAAAACATTATTTTCTATTTTATGTTTATTCAGTTGAAACATTTGATAAACTACCAACTTAAGATTAAATTATCTTGTTTTAAAAATTAATTATTTGGGGATCAGTTATTCCAAGTTTGACGAAAAATGCAAACTGCTAAAAAAAATATGCCTAACCTAATCTCTCACAAATACGTAAAAACGGCATTTATTTTTAAATGATTGAATACCTTAAAAACATATCGAAAAAAACGTATTAAATAAATTAATGGCTTTTGACTACCACAGACAAACAGTACCTCACCTACATCCTCAATTTATTTGCCTGCCCGACAAAAACGAACCGATGGAGTTTTATGAATGAAATCCCGCGGACAACAAAGAGAGTACAAGAACACTCGAACGCTTTTACATGCTCTCGGCGAGAAGACACGATGAAAAAACGACGAAGTCGTAAACGAATAAGGATATTAAAAAAACGGAAGGTTTCGTCTACGTGCGTTTAAATCTCACCACACTCGAGTGACCGCGCAGGCCTCTCATATATGAAAACCGCAGCCGATATTCGGTCGAGACGAGCTCCCAGCATACACGTGTTTTGTTAACATTTTATTTTGCAAATATAATCTTTAGCGAAACCCGAGATCGGATATAAAAACCGTATTCTTGGACATGATAAAAATACGACCATTATTTATAAGGCGAAACTGTAACCTAAAGTGACCAGTCATACGTTTCAGATTCCAGTCCAGGAACACCACGTCCACCCTGCTGGGAGCCGAACGCAGGATCTCAAGCGCACAGTAAAATATTTTTTGGAAGGATCACTGGTGTATGCCACCGTGATTCTTACTACACGACGAGGCGGACCCATCTTCACACGATTTCCCTTTTCAGAATGTTTACCTCAGTTGCCGTCGAGTTTAACACACTTACCGACTACAATTATTCTATTTAACAAGTTATAAGTCCTGTAAACGCTTTGCAGACTCTGTTATATAATGTACCTTGTATAATTAAATCTCATCCCCATAAAAACAATCGATGGCGTCGGAAGTATCTTTCAAATTTCGACGTGAATTATTAAAAACCCAAAATTGTCGCGACTTCCAAATACGAAAAAATCTTAGATAAATAACACAATTTTATTTAAATACAAGAATCTTTTTTGCTGAGTATTTTGCATGAGACCACGTTCTGATACAACCTGCCCCTTTTTTTCAAGATGATTGCCCATACGAGTGTACGGTGTACATGCAAATTGTGTCTGATTTGCGGTGTAGCCATCATATGAACGTGTCATTCGACCTCGAGCTTTGTTTGATCGTACAATAATATAACATAATGGTATGCGATAAATCGAAATGATGACAAAAAACTCGCGATAAATTACATACTTCCATTAACGCGTTAGGCGGAATATGGGTATTATTTGCGCTTGAATACAATTTATGGGAAGTCATCAATCGCGGTTTTTGCCGTTTTTTATAATCAAATCACTTTTTGCATACACAAAAAACACATCTTATATTACACAATAAGAATATTTGCAGAATACTTTTAATAACATTGTTGAATTTCCATTTATATAACTTTCTATCCTCACACAAAATTAGTTCTTAGTTTTAAAGATACGAGTATTTTATTTATTGATAAAACTCCAGAGTCGTGATTTCGATAAAA
Organism: Micrasema longulum; assembly: GCF_059751315.1. NCBI lineage: Eukaryota > Metazoa > Arthropoda > Insecta > Trichoptera > Brachycentridae > Micrasema > Micrasema longulum. The sequence continues at coordinate 203,779 of NW_028278275.1, forward strand.
ATATTTACAAAAAAATCTTTTTTTTTTCTTCGCCTTCAAACTAGTATTAAATTTTGTATGGTATCCAAAACAAAATACTTTTTTGGATTTTTATTTTATTTTTATAAACATACAATACGTGAACAAGGTATTATACTCCCAAGAGTTATGAAAAAAGTGTTAATTTATTTTTTTAATACACGAGAGTGTGACGCGTTTCGTCTTGTCAAAACAATTATTTTCTAATGTCATAACAACACGAAACGATACACTCTTGTATATACATCTTTTTTTAAAAGCAAAACAAAACCCAATAAAAGGATTTTATTTTGGATTCCTCACCAAATTTTAATATGGAGATCTACAAATTCACTGCATACACAATTAATGGTAAATATTGCTTAATCCTAACCTTTAGTCTAATAGAAAACTTTCTTATTATAAAAATAAACTGTTTTACAATCCAGTTTTTATAATACATCCATCGTTATATTATAAAACTTACCCGATGTTCTTATCTCCTAGACTTGATAAAAACAAAAGTTTAAAATGCTGTAAACCATTTGCCGGTCTTCAAGATGCCTACTTAGGCGAAAGCGTTAGTTGGTCAATAAACAAAACAATATAATTAAATCATTCGGACCAACTCATCTGTATTGCTATAAAATTAAATCTACCTACCCGTTATTCCCATTTTTCGAGCAAGAAAAAATGTTCAATACCCAATACTAAACTAACATCAGACAATTAAAGTGCACTCAACAAATTATCAACAACCAAGCTGTGCCAGCGTCTACCTAAAATGCCAGCTCCAAGCTGTACCAGCGTCGCGAGACCGCCAGCATCTCCGCCAAGTTCCAGCATCACGTCACGCGTCTACACAACAGCAGGTCGGTGCGTTAGGTGGCCTCCGTGGTGTAGTGGTTAAGACACTTGACTCGCGCACGGAAGGTTTCGGGTTCGATTCCCGGTGAGAACTAAAAAAAAAGAATAATGTTTTTTTTCTCCCTCTCCACCCTCTAAATTTTCTTCCTTAGGGAAAAGGTATTTCTTCACACCTCATCCACTCCTCAATATATATTTTTATCAAAATGAAAGTACCAGACATGAAGATTTAATTTTGTAATGGTCGATTTTATACCAAATTCACTTTAATTGCAGGTCGCGCGTCGCTTCAACTGAGATGTAATATAATCTAATTATATTTGAAATTATAAAATCAATACTATTTAGTAAATCAACTTTATGTGCTCTTTTAGATTCCTTTCCTTCTCCGTGAAGCCCATTCTCCCTCCCTACAATTAAACAAATATTAATACATATATATATTTGTATAAAAAATGAAAAATCAGTGACAGCATGAAGGCATAATAAAAATGGAATTTTAACAACATTGTCTTTTCTTTTTATAACACATAACTTTTATTTCCATTCGTGATCCTATAGTATAAGCTTATGAATTAAATTTTAACTATTGTATTATATTTTATTATAATTGTAAATCAGAAGATTTAAATAAAAATATTTGATAATCCGTTGGAAAATTTCTGTTTTTTTTATTATTTATTTTTTCCCCCAAATATTATATGCAAAATAGGCATCGATTAAAAGGGTTATAAAATCATATCACTTGTTATGTTAACGGCAAAAAATATATGAAAAATATTTTTAGTAGTTCCTTTTTGTATAATGTTTGAAGGTTCCTGCCTAGTTCGACTATTGTTATATTTAGTCCATTGAGGATAACTAATTGCCCCATGTCTCTGGCTACTGAATCTCTTTACCTCACTGCAGCAGTAAAGTAGTGCCTGACGTCACTATTTAATGGCGAAGCGGTGACTTTAATTAACTCCAACCAACACTTTTTCTAGTAACTTCAAAGCTCCCAACGAATTGGTGGCTTCATGGACATAAAATTTAATGCGTATTAAATGAACCACCGAAAACTCCGAAGTAGAAGATTCATGAATGGATGTTTTTTACTTGTACTTTTTCCTTAATAAATGTATTTGATACACTTTATCATCTTGTTTGAGTCTTCGTCAAAATTACAAATCAACTCTGATCAAACGTTCAGTACCCATTATTTTAAGAATTACCATCAAACTGTTTATTGATTTACACTGTATCTATGCATCATTTTTATTCAAATTAAAAAAGTGATACACAGAAAAAAGTATTATTAATAATTCACGTTCTTATTTGATAAAAATATTTGTATGATATAAAAATACAATGGGAAAAAATACAAAATGGTTGGTAACAGACTGGGCCAGAGAAAATATAATGACGTGCTGTTTAGTTTTTAATCTAATGTAACTTAATTTTTTTAAATTTTATTTTTATATTTTTTTCAACATAAATTTAACGTGTTTCATAAAATTTTGAATTACATTCCTTACAACGAGCATCTTTTTATGCGTATGAAGAGTCTGATATTACTTATATGAGTGCAATAAACACATATTTCACATATGACTTTAATATCCGACGTTTACTCTCCGCTTTACGTTTCCTCTATCGAACATGGTTATTTACATCGTAAACTTATCGCACTAATTGGGAAAAATACGTCTACAGAAAAAAAAGTCGTCTAATATGCTAGAAAAACATATATTTTCTATTAGTTAAAGGAGATAATACGAAGTGAACGTAATGTATCAAGTTAAAAAGAGATCCCAAGAACCAAGATTAATGTATAATAATACAACTTTCGGTCAAAGAGATACAACATTATTTTGTTAACCATTTTTTTTTTTTTTTTTTGCTCCACAACAGGCCAGGAGGCCCAATTACAGTGGTGAATTACATTATAGACCACCCAGGCTTGAGAAAAATCACTTTTAATTTTTGTGTTCTCACCGGGAATCGAACCCGGAACCTTCCGTGTGTGAGTCAAGCGTCTTGACCACTACACCACGGAGGCCGCCAATAATATGCAGGTGTTTCCTGCAAACCAATCCCGGGGAAGAAAACCAAAATAATAAATACTTAATACGTAAGTACGCGTGTTTTCTTGATTCGAGTAAAGCCTTTGACGGTGTAAATCATAAAATATTGTGGAATCATATATAGAAGAGAGGAATTCCGTCCAGTGTTATTAACATTCTGGTTGCTTAACACACACAACAGAAAAAGTTGTCAGTTGGGGAGATACCACTTCTTCACCATTTTATCTTAACTTAGGAGTCGGGCAAGGAAGTTGTCTGTCTCTTGCATTATTTCAAATATACACACATCTTACCATGTTTTTTTTTATTCAACTAACGCCAGATGTCATGCAAATGGCGTATGTCCTTATAATATTGGGTATGCATATGATATGGTACATGGTACTATTGACCCCATCTATTAACAGCATGCAATTGCTGCTCAGTATTTGCGGAAAATATGCAAACAACCCCAATATGACATACAATACAAAAAATCGGCTGTTCTTATATTCAAGCTCACGTGGTCTTTTTCAGAATTTTGTTCCAGCAGTGGCTGCAAATGCGTGTTTAAATATACTTTAAAATACCATTTAAAATATTTAGTTGTTTTATAAAGTTGGAATATGTTTTTTGGTGTGACATGGTTATATTGCACTATTTACTGAATCAACAATTATTATTATTATTTTTATATTTTGCATCCCTGAAGAGGCATTAATTATTAATTAAACTAGCAATTTCGCCGGTATTCTTCACCAGTCCTCACAGTCGTGATTTAACCTTTCTTTGTTTCTCAATACTCTTGTTCCTCATTGAAGATTGCGCATGCGCCACATTATCCGAACCGGAAGATACACATAGTCTTGCACACACTAAGAGCTTAATGCTTACTTTGCAACAATAAGATAATTATATGTTTGTCGATGTAGATACAACACTGAATAAAGAGGTATAACTCGGATAAAAACAACTAAAACAAATAACATTCTATAGATGTACAATTTATCTTTTACATTTTTTATATAAATAAACGACCAGTATACTTAAATCACTTAAAACTTTGTTTTATTTTGTATTTATCACATTATATGTAATGTGTACTATGGATAATCATGATTAATTATCAGTATTATTATTAAATCCACAAAATTGAAAAAACCAGTGACTGGTTTCATTACATTCCTCACATCTTTGAGACTGGTATCTTCATCATTAAATTGAATATGCTTATATCTCACCTTAAAAGTAAGTCTAAAGAATTAGAAATTTAAAAATTGATTTTGAAGAAGAAAATATTTTTTTATTTTATTGATGTTTTATACCTAGTAAGGTGGTTGTGAAGATAGTAGTTGTACTGGTGTACCATATTAAACAAATATTACAACTATGTTCGGCTTTAAGGGTGTTTACTAAAAGAGACAAATCTAGAATGCGCTTGTCAGGATATGTGGGTATGCAGACGACTCTAGTACGTTGTTGTCACTAACAACATACCTACATTTCATATAACTCCCCCCCCCGTAACTTGGATTTACCTATATAAAATAATGAAGCTATATAAACTTAATAGTCTCCCTAGTTATAGTTAATAGTATAAAAGATTACCTGAGTCAACGCAAACTTACGTATGACCAAGTAATTCTCCTCTCCGGGGTGTGATGCCCATGTCCCGCTATACCCGTAGTCTAATATGGTCCCTCCATGGCCCTGCATCAGGTTTGGAGTCTCCCAATAGGTCGAATCTGGAATCAAACAAATTCACACTTGAATCATCTCGGTCAGATATACCGGGAAGTCGCAGTTTATTAGCTGCATTTTTTTGAGTTTCAGCGATACCCTGCGCGACAGTTTCTTCAAACCTCTCCGGTTTTATAAATAAAAAAAACATTGAATGCCTGGAATTGTTTTTTTCATAATTCAGTATATAATACTTATAAATATCGCGCTGTCAGCTCTGAAATCAACACTTAAACATCAATACGCACATTGACAGGTATTATTCTACTCAAATTTTATATTTTTAAACTCTCCCTTTCCTTTATCATCTTCTCTACATGCATCGTTGTCCTAATTTCACAGCATTTACTCCAAATATATGTCGTCAACAGCATACTTACATTCCCTACTATTTGAAAATCTGACAGTAGTTTTTGATATTTGTAGTTAACATTAAGAAAATTTGCATGGACTCAGAATCAATAACAGGTTTCCACAAATAGTTAAAAGTAATTAAAGAAATATAAAACGTGTATATTACCTTACAAATATACGTACATATAATGATGACAAATAAAACTGAAATATACCTTTACTTGTAGTGAATATGGCGGGATTAGGACGGGGATGCACGTAGAAATGATGAGCGAGGGATGGAAGGGTTAAATATTTTTTTTTAGTATTATAATACCTGTTAAGCTATGTATTGAATTTTAAGTGTTGATTTCAGTGCCCACAGAATGATATTTTTATAGTCTTTTAAATTCAAATTTAATATAATTATGTACTGAACTACCAAAAACGGCATTCCAAAACAATATTATTATTATGATGTAAATGCTAAGATTGTACTGTCTACACAACCTGGCTGGAACATGTATGGTTATTAAACTAAGTAACTCTGTACCGTCAACTAATCCTGGAACAATTTTCTAAAGCGGCAGTTGGCTCGCATACTGCGGCATTGTACAGAAATAATGCAAAAATAAAATGAGACAAAATCACTGTTAGAAGCGTCAATTAGGTTGTTTGTTTTATTTATAACTTAATGACGTAGGATTGATATTTTGTAAGGTTCAAAAACGTCAATTTCTCGATTAAGCCGTAGTTGTTTTCGTACTAATCTGAAAGTGGCAAAAAATATATGATTTGGATGAGTGAGTATTGCGAATTTGCCTTCTTTTGTCTTTAGTTCATTATTAATTTGATTATCTAACGGAAATTAAATAACCTTAAACGTTATGCTTTTGTTTTTCGACAAGTTTTTGTTTTCATATTGCCATTAGAAACTAATTCTTGATCATTACATTGATTTATGACGTTATTTATAAGGAAGTTGGAAATAATCTCTCTTGTAATCAATTATTGTTTGTCTAGGTTTTGCGTGACTCTATGGTTTTCTTATTTAGCACTTTGTACATTTATTTAGTACCATTATTATTGAAATCACTTCGAAGGCCCTTGTACAGTAAATATTCTTTGACGTATAACAGCTAAATTTACTTGTTGGAATTCTAGCTTCTCGCCTCCTAATTAAGTCAATCCAGTAAACCAGATACCAGCTAAATTATAATTCGAACTTCGTATTTAATAACTAGATCAAAAAACGCATCCATATATTAGATGGATAAGAGGACACACCAGAATTATATGTAATGAAATAGAAAAAATAAAAATACTTGGAAAGCAAGGCTTAAAAAGCAGCTCCCTATTTTGGGGGATTTCCTTTTTATTTTGCTAAAAAAACAAGTAGAAGCAGGACTCTACAACTCAATAATGAATGTTCTTTAAACGAAACCAAAAGACAAGTAACTTAAATGATTTATTTTTATTTTTTATGCTTTTACTTTCAGGAAAAAGCAGCGAATGAGCTTTGAACTCACACAAATTCTCAAGAACCAATGCGTGTTTATGAACTTTCGTTTGAAACATTTCAAGATCTAAGCTCTTCATGTGATTATGTTAGTCCTCAAGATGTTCTCCATCAGAAACCATGACAGGAAAAGGACTGGAGGTGCGACGCAGATGCGCTGGTGAAGATCTAAGGCACATCTATACCGTAATATAACAATGACTTGCCACAAGAAATAATATCTAGTGGTTAGAATAGAATAGGTAAAAAGTACAATAAATGATAACTGGACACAAAATGCCGTCTTCTCTTCACGTGAAACGGAAGGTTTCCCGATGTTTATCTATACGTCCTGTTTTTTTTAAGATTTTTCCGTAGTTTTCTCTTTATTAATCAAATGCAGATAAGTTCCTACAAAGATCCAGAGCCAAAATTCCATCTCTTTTCTAATACTACTCAGATAAAGATAACTAGGAGACGAAATCCACTTGTAAAATAAGTATTTTGTACAAGCAAGGTCAATAGTACTGCAACTCCCATATTTAAAAAAAAGACCATAAGACGTCTTGCAGTTACACAGCTCATTGTTAAAAATCTTGCCTCCATTTGAGCGAAATTTAAAAATAATTATTTAGACAACAACTAACAAAAGTACAAAAAGTCTATTCATGTTTGAAATATATTTTATATGAATAAGAAATCAATTTTCGAGAATGTAATTTGCATCAGGGACAGCACTACAAAGACTCATTTAAATGCAATAAAAATTTAAAAATGGTTACCTAGTACGTAATCATAGGTACGTTTACTACTATTGAAATTTGATATAACATTACTTCGCAATATAACATGTCCTTGTACCCGTAATTTGAGTTTAATTGAAAAATCTTTTTAGGTATAGCAAATTATTTATTGTAAATTTAAATTACATCTTTTCTTTGAAAAATTAAACATTTCGTTTGACAATTTTCCTTCGATTTTGTCACTTACGAGTACTATACAATTTCCGACCAAATAATTTACAATTATTATTTACTCTCATACAGTTGAAAAATATCCAATCAAAATACGTTTAACTTCAATGTCAATGTTAATTAGGAAATTCAGTGTTTTTTTTATTTGTTTATAATAATTATAAAACTTAGCCAATTTTTTTAATAATCAGTAAGATAATAATCCGCCATCGATATTATTTTCATATATATATAATTCTTCTGTACGTGTGATGTCACTGAACTCCTCCTAAACGGCTTAACCAATTTACGTGCAGTTTTGTGCGAAATGTAGATCTTTGCGCTGCCCGTGTTTGCAGAAAAAAAATCAATCGGATCTTTAAAAAAAGTTAGAAGCATAAATCTTTTTTTCATCGACCTACCAGGGTTGCATTTGACGAGAATGCATATACAATAAAAATAATGATGTTGTTTTTCTGTGTTTGAAAAAGTTTGTGTTTGAATGTTTACAAACAACATTCGCTTTTTATGGATCCCAATCAAATTCTTTCCTTACATTCATTATAATTTCTTCACATTTATTTCTTTTTACTGAATCTCTGGTAATACTTGAATAATATTAACTAGCATTTAATACATTTTTGAAAATCGCATTCATGAATAAAGTACACCCCCTGTTGGTTAGAAGATCCGAGTTTTACATTTGCAAAGAGAATTCTACATTTGAAAATTAATTATTTTAAGTATTGGAATTCAATCATAAACAAATACCTAGGTACCTGCTTATCCATTAAAAGTACTTCCCAAGGTAATAGCAGACAAGACAACGTTCTTGCAGGACAACCTCTGTCGGGTCCGCTAGTAATATATAAATATGCGTGATTACTTGAACCAATGGAGCGAAAATCGAAACGACGCGACGAACGCCGAAGTACGGCGGCAGATGGAATCATTGAAGCCGTAATAACAATAAGAACCGTTAATTCAAAATAAATTCACAAAAGCAATAGCAGTTAATAAAAGTACATGCTAATATAAATATTTGTTTAAGAAATTGCACAGTGGTAAATTGGCATATGTTGTGTTCTAGACAAGAGAATCTAGTACCTACAGATTTAGTCCGCCTCGTTGTCTTATTATTAATCGCTCAGCGCGATTGCCTACCATGCAAGAGGGCTCGGTTCAATTCCCGACACGGTTTACATGATCTGCCTATCGTCGAGTGGTTGGTGCAATTGCCTATCCTGCGTAAAGCCACAATTTCTCGGTATAGTGGACATAAATATTGGTGTTAAAAGTATTTTTAAATTTGCTTCTTTCTCACACCCGCCCTAAGTGGAGTATTTAGACACACTTAGAAGCCTCCAGGAGACCCTATTACCAGCCAAAAGTCTCGTCTTCTCCCATGCCAATTCAACATCTCCAGTTCTCATTGAACAGATCCACAATATCGTCATTGACATTTTCATTGAAAACATTTTTTCACATTCCTTATTCCTCGTTGTATGTGTATCGTTCAAGTAACATATATGATCCAGATATGCTGAAATTAGAGTGTTAATGCAATGCCTTATGCATCACTGAGTACGGATTGGGATATGATGATGTTAATGACGACATATTCGCTGTGACTTTTATTACCCTTAAAATTCAATATTATATTTAATGTTTTTTTCAATTATTGTTTTCAAATTGACAAAAAAATACATTCTGAACGTATTATTTTACCATGCAACATAGGATAAATTTTCTTCAATGGTTAAAAATACGTGTATTTTAAATTTACTAAAAAATAAACGTTTCGTTTCCTGTGGAAAAAACGGCAGGTGTTTTGTTACCGCCCCATTGCTTTACGCAATGTTAAAGGCGCACTCGGGGGCCGTTGCATGTGACGTCAAAGTGGCATAACGCTAACAGGGGCCCATTTTGTATGTATTCGTTTTTAAACCGAAAATTATGAATTAAAACTTTTTTTTTGCATTGAGATGTTAATATGTTACAGTCATAATTTTAGTTTTTTTATGTCCTTATTTATAATATTGAAGATCATTTCGTTATAAAATCTCTTTGCATGAAATATGTAGGTTTTTATTTTTCTACATAAATTAATTTATTTTCTATTCCTCCTATAAAATTAAATTTTCAAAAACATTATTTAATAATATATAATGTAAATGTCAAAAATGCCGTAGGAATATAAAAAGATTTATAACTTTATTTTCGATTTTTAAAAATACCCTATTGAAGTCAGCATACCTTTTTAATTCAAGACTTATTTCGTTATGACCAACTGTAAAAAAAAAGAAATATTGACAGCATCATTTTTTTCTTTCTGCATGATCGGAAAAACAGGCATAAATATGTAGTCTTCAGCAATAGAGTTGGCAACAAACACAAAATAACAGTAAAATACATATTATGAAGAAATGAAAATCTATTGTAAGTTCTTACATACATTAACATTTTTTTTAATGTTTTGATATTGAATTATTAGTTATTTATGATCTCTTTTATGTCCAGCAGTTTTTCTTTGGAGTTAATAGGAAAAAAAACTGTTTTTTTGTGATAAACCACAACTCAAATGTCGCAATACATGTTATTAATAGAATGGGTAAAAATACTATTTGGCATAATATAATGCATGTTTGACATAATAGCATGCTTAGTTAATTAATTACGCACGCTAATTAATTGAAACAAAATAGCAATAATTTTTACTAAAAGAGGATGACAGAAGTTTAGTGCACAGCTCGGGGGGGCATTACAGGACCATTGCAAACGGCGATCTAGATTTACTTCAGACCAAGACGTATGGTCTATGGAGTCTATGGACCCTGGACCCATAAAGCAAATTGATAACAAAACCAACTGTGTTATTACGGCTAGCATTAGATTGTCACGAGCCAACATAGAGTGACATAGACTGAATGTCGAGATATGGCAGTGGACATGCCATGCCACGATATTATTTCTTATAATTATTTTTAAACTAAATTACTAACTCGCAATTCTGAAATCCAGTTCTTGTGTACAAACATTTAAGCAAACTTTAAATATGGCTGAATCAACCAACGGTTCTAGTAAAAGTATAAAATATTGTTAGTATTTAAAGCATTAACTCTGTGGCTTGGGTCTAAAAGGGCCAATGTCGTAAATCATTACATTACGGAATAGTAATTTTGCATCTATTTTCTCACGTCATAATAAACGGTTTGAGGTGTTTGAAACTATTTTCAACAAAAGAACACTACCACATATGTTTGTGTAAATAAATTTGTTAAATATGTAGATTTTTTTTTTTTACCTTCGCCAAAATGTTGGAATGAAAAAAATTTAATCCGGCATTCACCCTTTTAAACCCTAGGCGCAGAACTTTGTGGTCAAACATTTAATTAAATATAAAAAATATAGAAAAATCAGCTCACGTTGGTATTGGCTATAAAATGGGGTCTATCAGTCCGCTGATTTTTTATTTTTGTTCAACTACTTTGGCAAAGATGTATCTTAGTGGGTGTTGGATGTTAGTGTAATTAGTCTCCTGACAAAGTAGACAAAAAAAGTAAGTACTGAAGAAAAAAATCGAGGAAAGATTAGTCCACCTCATAGTGTAGTGGTTGGTGGATTTGCCAATCATGCTTGAGGTCCCAGGTTTGGTTCCTGGCAGGGGCAAAGAAAAATATTTATTTTAAATGTGATTATTCAATGCAATATCTCCGTAAAGCGTAAGACTCATAAAAAAGCTGAAATATGCTTGCAAAGATGCATAAAAAATGCTTAAAATATGCAAGTAAAATGTGGAAATATGGTATAATATTTAAACTATTGTTATCAATTATGCATTTTTCAAATTTCTCTCCTAAGATTTTGCCTTCTGTTAGCCATTTTTTAAATTTATAAATTAAACGTAATTATGCAGAAAGCAGTCAGCCATAGAAAAGTCAAACTGAGATAATAGCACTTTGATGAAAAGAGTTAAAAATCAAATCTACACCACAGTTGGAATGTTTTTGACTTTGACAAATGATAAACAATGAAAATATTAGTTTTTTTTAATATTACAAACAAGAATTTTATAACGTAATTGACCAGTTTTAATTCTTATTAAAGTACTGTAAAAAATTTTTAGAGTTGTGGGTGTTTTCTGCAAATTGGAAAATGCCTATAAAATAAAATGCCTGTAAAATAAATACTACTCATTGTAGCGAAGGACGCGTGTGTTTTGTTCGCTCCGTTTTTAAATTTAATAAAGTGTTCACTATGTCGAAGGATCTCAGTGAAGTGATGGCAGAACAGAGTAAACTAATTGCTCTGTTACTCTGCAGAGTTACATCAATTGAGGATAAGGTGAGCGTTGGATTTGGCGAGATTTTGGATGCTTTGAAATCTCTGCCTAAGCCGATCTCTACCGACTTGTGTAACGGCAACAATATGTCGCAGTCCGCGTCAGCCGACCGCGGCCCGCCCGGCTCGCCCGTCCCGCCTACTAACGTCGTTCCGGCACATCCTGATACGGCGGCGTTACTTGTAGACTGCGTCGCAGTGTCTACAGCGCGTACTTCTGCGCACTCCGGTCCTGCGCCGCCGCTGTCGGCGCGTGTAGCCGAGTCGACTATGGTACCTGCGCCGGTAATAAACGAGAAGCGCAAAATTAATACTCGCTCAGTTGGAAAAAAATCCACAAACGTAATGTCTGCGATCTCGCGGAAGGATAGCAGCGTACCGGAGCGACCGGGGAAGGTAATGACTGAGGTTGCCCCGATCCCCAGTTGTTCGTATTCACTACTTGTCACTGCTCCTGCCGCTGCCACTGCTCCTGTCGCTGCCACTGCTCTTGCCGCCGCCGCTGTTCCTGTTGCCACTGCTGTTGTAAATCCAGCAGTGACACCGCCATCTTCAACCCGCGACGCCACAGAGTGGAAAACAGTGAAAAATAAAAAACGTGTCTTCATTCGTGGTAGCATTGGAAGACGAACTGAGCAGGATTTAAAATTTTATCATTTTTATCCTTTTCACAAGGACACCACGAGTGAAGACATGTTAAAATATTTGAATTCTTTTGTAAGTACCGCTTCATTTAATATTGCAAAAATTAAAGCACGGGGTGATTATTCGTCGTTTAAAATCGGTATTCCAAAAGGAATAACGGACATAGTTTTGAAACCGGAAAATTGGCCACGCAAATCTTTTATTAAAGAGTGGGAAGACAAGCGAGATCCTCCGCGTCTTCCAAATATCAAATGACTCTTTCGTGATGCATCAAATAAAAAGCTGCATTTTTATTACCAGAATACTCGCGGTTTAAAGACGAAGTGCGTAGAGTTCTACAACAATGTCGCAGCTGGCGATCATGACGTAATCGCGTTAACCGAAACGTGGTTAAATGATACCGTCTTTGATTCCGAGATTTTTGATAGTAATTTTACAGTTGTGAGAAGAGACCGGTATGGCCACAGGCAGGGTGGGGGGTGTTTATTGGCAGTGAGAAATAGAGAAAACTTGCGAGTCGAGCGGTTTTCTATATTGGAAACTACCAATGAAGATCTTTGGGTAAAACTAACATACGCTCTCGAAATTACTTTTATTTGTGTACTTTACTTTCCTCCGGCGAGTGAGGCTAACACATATCGATTATTTTTCGACAGGGTTTTGTCCAGTTTAGATTTGTTTCAGAACAGAAGCGTCATTATATTGGGGGATTTCAACTTACCTTCAGCGAGCAACATTGAAGGTATAGAGGCTGATCTAACTTTTTTGTGCTCATTGTTGAAACTTTCCCAGTGTAATGATGTTTTGAATTCTAGAGATAGGATTCTGGACTTAATACTTGCCGGGAAAGAAGTTGATGTGTTTCGGTCATTGTCACCTCTAACAAGAGAAGACAATTATCATCCCGCGCTTGAATTTTGTATCAGTGTGTCGATTAATCGTCCCCATCGAACTGAAGTTCCCACGGAAGGCACAGTCAGTTGGAGAGGCTGGAACTTCAATAAGGGCAATTTTGACCAGCTATGCTTTTTAATGGCCAGTATCGACTGGAATGAGGTATACGACACATTGGATGTAAATGAGGCGGTGCAAAGCTTTTATTGTATTGTTGAAGGAGTACTTGATTCTTGTTTTCCTAGAAGGTCTCGGACAACTGGAAGAAGGCGATATCCAAGGTGGTTTTCTGGGGCTATTATTAGGGATATTCAGGTTAAGCATTCCTTCCATAAAAGATGGAAAGCTGCGGGCTGTCAGAATGATTATGAAATGTTTGGTAGATTAAGATCTAGCGTTAAACGTGACATTCGATCAGCGTACCGGTCATTTATTTCCAATATGGAAAACAATATTCTCAAAAATACAAATTGTTTTTGGGATTTTATTAAATCTCAAAAGGCAAACGGCGGGAATATTGACACCATGACATGGGGTGATCGAACTGTTCGGGGCGCAGATATTGCGGAAGCGTTCGCAGGTCACTTCAAAAATGTATACAGTAGTGAACCTCCGCTTCTTGACGTTAACGCTGCTAAGCGGTGTACTACGCAAAACGGTGCACAATCTATTGTTATTCCAAATATCAATGAGAAAGACGTAGCTACGATCATAGATAGATTGAATAATACCAATTCTCTTGGCCCAGATTTTTTACCGACGTTCTTTTTTAAAGGATGCGTAGATTTTTTAAAGGGGCCGCTTTGTTTTTTATTTAATTTGTCATTAAATACAGGAGTCTTTCCAGAAATTTGGAAGATATCTAAAGTTACTCCTATACACAAGAGTGGCTCTAAGTCATCCGTAGAAAACTATAGACCTGTAGCTGTACTTTCAGCGCCAGCTAAGGTATTTGAAATTTTAATAAGTAAAATCATCGCTTCTCGAGTCGAGCCATTTATAATAGATGAACAGCATGGGTTCAGGAAGGGTCGCTCGGTTGAAACAAATTTAATGATATTTACAGACTATATTACGGCTGCATTAGATGCAGGACATCAGGTTGACTGTTCATATAATGACTTTGCCAAAGCCTTTGATACAGTCGATCATGATGTTATGTTAAACAAGCTGAGTGAGATCGGTTTCTCGGATGGAATGCTAAAATTAATGGCGAGCTACCTCCGAAACCGAAATCAATACGTTTCACATGGCTTGTTTGCATCAAAAATTTTTAATACTTACTCAGGTGTTCCCCAGGGATCCAACTTGGGTCCATTACTGTTCTCTATTTTTATCAATGATATTAAAAAAGTTGTAGTCAAATCGCGTTTTTTATTATTCGCGGATGACTTGAAACTATTTTTGAGGGTTAAAACTTTGGATGATTTTCGTTCTCTCCAAACGGATATATTAAACGTATCTGAATGGGGAAGACGAAATAAATTATTGTTCAATATTTCAAAATGCTCAGTTATGTCTTTCACCAGGGCCCACAAAACGCTATTCTTCCGCTATAGAATGAATGACCAGAATCTTTTGCGGATTGCGAAGGTTAAAGATCTAGGCATCACTTTTGTGAGTTCCCTGACATTTCATGATCAGATCGAAACAGTTTGTAGTAGTTCATTGAAGATGTTAGGATTCGTCTTGCGTACTGCTAGGGTTTTTGGTAGTACACGAGTACTGAGAATTCTTTATAACTCGTTGGTGCGAAGTAGACTCGAGAGTGGCTCGATGATTTGGGGACCGTGTGAGTTGAAGTACTCTCTTATGGTGGAGAGGGTTCAGAAGAAATTTCTTCGGTTTCTCTACATGAGGGAGTGCGGATATTATCCATGGCTTTATCCCACTGAGTTTCTCCAGGGTATGCTTGGTTACAGCAGTTTGAAGACTAGAAGGAATGTGTATTTAACAACGCACTTCTTTCGATTGTTGCGCGGTATTATTGACAACCCTGAAATTATGCGGAGCATTAGCTTTTATGTTCCTGATAATTACCTTAGACAGCGTCAACATAGACTGTTTCACATTCCAATACACAGGACCAACCTGCCAATGGTTATGCCTGTTGGAAGGGCTATCTCTATGTTGAACAATATAACTTTGGACATTGACATTTTTCACGTCTCTGAGGGAGTTTTTCGTTACAAGATTCTCTTACTTTTTTAACATATTATTCTTTGGATATTATGTATACTAATGTGTTTTTTTTACATATACCTAATTTTACCTAATTATTTATATATGTATGAATTAAGATATTTTATTTTGTAATGTACATATATATGAATAAATAAATAAATGATTGAATAAAGATGGTTGAATAAATAGACACTATTTTCAGAAGCTGATTATTACAGTTTTTTTGTTAAAAAGTGGTCTGGGTGCGTTTAGCAGAACTAGAATTGACCTTACTGCACCCGATAACACCTATATCTCATTTTTCTTGAGCTTAGATGCTATATTAGCGCATGTTGCTCCAAAATTTCACCCGTGCTATTTAATAAAACTATTCATTAGATACCAAGATTTTTTTTTTTTTTAAAAGAAATATTTGCGTTCTTATGATTTACCAAAATATTTAATTTTGAGGGCCATTTTCAACGAGTTGTAAATAACTCACTATTAGAAAATGGAATCGAGTTGGGGTAGAGTGGGATTCGAACCCAAGACACTAGCCACAGGACCACAACCCGATTCGAAGCCTGGGGTGTTCCGTAAAATATTTTTCAACTTTTTTCTATGTTTGAATTGCTTAGGTCAGTTACAATTATTAAAATATGTGAAAATAGCCAAAATATGCAAATGCACACGCGATCATGCACTTGCATATTATCCAATCTCTCCTTAAACCTTACCTTTATTTAACAAATGCTCGAAACACGCTGCATTATTCAACAAATTCTGTTCCCTATGCACCACTGGATATGATTGAAGATCAAGTCCACTTTACAAAAGGTACCGTTCAATAGATATACATTCCATTATGAACATTACCAGAACCTACGTATATATCAGTAATGATAATTACCTATTGGGAACATATACAGACCAGGTAATCATTGTGATTCCAACATGGCCGCTATTTGATTGGGGTGTTATTATTAAATTACATTGCCGAGGTCCAAAACCGAATGTGCGCAATATCCACTGCATGCTTCTATCATTTATTATGTTATATCAAAATACGTGTATAGGTTCTAATCATGGGAAAATATTTTTTACCTTCTAATCATGTGGGCTTGGAGCATTTAAATATCAACGTAATAAGCTCGCGTACTTACCTATTATTTACAATATATATTTATGACAATAAATCTTACGTTTTTACAATAAGTTTGTGAATTTACTTCAATACAGTTTGTAGTTATATCACGATTTAAAGCATTATTATAAGGTACTTTTTATAGCTCTTCTTATAAAATCAAACGTTAATTAAATATTTTTTTACTGGCATTTAGGTAAAAAAAAAATTTAAAAAAATTTAGGCGGCCTCCGTGGTGTAGTGATCAAGACGCTTGACTCACAAACGGAAGGTTCCAGGTTCGATTCCCGGTGAGAACTAAAAAATTCAGTGTGATTTTTCTCAAGTCTTGGTGTTCTGCGCTGTAATTCACCGCTATAATTAGGCCTCTTGGCCTGTCGTGGTGCAAAAAAAAAAATTCACAGTACCAATAAGGCATTTGCGAGAGAGTTACAGGAAAATAATGTTTAAATACCTATTCATCAAAATTCTCAGCCACCGCGTTTTCTCTAAAGTCGTATGATTTAAAGCTACCAAATGTATGTATTAGGTAAAAAAAAAAACATGTGCACAACTTGAATGCAAATTGCTTTTAACAGTATGGAAAACTCAAATGTGAGAACAACCATAAAATGACTTGTACCACTGCAGGTATTCAATTCAAGTTGACACATTGACAGTTTATTATAAAATTTCACTAAATGTTGTATGTTTAAAAACCGCTTCACTTTAATATCACAGAAAAATACCTACTTAAGTTTTCCACAGAATAAGTAAAAAAAAGACATTTTGATTTTCATTACAATGAAAAAAAAAATACTCCTTGACAATCTTAAAAAAGTTTGACTCTTGTCTCTCAGCTCCATAACTAATTAAAACGTTGTGATAATTAACATATTATAAACAATTTTACTCCTTAAACAAGTAACGATTTTGCATATTCTTCTCATAAATATGTACATCGCGGGGTATTCTTATTCTTGTTGTTAAAGATGGGAGTCAATGTGACATAAGTTCCTGACGTCACTGCGACCTATTTTGTTGGGCCCCAGTGAATAGTTCTCGCCCTCCAAGCCCAGGTCTTAAAAGAGCCGAGAAGGCGAGCCTTCTCATTTTGCTAAATCTCCCCCTCCAAGCCCAGATCCGTAAAGTATCGGGCTATTTGGTAGGGGGCGAGCTCATTGACAACCTTAGGTTTAACCAGCGGTCTCTGGAGGATGCGGCTTCGCTATCGCGGGGCAATAAGTACAACTAGGTTACTTTAAAATCAGGATTTTTAAGTTAACTACTAAAAACGCATTTTTATACTTCATCCATGAATGCTACAAATGGACGTCGAAATGCATTTTAAAAATATTTATAATTGAAAATTTATATAACAATAAACATAATGATAAATTTGTTATTATTCATAATAATAAAATAACTAAAAATATCTTGGTTTTTAAACACTTTTTTTTTTTTTATGCCTACCGGTTTCAAAGCTTCTGTATCAAGGTTTGCTTAACTTATGGATTCTATCCTATTTTATTTTATAATTTTTTACTTAATATGACATTTGAATCTATAAATCGAGTATTTTTATCTTGTAAGGGTGGGATGCATAATAAAAAAAAAAATATGACCAAATAAACAATATTTCTATAAGTTTACTTCTGTCTAGTTTTAAAGATCGTATCCATCATGAAGTACGCTACCTGTCCTTACATGGCAAAAATACTTGATTAGTTAGCTCCGCATGAAATATTTAGTAAACATTCACAAACAAATAGAATTCATCAGTTAAGTATACCTGGATAATGAAGCTTGTATAACTTTACAACCGGACGATGGAAAAATCACTAATAAGTGCTTAAAAACAAAGTTGTTTTTATTTATTTTAAATATTATGGTGATTCGAATGAATTTCTTGTCTATTTGTTGCATTCATGGAGGAGGATTTAAAAGTATATTTTTGTGGTTGACATAAAACTCCCTATTTTTAAGTTACCTAGTTGAAGTAATTACCTCATGATATAATACTTCACTTTAAGTGATATAAATAATTAGTTGTGAAATCAATTTAGATGAGTCAAAACATTAGTCAGCCATTTCTAAAAATTACTCATTTCTAGTTATACCTTAATGGAACTGACGTTATGTATATTTGACAAGAGATTTGCGGAGGTGGTGTATTAAATTCTGCTGTCTTGAATCTTCTGTTTTCAATTTACCAAGCCATAGTCCCGTGGCTAGTGTTGCGGACTCAAGGATCAGAGGTCCGAGGTTCGCACCCCGCTCTACCACAACTTGGTTTCATGTTTTAAAACTGAGTTTTTTACAACTCCCCCAGAATTGAAATATTTGGGTAAATCATAAAATGCGAATATTTTTTTTTTTTTAATTATAAAAAAATCGTTGACTCTCGAAGATTCGATAAATTAATATTTGAACAATGTTTTGATGTTGTCCAAATTTTTGTTGACATAAAATGGATTTATTACCCTTAGGAATTATTAATAATAATATATTACAAAAAATAATATTTCATAAAAGAGAGTTTAAAAGTTTAGGCATTTACAGGGCTTATGACTTGTGAAGTGGCAACTTTACGCACTATGTAATATTCACCATTCTGCCTATGATTGATCATATGTATTAAAAGAAAAATATTTTCAGGCATTGCCTCCTATATAGGTAAAATATTTTTATTTTTTTAAAATAAAAATTCGGTCAGAATCTTACCCGCATCAAAAAGGTTTCAACTATTTGACTTGACAGAGATCAAAAGATGGAAAAATTGAAGAAACAATGATGTTCAAACATAGGCAGAATGGTGAATATTACAGTGTGTAAAGTGGCCATTTTAATCAGCCAATGACAGGTCATGACAGGACCCCTGTTAAAATCTTGATTTCTGTATTCTCTTCTATAAAATATTCTTCATCTCTGTTGTTTTATATTAAAACTGATAACTTCCAAGGTGGCTGAATCCAGTTCTCGTATAGAAAAATTTGGACATTAAAAATATTGTTAATGTATAATTTATTTTAAGTACATGTTACATTCTTATAGTTTAATAAAAAGTTTTGATGTAGTTTTTAGTACGTTAAAAATGTCGGATACTTTATCCTTGAACTGGACATAAAGCCGTTTCTTCTCACAGTAAGAATTATGAACGGTCTTATTATATTTTTATATCGGAACTATTACACTGAATATGTTTTACGTTTCGCTTTTATAAAAATGTACGCAAAACCCTAGAGTTGGCGCTGCATAAACAACTGATTTCCAAGAGTCCTAGAGGTTGGGAGATAATTCGATGCTCAAGGTACTGGTTCTTATTAACGAGCTATCTACCATATTTATTATCATATTATATACATAAAATTATAGATGTATACAGTTGCTTTGACTGTCTCTAACTAGGAGTATTTACTCCGTTCTGTGCCAGTCAAAAAAATTATAAAAAACAGTTTTCAATACATAGAAAAAATAAATCAAAGTAGTTGACATTGTGAAAATATTTTTAAAAATATTGTTTTAATTAAGCGTTTTTTCTATTATTTTTTATTGAATGGTTGAATACGTATCTTTTTCTTCTTCACGTGTCATGACGGGTCCCCGCGACGTTGACGATCACTTGGGAGAAAGCAACCCTATCCTGAGCAGTGCGAAACAGCTCCTCCACAGTTCTAATCCTGGTCCATGCTCGGATGTTTCGAAGCCAGGGAAGCTGTTTTCTTCCGACCCCTCTACGTCCCTCGATCTTCCCCTTCATGACAAGCTGAAGTATGGCATATTTATCACCTCTCAACACATGGGCAAAATATGAAATCTCACGGAGCTTAACAGTGGTGAATAGTTCTCTATTAGTATTGGCTCTACGTAACACTTCATTGTTGGTTATCATATCGGTCCAGGATATTCTTAACATTCTACGGTGGATTTACATTTCAAAAGCTTCTATAATATATAATATAAACTTCACGCCTCTACGCCATACAGTAAGACAGACCATATATAACATGTGACCATTCGTTGTCACAGCTTAAGGTTTATATTTTCGTCACAAAGAAGATTTTTTATTTTGTTAAATCCAGTTCGGGCTGGTTCTATTCTGCATTTTATCTCAATGTCGGGATCTAGATTTTTAGCAATGATACTGCCTAAGTACCTGAATACGAATAGCAGGTGTTTATTAAACAAATAAATTTGTTGACATAAAATGTTGGGAAAACAAAATACCCGACTTCCAAATTATAAAAAAAAATATTATCAATATTAAAATATTATTAACTTTGTGGAGAAATATTTCACTTAATGTTATTAAATATTTGAATATAACAACTTACAGACTTTTTTATGTGCA
Source organism: Micrasema longulum (assembly GCF_059751315.1). Taxonomy (NCBI): domain Eukaryota; kingdom Metazoa; phylum Arthropoda; class Insecta; order Trichoptera; family Brachycentridae; genus Micrasema; species Micrasema longulum. Next base: position 224,729 of record NW_028278275.1, read on the forward strand.
CCGGTTTCGAGACGTTTCGAGATGTTCTGACGAAGCGACGGTTTATATAAATATTTATTAACATTTTCTAAAAAAGTATCTACACAGGAAAATTTCCCTTTTATATTATTATAGTTAATTGCTACATTCGTGTCAAAAAAATACATTTTATTTATACCCTGAAATTTCCACTTGTTCCAATCCACAGATAAAGCAGACAGAAAATATAAATTATTCCTTAGTTTTCATTGACCAACATCTTTGTTGGAAATCTGACACGACGACAGACAGATAAAGAAAACAAATTCGGTTATACATTATATTCTACGATCTAAGAAACTTGACGGCCCCCGTGTTATAAAACACTTGACTCACGCATGGACGGTTCCGTATTCTATTCTTGGTGAGAACGCAAAAACTTATATTCTTTTTTATGTAATGAAGGAGAAATGAAGAATATACAAATTTTTCAAAATAAGGCGATGAAGATTATACTCAAAAAACTACATATCTATTCTAGTGTAAAGAAATTGGCTTGCTCACAGTAAAGTAGCAAATTAAATATAAGTAGCTATTTTTTAACATAAAATAATTAAGGGGATGAATAAAATAAAAACAATAATAAAATTTCACCAACAATGTCATACATATGAAACAAGGGATAAAAAAAAGACAAAATTACCAATGAGGAGAAAAACAGAATCTCAAAACTCATTGTACAAGAGATTGAAGCTGTGCAATGAGTTACCTGAAGGAATAAAGGAGATAGAAAAGGTAAAAAAGAATTCAATATTTCAAATTAATTTGAAAAAGTATGTCTCTGAGAAATTTTGATAAAAAAATTGTAATTTTAGTAAAAGTTTATATTATTTCTTAAGATGTTATGAACTTACTTAATAAAGCATAAATAAAAATAAATAATAAAAAATAATATTATATTTTTTAGCCTGGGTAATCTGTGATGTAATTCACCACAGTAATTGAGCCTCTTGGCCTGTTGTGGTGCGAAAATCAAATTTGTTCATAGCAGTCTTTGTTTGGTATATTTTAAGCTCTTTTAATCAGTAGTCATATATGGAATAATAGGATGGGGTGGTTATTTTAAGATAGTCAATAAACCACTAACCATATCCAAAAAACTATAATAAAAATTCATTTTGAATTCTTTTTTACCTATTCCACCCATTTACCAATGTTTGCATTATATATTGTGTACGGTGAAAAAAAATCTTTATAAGTATATGTATATTGTTTATTGTTTTTTTTTTTTTTTTTTTCTCTCTCTCTTATATGTATATAAATTGTCAATATGAAAAAATAAAGTCCTAACGGTTAGACAAATATAGATAACGTAGTGTCAAACAAAAAACACTACAAAACATATTCCTCCGGTTTAAATTACTATGTATCAAAAAGTAAAACATTTTTGGATAAGAGGCATTTCTCAGTAGTAAGTCCAAGGATTTTATACTTGCAAAAACAGGTGACAAAAGATTCTGAATGTTTTATCAAGTGTAAATCTGATTTAAGTAGTTGGTTCGTTTGATATAGATAGATAATAGATTACCACGATAGAATGTGAAATAACTGAGGAAATATGATGATGCCTTATTTTATAACTTAAAATATGTATTTGCATGTATTAAAATATATATATTTATATGTGTATGTATGTAAATGCATCTGTTTATGTGTGTACATGTATATTTACGAATGCATTACAAGTACTACGACTCGATACGGATTTCCTGGCGAGTCAAAGCAAGTTTACAGGCATATGTCGTTCCTTATTGTATCACTTAAAGCTGTGTCATTGAATTTAATAAATTATTTATTTATTATTAAGATATAATAATAAAAAAACTTTAGAATTCTAGGAAAACAAGAGTAAAAGTCATAAAATATTGATGTTAATTCTTACAATAATTAAATATCTCGTTTGTAGAATAATCTACCCCGTATACTTATCTCCTTACATGAATACGGATGCCCACAAGAGCAGTCACGTCTTCACCTCATCCTATACTTAATAAATTAGTGTTTACGTATCTAACTATCACGTTGATGTAAAACACACATATACTTAGACCAACCAACGAGCATGATCATTAAAATCAAAATCATGACGTGTAAATGCAATTATATTGATCTTCAATGGGAAGATTTTTTAAGTGATGAAATGTTATTCATCGTTTTTCAAAAACATTATTGATTTAAATTACATTAACGGCTTTTATTGCCTTGAATAAAATAAAAATACTTATAAATATATTAATGTAAATAGGAGTTACACAAAATGCTTTGACAGTACACACAAATCACTGAATTATCTAGCAAAATCAATATAATAATTATTTAGCGAGTTGACAAGTGCAATCATTCCCAATTTGAAATCGACAAGACTTGAAATATATCTGTATTATTATACGTTACTTTTCTATGATCTTAACCACGCTTACCTACTTTACAAGGCATCGGGTTCTCGACGTCTTGGGCGTCCACTGCTGACGTTCGTCGGCAGTTCATGTCAGAACTACGGGACGTGAACCTGATTTGAAAGGATGCACAGAAGCTGGCAGCCGACAAAGATGCCTAGAGGATCTGTACCTTTGTCGGTATGGAGAATATTGATCTACCGAGATGTCGATACATGTTTTTATTACGTCATCTCAGACGTCAAATATGATCAAAGTCAACGAATAGCTGGCGCTGAAACTTTACTCCGTGTTTAGTACTAAATTAAAATTAACTTTTTTCTCTTTTGTATTTAAAATGGGCTCTTTTGTATTTGTGTTAAAAAAAATAAGGATATTTAATAATATAATTATGATAATAATCATAGTTTATTAACAAAAATAACAATTACTTTATCTGCTTCATACAAGCTTAGGTATTAGATTTATCTGGATCATGTCTAGTCTGCCTAACTAGGTACAGCCTGTTTTAAGGCAGACATTTTATGCAAAAATAAACATTAACATAACTACCTACTAGTTAATTTACAACACGATTTAATATTAATTTATTATTTAAGAATGTATTTTGAGTAAATTTTCCAATTTTTCTCATCTTAAACCCAGTAACCATTTTTTTACAAATTTATTAAATTAAATCCGGGTCGTGGTTTTGCAATGTTTGGGTAACATATTGAATATTTTGGGGCCCAAAAACATGAAATTTCTTTGACCGAATTCAGAGTTTGTGATAGACCCCATGACCCATCCTCTTGTTTGACTTCCGGTAGTGATAGAGTGTTCCTTTTGGGATTTTGTAGAATAATTTGCTTTCACAAACATTATTATTCTAAAAATATATAATTGCCTTATTTCTAAGATCTCAAATTCCTCAAATAAATTAGACTTTTTAAAAATTATTTTAATTATTGATTTTTGAGTGGATTTGAGAGGTTTTAATATTGATTTTTAAGTGCTTCCCCATCCTATTATACCAAGTAATAGTTGAGTTACATAAAATAAAATATAGTTGTTTAAGTTTAATTAAGGATAATATATTACGTATCGACTTGAAGATATGGGAAAGTTAACATTTGCATAAGTATTTAAAGTATCTTCGTCGGTAACCTATAATTGAACATGTTTAAAAGAAAAAAATGTATGCCTATTCTGATTTTCATACAGAAAACTTAATTTTACTTTGTAGATAAAATTGATGATAATTGTGAACTTCCCATTATAATCGAAACTCTGGCATCCGGGCTTCTACTAACATGTTTTGGTTGATCGATGGGGAAGTGGGTATGTTGGGGTATATATGGCGTTCTTGCTTAGTTTTAGGGAAACACCGTCATTTCAAATTAGGAACATATGCCATATTAGATACATCTCCTCTAATAATACATTATGAAAACACACCTATGGATAATAAATTATTTTTTAACTCACTTAGTGAAATACCAAATTATGTCTTTCGTAATGTGATTGTGAACCTTGTTGTTATCTGCACATGCGATATCCTGTATTCGAGGAAAGGGGATCAACTTTAAAAATGCCAGGATTACGTAGTCCTGTTTAAACTCGTGAATGTTTATATTGCAAGGTAGTTATGAAGGATTTGGATTTTTTTATATATTGATTAAGTCATTGCTCACTGGTTGTTAATCTAAACCTGGCGGGTTTGCAAAACTCACTCAAACGCATTTGAAATCTACAGGTGATGATTTACAAAAAAATTATATTAAATTTTAACTAAATGTGCTATCTTCATTGTTTATCAATAAGTATGTACACATATTTTCTCCAATATAATTTGTACTGTGCAATTTAATTACACTGTATTAATTATTATTATAATGAACACAAAATGTTAAATAAATGATAAGTAAATGTATGGCATTTTCTTAAGTGATTGTTTTTTTTCGCTCTAATTCGAAAGATATTTTTTAAAACAATTAATATAATATCAAAATTTTTAGAATCATATTCTGTACATAAAAAAAAATTTGGGTAAGTTTTGCAAAAGCATCTACTCTACATTAGATAATCGACATACACATGATTTGATTAAATGAAAATATATATTTATCAACCACTGTTTTCAATCCAAAGCTTAATACATATACATCAAATATATATTATTTTATTTTTTCTATTGAGAATCGCAGCGAAATAATTCAGACGAACGCAGAAGCATTATGAGTGTATTTTATTACAATATCATTAGCAACTAACAAAGCTTTAGTTGTCTATGTTACGCTTATAAGCGCTTCTAAGCACTAGAGAGACAGAGATTATTTTCATAATGCATATGCCGTGCGATGTCATACCATGGGCTTATTCACAGATACTACACAATGCATTCGTGTGAGTATTGCAAACGCGCCAGTTTTAAGAAATCCACCTGTTTCATTCATTGGCAGCTCACATTTCAACTGTGCAACGTGGATCTGACTTGGTTATTTTTTAAACTAAATAACTTACTTTATAAATAATATTAGCTTCAAATAAGTAAATATCGTCTCAACGATCTCTGGGTCAGCTCGAATTGCTCCGATAGTTATGGGTATTTATTTTGTCTACGGATAATATGGGATATTGAAGATCAGTGAAGTTGTTTGCACAGCCACACGCGCAAATAATGGTAACAAAGACATAACAGTAGATAATGCCGGGTTTCGCCATACTGCTCCACATAAGAAAAAAACAAACGACTTGATCGTGAGCATCTCTTGTGTGGGGTATCATTAGACCACTGGGTGGAAAGAAAACATTTTCAAAGTACAAGAGAAACCTTTTAAATTCTACAACACATCGATATTTGTCTTTAACACAATATATGTTCTACTCGACCACTTTAATGTTATTATTCTCCCGTGTATAGGCCACATAAATTTCACAAAGTATAGTATAATGCAAATTTTAAAGAACATATATAATGTCTTACAAAGGACCTAAAATGGAGACATAAAGACGATATTAAAATGTGTCAGACGTACATAATGTTGACGGTGCTGAAAATGCTTTCGTTCAAGCGAAAAATAATTTTAATTACTTTACTTTAGAATATTATTTTTGAAATAAATGGTTAGATATTCGTATACATATACGTTCAGTAATATTCAGTGTACTAAAAAAATTCATCGCTATTTTTTTAATTAATTCATCCTACGAAGGTGTGTTAATGTTTCAGACTCCCCAAAACAAGAATCAACAACTCAGAACAATTTGTTGTTTATGTTGTGAAATGATTTTCGTGTATGGAATTTCTACATACTTAAAAGTTTTGTTTCATGTGATGAGCGTTTAAACTAAAGATTTCGTTAACATATTAATATATTTTACAGGTACTTTACAGGTTGCAGTGACGTCAGGAGCTTGCATAGCATTGACTCTACCTCTAAGAATAAAAAAGTATATTTTTATGTTGAGTTTATATAACAATAACATAACGAAAATAAAAGAAAATACAATAAAATGGATATCTACAATACTGGCTGAACCTAACTATGATAGGTACATGAATTTACGTAAATTTTTGAAATTCGTTAACAACATAGTCCAAATATAGGCAGAATGGTGAATGTTAAGCAGTGTGTAAAATGCCCTCTTTTACTAACCAATGACAGGTCATATATACGCTCTGTATATGACTAGACTTCAATATTCCTTTTTCTAAAATGTTCTTCATCTCTGTTGTAATGAGTCAAAAGAGATCAAGATGTTCTGCAATTCGTGTACCAATGCAGTGTTGTATGCACCAATCGAAACAGTAATTTTTCATTTAATTTGAATATTTTTAAAATTTTCATGCAATATTTCTGGTTGACCCTATGCTCTGGAGCACATCTAAAAAGTAAACATGAAATTATGATAATGCTTTCAGAAAATATTTGTTATGTAACATATTGATTTGTGAATCACATCGGTCCGAGTCACGGTTCGTGTAATGAGGGGTCATGGGGGCAGATACTGGGGAGATCCATACGTCGTTAATACCTGAGGATCTATATCCAACCATCAAGATGTTATTAGGTTAACTACAATTACTGGTTGCGATACACACATAATGCTCTTGCCTATCAACAAAATCAACATGCAATCTTATATCTCATCCATCAACATGGTATTTATATATTTTTGCATTTTTTCAATAATTCACAAATCTAAATATTTAGATAGATACAACGAAAATTATCCGTTGGGAGCACGTTTTTATACAATTTCAATTCATTGCATTGAATCAGTGCATGTTTGTCCTAATTAGTGCATGTATTTATTAAAATGCATGTCGTATTGGTTACATATTTTTCTGCAAAACCTATGGCGAATGTGTGTAGTGGGTTTTGCATGTTGGTTTAATTAGTGTCCTGACGAAGAGACGAGTACGTCTCAAAACCGTTCACAGAATGAGGCTGAAAAAGCGGTATAATTAAATTAAATGAAAGGCGCGATATGTGAAACTGAAAATTTTAAAAGGGAAACTCGTTTATTGACAACAGAAAAAACATAGCTCTTTTGTATGAGTGAAACTGTTATGAAGCCCTACGGTCTTTAAAACGGTTTTGGATATGTGGAAAAATGCTCTTTCACAGATAAAAACATTGTGCTAGTGTGTTGTAGAGTGTTTTAGAATGTCATATAGAATGATTGTTAATGATTATAACATTTACTTAACGGGCCTTTTTTTCTAATTAACAAAAAGAATTATAATAATAATCACGAATAAATAATCAAAAAAACATTTTTTTTATCTACAACATGCTTAAGGTAATAGATTTATCTGGATTATGTCTAGTCTGCCTAACTAGGTACAACCTGTTTTAAGGCAGACATTTTTATGCTAAATAAACAATAACATGACAACCTATTAGCTTATTTATTAAACAGTTATACAATATTTAATTATACTATTTATTAATTAATAATGTTTTTTTGCATTTTTTTTTATTTTTCTCTACCTAAACCCGGTAAACATTTAAAAAAAAAATTGAATCGATGTCAAGGTTTTTTTTAGTTACTTCAAAATTTTATTTCTTTAATTATTTTTTTTTAAAACCTAGTTTTTTTTTTGGTTGTTTTTAATTTTAATAGCAAACCTAATGCAATTACAATAAAACGACATTTTTCAATAACCATGGATTTGCTCAAATATAATGATTTGTCAAAAAACTGTTAAAGCTATCATTAAATTTATTTACTTTTTATTTTTATTATTAACTTTGTACTTATATGAGATAGACTCTCCCTTTAGAAGTTTTTTTTTTGTTCATTTAAAAAAAATCTTAGAACAACGGCCGATTAACTGTGCCTGTGACGATTGTAAAATACTATCCCAGAAATGTTTTTTTTAAATAATGGGTAATTTATTTTTTGTTTGTCTATTTTTAGAAGTAAAAATTATAAGTCAAGGACATTTGAGATTTTATTTTTTATGTATTTTATATCTATTTTTTTACAACATTTAAACCAGTGAATTTACCATTTTTATTTATCCGTTTGTATTATACGAATCAATACCCTCAATCCGTCGATACGTCAAAACCTTTGCACCCTAAATTTTTCCCTCACTTGTCGGTTATTAGATCAACATTCGATTACCCACTCAATCCCCTTCACTTTCCAGAATCTTCCCCAAAACTCCCGTTGACATTCCACCCTCATATGAATAAATAAAACGATTGTACCAAAACAGGGTAAATAAAACCGAATCTGGTACTTTATCTTTCTTCTGTCACTCAGTGAGGTACTTTGCACGGGAATGAAATGTTTAGAAGGCTGTATAAGGGATGATATAATGTGGTAGGTGGTGTAGACGGAGCTCCGGGCTATGGGTTGGGGAAGTGAGTATGTGGCATACGATGGGGTTGCTCGATACAGCGTATCACCCTTCCTTTTGCGAATAAGCAAAGCGAAATTTAATGGCAATATCATTCCAATTTAAAATGTGTACAAATTTAAAAAAATAAAAAATATATGAGACCTCCCTTGCATTCAATATATAATGTTCAATGATATAATGTTGTTGAAGTGAAAAAATAGTTCATTAAAATTCGAATTTTACTGGGAAAATATCGTTCGTAATAATAATTACGTTTTTAATTCATATTTGACAGTTTTAAGTTAAATATCCCATTCGAAGGGTAAAATTATGTTTAATAAAAGGCAAATGACACCAAAGTAACTTAGTAAAAAGTTCCGTACATCCTTATTATACTTTGTGACTTTAAAATATCATATTTATTCAAAAATTATTTTTTAATGTGTTAAATACAAATTAATTTTGAACTGCAACATTATTATAATTATTATTTACATTTCCTTCCTCTATAGTTGACATTGTCCAGTTTATAAACAAGCGAAAGTCACTTAACCAAATTTTAGCCACCTTGCCTCATTAAAAACCTTCCAGATATTTTGAAATGTATCAATAGGAAAAAAAAGAAAAAAGTTACCAATTAAATTTATAAAAATAACAATAAATTAGGTTGCGTTCATAAAACCTCCAAAACTTGAAAATCTGATTTTTCCTTGGTCTTTAAACATTCAAATAGCTATTTTTCAATATGGTATTTTTTAGGTTAGTGACTTTGGCCTGAACGGCGACGATTTGTTGCCTGAATAAGATTACCATGCAAACCATTTTAAGAAAACGGCAACGTTTATTTAACTGGTTTGTGGTTTATCAGTGCAACCGGCAATGTCGTGTAGAGCATCTTTTCCACACACACCTCCTATAACCTGTGGCTCACCTGTTGCTTTCCCCATACGCTCGAGTGACGGGACATGGGAAGGGGGCGCGGGTGGAGCCTCCCGGGCCACGCGGGGGGCCTCTACGGAGAAATAGTTTCCTTTCTCGTGGAAAATATTTACCGGGAAATAGCTCCATACATCCGTCACTTCTCTCAACAAGTGGGAGATGTGTTACGTGAGTGTTACGCGCTTGCATTTCCCTCACTTTTCCTTTAGATTTACTCCCCTACTGTGAAATAATGTTGCATGTAACGGTAATAAAATAATTCACTACGCATAAAAGAAAAATTGAAACCATTTATTATTTACATTGACTGATACGTTAAAAAAAAGTCTGTTATTTTTTTTTCTTGACCTAGTTACTCAATGTTTAGTTTATACATACTTACAAAGCTTTTTCCAATGTATTTCTTTGTACCGCTGTTTTTTTTTTCATAAGTCTAGCGTTCCTTTAGTAAATTGTTTTTATTTATTACAAGCGTCATTAAAAAGTCATTAAAATGTCTTTTTGTAGTGGTCTCTCAAAATAACGTCGTACAGTGCATGCATCTTGGAAGTTGTTTTTTTTAAATACATTAAACATTGTACATATAAATAGATATTCATAGTATTTTACGCAGGAAGGCCCAATTACAATGGCAAATTATAATACTGAAGACCTCGACTTAAAAAAAATCAAATTAAATTTTTGTGATTCGTCGACAAAATTGCACTCATAATTATTTAATTATCTGATCAGCAAATGTGTGAGACTACTATCTCGGTCATTACACCTAAAAAAGGCGTCGTTATTCAGCCATCTTTACGAGAAGGTTTTCTTATTGTTTTTCTTTAATATAAAAGACGTTTTTTATTTTTACCTACATTCAAAAAAGATAATTAATTATTTGAATTTGGGGTTTTAAATTAAGTTAATGATAACAAGGAAAGAAAGTATAGACAACAGATGCAATAGGTGAGTTGTAAGAAAAATACTTGCGCTAAGGGTTTAACGAAACGGTAATGAACAGAGAAAATAAGTCAAGATTTTTAAAAGATATAAATCAATTTTACATTACATTTATTTTTTTACTATGACTTTAAATATGATTCTTACTATTTGTTCTGTTTTTATTTCGCATTTCAATGAGTTTCAAAATATTTTTAAAGACATATTTATATATTTTAATGGTTTTTTCTATATTTCACTACATTTATTGCTATGTTTTTATTATGTTTTTGCTTCGTTTTTTTTATTACATTTTTACTACATTTTTTACCATGTTTTTACTCCATTTATTACTTTGTTTTTCACTTTGTTTTTCACTTTGTCCTGTATCTTTATAACTGTTTATATGTATTGATTACTGTTTTTTTTTATTTTTTTGACTGTATTAGAACGGGTAAATAACCCTAATTAGGCAGCAAAAGCAACTTTGTAAAAATCAAAATTTTGTGTATGTAATATAATGATAATAAATAAATAAATACATTTTACATAAGATGCAGATTATTCCAAAGCTGAAAAATTTTCGCAGAACGATTAATTTTTTTACCATCCCGTTTACCTTTTTTTTTACCTCAGTCGTCTTTTAATCCCGTCATTTCAAAAACACCTTAATCAATCACATTGCCAAATCGCAAGAGTTACTTTTTCGCATAATATTATTGTGTTGTGTTACATTGCCGATTCAAATCATCTGATGACAATGGATGATAATCTGACTTGCCATTTTTTACGTCTCACTATTTTGGCAACATGTTTAGCTCATCCATTACTATCACGGATTTTATGAGTAGGTTTGGTGGTTTGGTGGTTTGGTGGTTCACATTACAAGAAAATAAACCGTCCTATCATTAATTTGAAGCTTAATATTTAGTCACTATTTAAATATTTATTTATTTATATACGGACATTGTCCAGTTATCTAATTTATTGGGATGAATACTAAAACAATTTTAAAATATTTTAAAACATAAAAAAACAATAAAAAAGCATTGACAAACATAAGGGACATCAAGACAAGGTCTGGACTATTAAATGCAGATTATTTATTGTGTAATTAAAAAGAACATACTTCTTTTTGTAGACGATTACTTCTGAATTTGCCGTGGTTAAACATCATTATTACTAAACAAAAACTCACTAACCACAGTTTTCCGATAGAATACTTGACAATATTTTTAAAGGTATAGGTATTGTTGATAAAAACAACTGAATCACGACTTTATACGCCCATGGGGCATTCGATATGCTACATTTAATGAATATTATTTGTAGTTGTTTTCTTATTTTTTTAACACTACAATAAACCAGGAGGTCTTATCACATTAGTGAATCACAGCACAAGACACGCAGGCTTGAGAAAAAACGCATTAAATTTTTGTGTTCTCACCGGAAATCGAACCTAGAAGCATCCATGCATGCATCAAACGTCTTAGCCATTACACCACTGAGGTCATCTTAATTCACCAAAATTTACAAAAATGACATAACTAAAAACATAGTTATTTATAGTTTTAAAAAATCAAAGTAATATTTTATTTTTAAAGACGTGTAAACCAAAAAAAAATTCCCACATTTTCTTGAATAATAATTTCACTAAGCAATTTCCAACCAAATATTCGTATAATGTTAAACATTTGCTATCTTATTATAATCCCATTACAATTTGGTATTAACTTACATTTTCATATTAGTATATTCATACCCTGATAAAAATAAGTCATCTTCCTAAAAAAAATATTTAAAAACTTGAAGTTAGTTTTTTCTTAGAAATAATACGGATTTCAAACAAAAATTTCGATAATACTTTATAAACGATTAAGGATAGCTCTGCTGACTTGTCACTGTAATGCCAGCCGAGAATATATAAGTATTCAAACCTTTTTTTCCTATTGATAGTCTTATCAATAAAATTGTTATTTTTCATGATACTCTCTCAGCTTTTGCGAATAATCTCTTAGGAATAAATATCATTAATTAAGTTCACACGTACAACTTATTTTTTATTGCATTGTATCCTGTATAAAAAAAATATTCAAAAAATGTTTTTACATCTTAATATATAAATTGATTAATGTGTAATACATCTATTTTGTGTAATTCTATAATTGAATATATATATGCATGTAAAATTGTATCGATGAATGCTTTCAAGTTTTATGTTTTCTAGTATGTATTTTTGTTGAATTACCTAATAAAATAAAATTAAACACCTTTCCTGTGCAGTTAAATTTATTGTCAATTAATAAAAAGTTCTTTTCAAAAAATATTTCCGCTATGGTTTATTTTATTTTTTTCTCATTCTCCATTATTTATTTTTTTTAAATTTTATAATGCAAAAAATAATATGGCGTAAAATAAGTAAGCGTAAGTCCTGACGATGGGGTAGTTACCTCGAACCATTCGACGTATAACTGAAAATGAATGCGGTTAATTCCAATTTATTAAACAAATAAGAAAAGATCAACTAATTTAAATTTTGAGATTATCACAATAAAGTACATTTTTTATTTAATATGCAATAAATGTCAGTTTTGTGGTCTAATATAAGGCATCTCGGGTTTGATTCTAGATATGGTTGACATAAAATAATTATTTAAAAAGGTGTTTTTACACTAGCGTATTTCATAGTCCCTGGGCTGGCACCCGAAGCGTAGGACCGATCATCTGAAATTAGTGTACCAATTCAGTACCCTACGCACTGTAATGAACAAAAAAGAATAATAATGATGATATGATTGATCGTTTCCATAAAATTCTTTCCCAATATATTTTTATTTTATAAAAAAGAAATGTATTTGAGTTTATATTATTTACCCAAATATTTAAATTTTCATACAATTTCCTAAAACTTAACAGTAAACATCATATTCAATCCCTTTCCGCATCTTATAGTGCATAAAGCACTGCATTTATACACCAATCGCAGCGTATCATTTTTTGTTAATTTGGGTAAGATGATCAGTCTTACGCTTCAGTTGCCAAATATTTTAGTCTGAAAACACTTTTTTTATCAATATTGAAATATATGAATAATAAAATATGTGATATCAACTTTGTCGGGAATCGAACCCGAGACCTCTCGCATGGTAGGCAAATGTGCCGACCACTACGCCACAAGGCCGACAAACAGTAAACAGCTTGCACTAATAAAATGGGAATCGTGTTGTGGTAGAGTGGGATTTAAACCTCAGACCTTTAACACTACCGTGGGACCACAACTCGGTTTAATTATTAATATCAATACAATATTACTTTGTATTCACTGTTCTTCAGTTCAAATGCAAGGTCACAAAAATCTACAACCTTTAGAGGCGTCTGCGTCAGTCGAATCGAAATCCATTAAACGATTCCCATAAATTGTTGACAGTGGCAGAGATTCTGTAACGGTAGAAAGGTTCATGTTGCTCCCGGATCCCGAATATCTGACTGGGTGATTGATGACCCCAGGGTTGCTACATGACTAGAGACCGCTACTATCAGCCACTATGTACTAAACCAGCTAGCTGCTACTATTAGGTCGCCCTGAACTCTACACTGCTATATGGATGGGACAATAGATAAAAACAACAATTATTCAAACTCAAATTGGAGATCCCGGGCTTGTGCGCCGATCGCATTCCAAAAGTCACAAAATGGTCATACAAATGTTTATTGTCGTTAGTATTTGTTTTATTTTTTATATTTTATTTCGTTTATTTAATTTGTTTCATAAATATTGTTTAGTTTTAAAAAAAAATAATTTTTTAATTAATTTATTTAATTTATTATATTAATTTTATTTATTTGGTTCGTTTCACTTATTTTATTTATTTTCAAGAAAAAATTCCAAAAAATTAATCGAATATAGCACATAGCATAAAATATACAACCACCTCGTCGTTATGTATACTACATTCACCTACCATGTTGGAGGTTCTAGATTCGATTCCTGACCGTAAAATTTTGGTTTAAAAGATGGTTCCACCCTGCGATATTTTATTGTTCCTAGTGTACCCTTACTTTTTATATTAAAAAAATGATCCAGATTCACTGCAATTGGAAAAGTAATGCAGTGTTTTTGTACTACTGGGTGCGAATAGGATATTCCGCGGGCATAGTGAATAAATAAAGCATAATATACACGTTTATACAGTTCTATGTGATGGATGAAATTAAACCAGAACCCTGGACTCAGACTCGATGGTTGTTCTTAGATTAAAAATCTTAAAAATAAAATCAGGTGGAATTAAGAGTCTGACTTTTCTTCTTACGAACGAATTCTTGTCTTTTCTCCCTAGATAATGGGACAAGAGTATTAATGATAAACCAAAATGTCAAACGCAAGCAAAACTCAAAGGCATGCATGAGAAGATGTATGAATGTGTGATAAAGAGTGTGATAAATGATAAACTGTTTCTTGTGGGAGCTAGGACCATCCAAAAACCCTTAAAAGCACCTAGTTATATCTATTGCATTAAGACGTACAGTTAACAAATAAAATAAATATTTTTAATAAAGCCAATAGATACCGGCACAGAAAATTATATTTTTATACTCTTTAAAAAAAAAACAGTTCAGTTTTTGGGTGCGGATATCAGGAATACGATGCCTTTATCTTGTCGATTTTAGTAAAGCATAATCAGTCCTACATTGATTTGTGTTTTTCGTTCAGTTACAGTGATTGGCGCGTTCGTCTACCAGACTAAAGGTCCCAAGTTCAATTCCTGGGAAGGCCGACATGAAATATTGTTTTTAAAAGCAGTTCCACAGTGCAGTATTTGATTGCTTCTGTGCCGCGATTATAAACGTTATCTTCATCGGTACATATCGAAACGGCATAAAGCAAAATCAATATTTAC
Source organism: Micrasema longulum (assembly GCF_059751315.1). NCBI lineage: Eukaryota > Metazoa > Arthropoda > Insecta > Trichoptera > Brachycentridae > Micrasema > Micrasema longulum. Next base: position 239,740 of record NW_028278275.1, read on the forward strand.
GTACGAAAATGTGAAGGTTTTAAGAAAAAAATGTATGCATACACAGGACCACAACCCGGCTTAATTTTACTTCGTTATTAAAATTGAAGATAAATGTTAACTTGCCATTGAAATACGGGCCCTGGACTGCCACATAAAGCGTAAAAATTAACACCTTATCTTTATCTAAGGGTTGATCAATGTATGCTGTATTTGGTTGAGAATTCCTAAAAGAATTTATAAAACCAAAAAATCCACAACCAAAAAAATCTGTCCCAATCTATTTTAGTGTCTTTTCTGTTCTATGCCAATATTTGCTATCTTGACGCTAATACCGAATTCATGGATCGCCTGGTGCATTTGCAGAATCAATGCATCCGCTTTATTTTCCATCTTAAAAAGTACGATCACCCTTCCGCTGCGAACTCAAGTGACTAAATGTTTATAAGCGCATAAACTCTCAATCTCTATTACTTCTTTATAATATTCTTCACAATTCTTGCGCTCCAAAACATCTTGCTGAGAATTTCATTTACCTTTCTGATCATGGTCTTTCGCTTTGCTCTTCTCGACAAAGCACATTATTTTTCAGCTGTTCCTTTTCCAAGCTGCCAGACTTTGGAATGAGCTACCTCTTCATATTAAAAATGCACCTTCTCTAGCCACCTTCAAGAAACGCCTGAAACATTATTATATATCCCAAGAATCCTGAACTCCTAGAGTTTTTACTACTTTTTTTTCTCAAATATTTTTTTTCATCTCTTTTTCATTCCTTAATTCCTCTTTCTCTCTCCTTCCAAACTCATTATCTGATACCATATTACTCATCATTTAATACGTATAACATAATGTACTTTTAAATATATATATATATCAAGGTTTAGATGTGCAAGACTTAGCTCCGAATTAGAAACAGCTGTAATTTCTAATTAATTAGGTTTGTTCCAATTTTATTTGAACATAAATCTTTTGATATATATTTATGGTTTTTTAGTACAAAATTTTGACCAATCTCTTCTTTTGACCAATCTGTTTTTTGGTTAGCGGGAAGATATTGCTTTTAACAATAAGTCCACCAAAGTACTTTTTATTTGTACTTGGTGTTTTAAATAAATAAATTATCATGAAAACGCAAATATTTCTCTTAAAAAAAAAACAGAATTCTTGAAAAATTGTTCGGCGCATTAGTCTGTATTTATCTTCATCTCTACATGACTTAATACTCCATGATGTATGGTGGGTCCCATTTCATGATACACGTTTAATATCAACTCAAAACACTTAATCCAGCGCGAGGGGCCGGATGTTCACAGAACATATTATTTGTACCTCGCTTTACTTGACAGCAATAATATTATCTCGGCTCAACAACGCCCATATTAGACGCTAAATGGTGTTACGACATTCCCCATTTTACGTAAGTCGGTTTCAGACATGCCACCTCGTGGAGACGCACATTTATTATGTCTGATACGTACTCGTTAGAATTATCATTATTGTGATATAAACAGTATTAGGTAGTCAAAACGCTTCGAATGTAAATTGAACCAAACTAATGCGACCTTCTGTTTCAGTGCTGCACAACATCGTTTATTTAATATTTTTCAAATACATATTTCAAATTGTTCCCCACTAAGTCTAATGACTTTTCAGCGGGACACTTTTTTTTAAGACAGGTTTTTTAAAAGTTATTTTATTTTTACTATACATTTATTTATTTATTTTATTAGGTAAACAAACGGTGTGTACACAAATATTGCCAATTTCTTTGTATGTGTAAGAAACTCACGCACACACCAAAAAAATTGTTTACAATTAATACAATTATTTAAATTATGTTCAATAAAATAAATGTATAAGAAACGAAATGAAAATAATAATAAAGTTAAATGTCTACTTCTCTCAAAAATTTTATAATTTTTGACCTAAATTTACACACATTGTCACAAAAAATATCAGCCTCGGTAAATATATTGTTTTATTGGTCGCATATTCTAGGTATTGTAGAACATTATTCTTCGATATTTAATAGGGTCTATTCAAGGTAGGTACTCCATACTTTCAGCATGGTTAGAGAAGTTCATGTTTAACCGGCAGTCGACCTGCTTATTTTTTTTGTGTTGGATTCTTTCTAGTCTATTAATACTTATATTATAGTAAGGTATAAATAATAGGAGTACTGTATTCTTGCTGCACAGCTATACATATTTATTTATTATTGTTTAACAGACACCATAGAGTATTTAGAAGATATTTCTTCATTTCTTATTTTATGAATTCAAGATCTTTTATGTTTTTGATAGTTGGAGGGAGATCATTATACAATCATTAAATAACGCCATTAAATGTTCGTTCTCCGAAGTAATTTTGTATTTGGAGAACGACCAGGGAACCCTTAGTTTTTAATTTAGTGTTGTGAACGTGGGAAACTCTTTTTTTTATATTCAGGATCAAAAAAGTGATCTACAATCAATTTGTAGTCACAAAGTTGTTGTACCGGCAGGACATTACAGAATTTAAAATATACACCTCGATGAAGTATTTGAAAAAAACACACTTAAAAATATTTTTAACAAAACAACATGTAAGTCTAGGCATTTACAGGGCTCATGACCTGTCATTGGCTGTTAGACTTTCAAAACTTTGCCTATGTGTAAACATAAACCATAAACCATTTACAGGGCTTTAGGGCCTAGACTTTCATGTTGTCATGCTAAAAATATTCCTTGCCTTCTCAAAAATGTTTTTACTCGCCGTTGCGCCAAATTTAGATCTTAACAAATTCCTAGGGAGGAAATCAAACCTGTCTACAAATATTTGGTCAGATTGTAAGAAATTTTCGGTGGCATTAAGCCCGCTATTTAACCGCGTACACTTTTTTTTTATTCAAGAGTAAATATTTTTTTTTGTATTTATCTCATAGTATATATCGATGGTCCCTATTAACAACGCCGGAAATACAGTTTTACCCATTTTCACTTATTTATATAAATATAATCACAATAAAAAGTTACACAGTATATAATAATTTATTTGATTGAAAATCATGTTATTTGGTTAGTTTCTAGGCTAATATTGTCGGTAATAGTAAGTTTGTCCACGCAACAGTGTTGGTAAAACTAGCTTTGAACTGCTCTACTCAAAAGTAGTCATTTTTAGGATTGATAAATATGTTTTATTATTATTGAACGATATTTAAAACACATTAATTTAGACCTTGCTAGAAATCGAATCCATACTAATCAAACATGATAATCACATCACTTCGAGACTGGCGCGTTTTGGGGGTGCGGCGGCAGACCTGGTTTGGACGCGTGTTGTGGATGCCTCAGAACTTAACCCCGAACTGCCTCTTTTTCACACCCGCGGGCTCCCGCCTTCCTGGAAGACCGTCGATGACGATGTTTCGGCTTTATTTGGTGGAACTAAGGGACGCAGGATTGACGTGGGAGTAGTTGAGAGTAGTGGCTAGCGATGAGGTCTCCAGGATGCGTATGTATGGTGATGTCCACATGCTCCACTTAAAGAAAATAGCAAAGTGATAAATTTTGAAAGAATACAAACATATAATAATGCCATACGCTAACACTTTTTTTCGTTACTGTTATAGCATTTCTCGTAACGTAAACAATATGAAAAACAACACTGTATGTAAGTATATTGTACATACAATACACATGTAAAATGTATTGTATTGTAATTTAAATTGTGTTAGCCTTTCATAAAACAATAAAACGACTCGATTGTTTTATCAAAAGCGTACCTTAGTACAAATTAAAAACGAACATGTATGTAAATGCAGATATAATAATGTTGTTTTAATATTTTGTTGGACTCACGATAACATAATTGATACACGATTAAAACAATGCCTAATTTAAAAGGTACAAATCACCCTAATGTAGATATGTACTTTGTTTTCTTTCTTTAGTTTTGTTTCCAGCTGCATAATAATTTGGTTACTTTTTAATGTAACTATTCTTTTTTTGTACAAATTTTCTTGTTTTCAGTTTTTTTCAAATAATTTAACATGCATGACGATGATAGAAAGGAAAAATTATTGAGAGACATGCAGCCAACTTTTCAGAATAGCCAGGTTAAAATGATCTTTTTTAACAAATAAAAACATAATTTATTTACCTACTACACTCGTATTGGCGTTATTTATACATAATTTAAATATAAGATTTTTTTACTAAGTAAAAAAAAACTTTAATTGGCTTTTCAGTAAATTTCGTTTAGTATTGCTTAGAATGTTTGTGCTTCAACGGTTCATATTGACGCTGGAAAGAAAAAGTTACCAAACGACATTAGTAGCAACTTTACAAAAGAGCCCATTTATATGTATGTATATATATTTTTTTTAATTATTAAAAAATCTCATACAAGCGTACCATTTTGGTTTGATTTTGACATAATAAAAATACCATATTGTCTATTAATTAAAAAAACATGTACTCAATATGAATTGGCTCTTTTGTGAAGTTGCCGCATGTCGTTTGCTAACTTTTTTCTTTCCAGCGTCGATATGTATATATTTTTTTTGTACTTAAGTTAACTCTTGAGAATTCCTGTATTTAAAGGCTAAACTCAAGATGATGAAAGTACATTCCGATCTCATAAGCAGAGAATAACTTGAAGGTGATTACACTAGAATGTACTTTCATCACCATAGAATTAAGAATAGTCCAGAAACCGCATACGCACATGAAACAGAAGGCGCTAAACAACTCTTAAAGGAGTAGTATTACGTTTTGACCCACGAGTTTCTGTATAGACGTCGCTCAATACGAAACTCCCGATTTGAATTCGACTTTGCCGTGTTGTGTCGTTTTAAAGTGTAGATAGACTGCTGGGATAAAAACAGGATGGGATCACGTTTCGTGTGTAAGTAGCAAAATTGTATGGGTAAGTATCAAATGCATTACTTAAAATTGAATTACTATTTCATCTGTCAAAACCAAAATATGTATTTTGTGAGTGTTGCCAGGGTAGTAAAATGTTTACCCTACTTTGCTCATCTAATGAGAGGACGAATGAAAATTGAAGCCTCTTTGATTTAACAACGTCGTGGTAGACATTTGACCGACATTATCTTTAAAACGTTAAGTTTTATTTAACATTACATAAAAATATCAATTTAATGTAAAATAAAATTTGTTTAATTTTTTAAGTTCAAAGTTCATTGATTAAATTACTTTTATTAAATAACCATTTACTTATCTACTCCTTTGTGTCAATCAATGTTTCCGCGTGTACAATAAAATTTTAGAGAAATTAATATATAATTTTTTTTAAATATAATTATCTTGCATTTGTGTTATGATTATATTTTTCGCGATCTGGAAACTTCACGCGCACGGTGAAACTGGGGGTTTTTTTGGACACAGTCCGATGTATTGAAATATGAATCTACGTTCCTTCTGGACTATTCTTAATTCTATGCTCATCACCTTGAGTTTTGACTTCACGGACAGGCGTTTCACTAAACACTTCAAAGTTTGGAATAGTTTTTTTAATCATTAACGTAACACTTTTATCTCATTCTTTTCTTCCGGTTTATTCATTAAATATTTGCTCCCTGTTGGAGCAAGTTAACAAAGAACCTCCAGGCATATCTGCAGTCTGCCAGCTCCTGTACATCCTTCTAAGTCAGGTTTGGGTCCAGTGGTTCTGACACGAACTGCTGATAAACAGTCAGCAGCGAATGTCCAGGACATCAAAAACCTAATGTCTTCTAAAATAGGCAAGCTTGGTAAGGACTCTCAAAATACTTTTTTTAATTATTTAAGACTTTCTAAATTCAATCACTTAAATAGACTCGATCTTGTCTGGAGGTAGTTATTTTTTTATTAAGGTTTTGATTGTTTTTTTTTATTCGTACTTGTATTTAAAGAATGCATTTTTTTACTAACAAATATGTGTGCCGTATTTAATTAAATAATTGCAAATGATCATTAAACAAAATACAATATTATCTTAAGGTATTGTTTGGATATTCATATTCGTCACTTATTACACAATGAAAATAAAATAAAATAAAACGTTTCTTTGTTTTGTAAGCATATGGACAGCAATCCAATAAATTTGACCACACCCCACTGTCTTGTCATATCTTAATACTTCTCTTCTTAAATAAACATTATATCACTACACTGTTGCATTTGGAAATAATCTCTATAGCATGTTAAAGTCACGAATATTGAATTAGCTTAAACTAAACTTTACATTTTCATCAAGGTAAGACTAAGGCAGAAAGAAGTATTATCAATTATTTTTTGACTTTGCATACATGTAATTCATAAGAATTACATAAATGCAAATCCAAATGCATTATTTAATGGTTTAAAAAACATATTTATATTTACAAATGTTCATATTCAGGCATTTTACACCACGTACACAAATAATATATATCCAAATATAAATACAAATACAGAATACAACATAAAAATAATAAACTTAATAGATGGTACAAGATTCATTAAATCCTCAATCGATTATTATATCCAGAACTTTGCATGCAGGTAGCTAGAGAATTTAATGAATAAAAAAATTGTTTCTATTGTGATGGCAAAAAACTAACTAATAATAAATGTGTACATTTAAAGTCAGGGTATATACTCGTATTTTAGTATTTAATTATTTCCAAATTAATAAAATGTCATTTATCGTTCTCCTTCTCACATAAATGAGTGTTTTGTGAGCAAAAATGATTTTTATAAAATTCACGTTTTAAATTCCATTTACCACATTTTTTTTCTAATTCTTTTCCTGTTAATAAAAAAAATGATAATATAAGTAAATCGATAAATAAACTAATTACAAAGACATTCCGTATTTACTAAATTTAGTGAAAATAAACAGTGCTTACTATGCTTGCTTATATTTTAATTAAGCCTATTTATATATTTTTTAACTTTTTTTACTGTTTTGCAAACATAATATAATAATACTATGCTAATAATAATAGCCGATTTTTGGCGCTGAACTGAACTAAAATTAATGTTTAAACATTATATTTATGCCATTTAAGGATTCATCAAAATTCGAAAATACTTGTATCACTTGCCTTTTTTCAACCCTAAACTTCTTCATAAAAACAGTTCTTAGGTTCTTTACTTTAAGATTGTTTTATTCGAAAAGCGAACAAAAGCTGACTTGTCCTAAACATACTGTTTTTTTAGAAGAGGAAAAAAACTGAACGCCGCACATAGAAGTTAGTTAAAACTATGCGGTGAATTTCAAACAAACAAACAAACCAACACGCCGTTTCCCCGTAAGGGTAGGCAGAGAGGATAGAACGCCACAACACTCTATCTTTGCATACAGATCTCGCTTCCTCTACATTCATACATCTTCTCATGCACGCGCTCCGATAATTCCGACTTTTGACATGTCCATCTTTAAGTATTTGTTGGATTTGGTCATGCCATGTCTTTCTCGGTCTTCCTCTATTTCTGCACCCATCATCCATCATCCGTCGGTGGATTTAAAACATAATAAATCTTACCTGTTGATCAGTTATTGTAGGTAGGTACTTTGGGAGCTTTTAACAAAACTTTATTTTTTGTAATGAAAGAGCTTAGGACAAAGTCGCTCTTGTAGTCAGCTTTACTTGTCATACTACTGGTAGAAAATATTATTTCAGCATTATATTCCGAGGAATATAATTTTGAGGTAAAGCATTTGTCACAATTTGTTTTCCTTACAAAGAAATTTCTTTTCTTTCATTCAAATAAAAAATAAAATAACTGCAATGTTCACGCATTTAATAATTAAGGGGCTACATTAAATAAAAAAAACATAATTTATTTTAACCTAAAAAGGAAATTATATTGAAAAAAGAGTTAAAAGGATAAGATTCAAGAGAAAAACAGTCTTAAAATTAATTTTTCAAAGGTTTTAAATTGTAAAACAACTTACCTTAATAATTCAAAGAAATCAAATACCTTAAAATAATTTAAATCAATATATAAAAATAAGTTCATGATATTTTATTTAATTAAATCTGACGTAATAAAATGTTTACATCAGTTTTTAAGATTAATTATTTAGCTTAATAAAGAATCAATATTATTTTAAGGTATCAAGACACCGCTTTCAAAGATGCCTGCTCAGACGAACGTTCGTACTTAATACAGAAAAGTTTGATATGAATTGTATAAAAATTAAGACGTTTATTTTTATTTTCTAAAATGTTACAACAAGTTCCTTTATGTTTTTATGATTATTTTTTCTTAAATTCTATGTAAATACTATAAAATGATTATATTTTTTAAAAAATTGGGTACACCGACATAAATATTGAGCCATAAAACAGTTACGAACATTTGATTATATTATTATGTCTTTTTGCATTTCCCTAGACAGGATCTTTGGCTATGACAGATACTTAACTATCCGGGGTCACAAGGTTAGTCAAATGGTTCTCTCTATAACCTTGCAATAACAACATACATTGTTACTCAATAGTTTGTGCAACATAAAAATATGCACCTAATTTTATTTTATTTTTATCTACGGTATAAAAATCTAAACAAAAGAATTAATAATTCAAAAAAATATGTATAAAGGTAGATACTTATAATAAGTTCAACTAGTTTTAAAAATACAAAATGCCCTTTTATTTGTGATCATTGAAATGAAGTACGAGTGAAATTTATTTCAAGAAAATACATATTTTAAATATATATTCAAACATTTAATCATTTTCTTCGTTTACTGATTTGATCAAATTAAAGAAGAAAGGGACATAGTAAATATAATTACGAAAAGAAAAGCATAGTAGGTGCGAAGGTTTTCACGGTCACTGTTATCAATATTATGTATTTTCCCTGAAGATGGCTCCTGCAATGGTAGCCGAAACGTCGGATCAAATCCAACATACACGGTATCACCCAAAAAAGATACATAATATTAAAAGCATAGTACTTCAGAAACTTTATACGAAACGGGAAATACGAAATAGTTGATATCATATTAAATGAAAATGTTGGAGGAAAACGCAATGTAGGAAAGCGACGAATCTCCTGGCTCAAAAAGTTATGTGAGTGGTTCTTCCGTAGATCCGAATTCCTTCTTCGGAGCAGCTGCGTACCAAAAAAAAAATATATGATGATACTTCACCTACACTGCTCCGTGACGTAGCACCATTAGAAGAAAAAGAATTTATTTAATATTTCGCTTCTTCTCTCTCAATGCCCTGCCAGGTAACTCCAACGTTGGCAATCACCCTGGCAAAGGTCTATCTGTCTTGTGCTGCCCGCAAAATCTGCTCCACAGACCTGAAGACAGTCCAGTCTCATATATTACGCATGAAATCTTCCTTCTTTTAGAGCCTCGGTGACCTTCAATCTTTTTCTTCAAAATTAAAAGAATCAAGTGGTCCTTTTTTTCACGAATTGCATGCCCCAAATACGAAATATGAGAAGCCCGAGTTCTCTGTTCGTTCTAACTCAACTTATGACTTCTAAATTCGTTGAGAGTCCAAATCTCACAGCCATACAACAGTACAGATCACCCATAACACTTTACCAATCTAAGCCCTATTTTCAAGTTTATTATTTCAGAAGAGGATTTTGACAACTCAGTATTTAATTTCTATATCTAGGTCAAGAGTTTCTGTTAAAATGCTGCCGAGGTAGTTCAACTTGTCCACCTTTTCAGTGTCACTACCTTTTAATTGGGGAGAAAATGCGAAATAAATAAATAAAGTATTTTGCTTACATACGAATATCTAATATTTTGCTCAAACAAAGGTATAAGTTCAACTATTAGACTTTTTGTTTCAATAAATTCTCATATCTCTCGGGATCTGGATTATGCCAAAGAAATTAATTTTACGTTATCTATAAACCCATGCATCATTTGCTTAGCGTTCTCTTCCAAGTTGTTGCGGGCCGGTAAACGCCGAGGATGCTAACCACAGCAGTACTCAATGCAAGTCTATCCAATACTTACCTTTATAGGTAGATTCCGTAATTAACGTGATATGCGATAATCGTGCATTGATAATAGCGGTCTCTCAGACATACGTGGTCTTAGGTCTTAGTTTTACCAATACTCAAGTACCATGCATAAAAAGTTTAGTCCCAAAACCAACCATTTTTTCAACCACGCTTGACTTGGTTTTTTTATTTGCAAAAATATGTGTCATAAAAATCTAGTGCAGCGTTTCCCAAACGCCAGTCCACGGACCAGTACCCAAATGGTGCATCGGAACACCATTTGCAGCTAAATCCACCATATTTTATGTTATATTATTGGAAAGCCAATGGACATTTATAAATTTATAAGACACAATTATACTATAAATACAAATCATTAAGTCCAATTAGAGGCTTCCTCATAATATTGTTATTGTAAATGTTGTCACATAAAATAACTAATCATACAAAACTTACAATATTACTAGAAATGTAAATGTAGATATAATACATATTATTAAAAATATATCTACTTTTGAATATTGGTCACACAGTTGCACATTAAAATAAACAATACAACTAAAGTTGACAATAAAAATAAATTTCATATCTGGGGCATATAATTTCGTGAAGAAATGTACCACTTGCTTCATTTAATTTTGAAAGGCAAGATTGAGGGTCACAGAGGGGCTGGAAGAAGAGAGATGCCCTGGCTGCGAAATATACTAGACTGGACTAGCTCCAGGACTATGGAGCAGATTTTCCGGGCAACACAGGACAGAGAGACTTTTGCCAGAGTGATTGCCAATGTTGGGGATACCTGACAAGGCACTAATAAAAGAAGAAAGTTGACTATACAGTCCACATTTATTATGTGCCTACATACAGAACTGCACATAACCTGCATAATATAGGCTGCGGATTCAAGACGCAACATCATAACTTGAATTAGTATTGGAAATTTATTTTTAAAGGAAGTTAAAAATATGTTGTTAATATCAATACAATTTAAATTCTGACTACACATATTTCAGGTTCTATTTACAAATGAATTTTGAAAAAAAATTGTGAAACATTTTGAAATTTTGAAAAGATGTTTCCGTAAAAATTGCAGGATATCTGATTCGTTAGTCCACGATACGACCATGGGACCACAAATCAGTTGTCTGCAACGGGTATCAAAAACGATAGCATCATATATGATCAAAGGTCTACTAAAAAATGTGGTTGCAAAATGTTTCCAAATACAAGCAGAAAGTTTCAAAAAAATAATTGATTAAAATAATATTCATCTTGTGAACATGGTCACCAACATTTAGTTTGAGATTAGTCTAAATATTCCTCTGTCAAAATATTAATAATTTACCTTATTCAATTCGAATCATTTATTTAAAATAATATGCTCATACTCGTTTATTTTACAAACTAAAATTCAAGACGTACATATTATTATAAAAAAGAAAAAAAAAATTAATCGACTCTTGTCAAAGTAGTAGGAGAATCCTGCTCCGAAAAACCCCTTCGAAAAAATGGAACAGATCAACATCCAGAGCGATGTTGTTTAGCATAGCGATAGCCTTTTCAACGGGCATTACCATCGACAGGTTGGTCCTTTAAATTGGAATATAAAACAATTACGATAAAATTCTACTTTTATTTTATATACTCGTACAAACAATAATTGCTATTTAATAATATACGAGTAGATGCATAACGGTGCTAATAGTTTATGAGGGTATTTTAGCAAGTAATGAGGATTTCTACATAAACCAAGATAAGTAAAATAGTTAACAATCTAATAGGGCATACTGAGTACATTTTATTAAGTACATTAGTAGATCATTAAACAGCAATTATAGTTAGTATGTAAGGAAACTACGTAAAAATTTAAGTTAGTTTGATAATGTCCTAACAAGACGAAACGCGTCACATAGTATACTCTTGTATATTTAAAAAATAAATGTACAATGTGACCCAATTATATATATACTTTTTGGATTCCTTGCGAGTAGTAAAAATTTACTTCCACGAGAACTCCGCAATTTTTTCCGGCAAATTAAACATAGGGGGTATTTTGGAACTCTTCAATTCATGTGTTGTATGGGAATTCCCGTCAGGAGTAAACAGTCGAATAAGATAATCTCGTTTGTGAACGAATTTATATTGGATATTATCTTTGAATAAACGTTGATTTATTTTTGTTAAAATATGATTTAAGGATTGTGTAACTACAAATCACGAAGAAAACGGACATATGGAACAACTTAAAGGTCAGTTAATTGGACTCTGAGAATTTTATATTAGTAAAGGTTACACCTCCTTGAGAATGTTCTCTGTGAACTGCGAACTCCAACGATACGAGACAACAAACACATTTGGTTAGTCTAACAGATTGGTTTGCTTTGCGATTTTTAAATGGAGGTCATCAAATTATTGCGAAAATAAAAAAGACAAAAAGATTGGTCGTCTAGAGGTCTTGTGCTAAGCGCGTTTGCCTATTACGCATGTTATCTCGGGTTCTTGATAAAATTGCCTCAAATTAGAATTATTTTATATAACCCGCAGGCACAAAGAAGAAGCTACTTGGGTTAAGGTTCTCCTGAGACACGTGTACGAGACAGGTCCCACCTCGGCATTCTCAAAACGATCGTTATTGAAGACTGCTGCGTCCGTTCTCGGACCTACATATATTTTATAAAATCGAACCATGTTATGTCCAATAACTCAAAACTCAAAAATTACGTGTTTTAAGTTTTTGTAAGGTGTCAAAATTCGCATTCCTATAGGGCATAGGAGTACCTTCTGGAATTATTCAAAAGTTGAATAATCGGCATTTCGTTCTAACCGCGATCATGTAAAAAGTTACTCCAGCAATTCCTAGGTGGGTTGCGCGCTCTTTGTGTGACTAAATTAACACGCATTTATTCATTTATTTTCAGTTTACAAACAGTGAAAGATATCACAGTATATATATATACTTCATCAAATATAAAAAAATAATAACACTAAACATCTTTCACCAATTATATGCAAACACCAATAATGAGAAAAAAAAATCAATCATAAATAGATATAATTTAGTAAAACTTAATTAAAATAATAATTAATAATTTATAAGCATTCTTATTATGAGTTTATAATTTTTTATTTGTCACAATAATTATAATAATAATAGTAACTAACGAATTAAAAGAAGTGACCATAAATTATATTATATTTATTTATTGTTTTTATTTGTTTATTTTTCCATACATATATTTACATAGAGTTTTCATTACAAAAATACACTTAAAAAATGCATCTTAAAATTAAGCTATAACATAATTTGTAAAAAATGCCCACAAAGACTTCAGCGTCTGAGTGTGGGCCATTATTTTTTTAATAATGTATTTATAAGTTTATAGCATATAAATATGGTATAACATAACCATGAAAAGGAAAACAAGATTTACATATGCAGATATTACAAAAACAGGATTTATTTGCAGTAAATATTTAATTTGTCATTTTTTTATCTTTTATTTAAAATGTGTCTATCTGTTATTTCCATGCTAATCTAAGACCTTAAACCTACTTTAAACGGTTTCAGTGATTAAATGTTTTGTAATTCCTTAGGTAGAAGATTGAAGGATCTTGAACCAACATGTAAGGAGTGCATCTGTACGAACTTAGTTCTGCATCCTGGAACTGACAGTACACTATCGAATGTATTGCTAATCCGATTTAAATTATTGCTCAATAATTTCCTATTAAAGTGAACTTATTTCAGGCACTGAGCTAAAACTAAATCCACCCTCTATTACTATCCGTTCTACTACTAGGAAATAGTCTTATGTTTTTTGTACATAATCTTAATTATACTTTTCTGTGCAATTTATGTTAAGCGACTGTGGACATCTTTTTATACCATATCTGATTGAAGATTGAATTAAAGCGTAATGTAACATTTTAAATTTTTCTTTGGTTAAAATATTTTTCAGTCTTTGGAGAACATAAGATAAATATCTGAGTTTGTCTGTTAGTTAAACTTTATGTTTTTCCCATTTTAGTCTATAATCTATGTGTTTACCCAAATATTTATAGTTTTCCCCTGAACTTATTTTGTAGCACTTATTACAGATCTACATTACATTTTAAATCATTTTAATTGACAAATTCCATGAAAGGCCTCTTTTGTTTGAGATTTGAAAAGGCAAATACATGTTTTTTTCTTGATTTAAACTAAGTAAATTTGTTTCAAGCCAATTTTATTAAGTATCGTTATAGTTTTTGTAGCGTCATTAAAGATTGATTCTCATGTTTTATTATAAACAATAATAGCAGCGTCATCAGCATATAGTAATAAAAAAGGATATCAAATAATTCAATTAAAGTACGATTTCAATTTTTTAGGAGAGAAATTTTTGTATTTGCGTGGACCATCGCTATAAATAGGTGTATTATACAATAAGCAAGTACCTAATCTCCTAAGCATGGAATGACTGTTTTCATTCGTCTTTTTAATTATTTGTCATGGTGTCACATCAGTGACATAACAATCGAGATGACCATTCGACTATCATCATCGATTGGGTTACAAAATGTCACATCTTTTCCGCATCAAACTCGAGCCCTGAGACTCACGAGTCGATCCCGAGTAGCTCATGTGTGTGTAGGCCGCCATTACACGCTCGTGACTCATATTAATGAGACCGTTTGTAATAAAAGGCATCACACTTCACATTAGTCCACCGGCCGCGGCCGAGCGCCCTGCGCCCAGCGTGGATTCCCGGCGAATTAATTTATATAATTTGCCCATGTGATATTTTATCACACTCTCCTATCGAAGCGTGAGCACGTATTCTGCAGCGCGGTATGGCGCTCCACATGGCCAGGAATAGTTCCCTACAGAGATTGACCATAACTCGTGACGTCGTTTTTACGCATGCGAGACAAAGGCGTGCCGAGATCATCTTTTGGTTCACCCCATTTTATTCCACGAAGAGAATATCATACTCATTCCTTAAATTTGGCAGATAACGCGCCTTTCGATACATCGCTGCTTAAATTCAAAACGGCCACAAATCGAAATTCGACTTTTTTCAGTTGAGCCAATCGATGTTTTTAATACGAGTTTTTGCTTTTTTAAATAGTTTAACTTTTTATATTTACGTTTTTAATATCATTAGATGGACTCTCACCCACAAAAGCTCAGAAGATTGCCACGAAAACGCAAAGTGCAATTTTGGATCAATTAAAAATGTATGACCGACTTACATCTCCTTTTTGTAATAAAATAAAATTTCGGGGTTTTCGATTCGTGGCCCTTTTGAATTTAAGCAGCGACATGTTATGTGTACTCGTATAATGAAGCGGTGTTATATCAGTGGGTATCAATTTCCTCCAATTTAAATTTTTCCAGTATATTTCCAATTTATTTATTTTGTTGCATTACGAGTATATACAATGTCAAACATTAAAAAATATTTTATTTTCTGTACCGAGGATACTTAACATTGGTTTTAAATTTAAGAATATACATTAATTTTTAGCATTACAGAGAGAAAAATTAAAAACAGTTTTACTCACCATCGAAAACACTATACAGGGTGTTCTTTAAACCCTGTCACATCCGAAACCACGATGACTAGTATAGGCAAGAAGACATATTAGCATATATAAAAAAAACTTCGAACGAAGAAAATTTTAAAGAAGAAAATATTACAAAAAAACAAATCGTTGCTTACTTCTGCAGGGGAGAAATGAGGGGGGCGCGGCCGTATGGTTCAGACTCCCTCTTCCCCCCTCCTCGTTTGTTTTTTTCTATATTTTATTTTTTAAGATTTTAGTCGTTCTAAAAAAATATTTTAATGTGCCAATATGTCTTCTTGCTCATACTGATCATCGTGGTTTCGGATGTGACAGGGTTGAAAGAACATCCTGTTTATATAATATTATATTTATTATGTTGAAGATTAGTCGTTATGGACCATACAATTTATTCACAACAATTGTCATAGTGTAAATGCCGTAAAAAAATATTTGAAAAAAAAAATATCGTCAAAACAAACACCATGGGATTATTGATATAATGTATAATTAATTTACCTGTAAAAGAGTTTTCAACACTTCTTTCTTTTAAATGTTTTTAATTAACTTTTTTGTTTGCTCTTTTTTATCACATGCAAATTATTCGTAATACGCGTCGACTTCCTGTTTCCCTTAGGCGTAAAAATAAAATACGCAACTGAAACATGCATGTCCTAAATAACACTGCAACAGCCGTATGGGTCATGATTATTAAGTCCAGTATTTATATGAAGGCAGATGAAGAGATAACTAGCACGATGGATGTTCCTTATAAGTCTTCCGATTGGAAACAGGCGGGCAGTTTTAATCAGGCGTGACTTATGGCCGATTTCTCGACAACCTCATCTTGGTCTCAGGTAAATACGTAATATATTACGTACGTTGAACGTTTATTTTGGTCTGCTCAAAGATCAGCCACGCTGCTCTTCATATGCCACGGAACGCCTCCTATCGTGGTGAGACCATCCTCATTACACCATCTCTCGTATACATAATCGGTGTACAAGGATCGGTTTTATTCACGTACGTATTTTTAAATGTTGTTAAATTAGCGTTGGTGTTATCATTTTATGTTTTCTAGAAGGCAACCGTTAGATTCCTGTGCGCGAGTATAAGGGCGCAAAAAATACGCAAAAATACGCAAAAAAACAGCGCGAATATTTCAGGTAAATATTATAGTGAAAATAATAGTTAAAAAAATATGCTCATTCTTAATTTTTTTTAAATAATTAGGTTAATACCAATACATATTGAGAGATAATTATTATTTGTTCGAATATTAAATTTTGATTTTTTTATATTGTTTTATTTATTAATAAATTACATTTTACATTGACATTTTAGAAGGTACATACATAAAACATAAAAGGAAAAATTATGACACCCCTTTCGTCAGCAGTTTTTTATACCTTTACAATGAAAAAAGTTAAAGAAATTATAAAAATTTTAAAAGTATTGTAAACATTAATAAGAACTAAAGAATAAGCATACGTATTTTTCATACAAAATATATTTACAAACAAAGATTTAAATAGTAGAATGTTAACATAAAATACCAATAAATACCAATAAAGCCTTGTTACATATTAGCTTCTTCTTCTCTTAGTGCCCTGTCAGGTATCCCCAACGTTGGCAATCACTCTGGCAAAAGTCTTCCTGTCCTGTGCTGCCCGGAAAATCTGCTCCACAGTCCTGAAGCCAGTCCAGTCTCGTATATTTCGCAGCCAGGACATTTGTCTTCTTCCAGCTCCTCTGTGACCCTCAATCTTGCCTTTCAAAATTAAATGAAACAAGTGGTACTTTTCTCCACGCATTATATGCCCCAGATATAAAATTTTACGAACTTTTATGGTGGTTAAGAGTTCTCTGTTCGTCTTAGCTCGACTTAAGACTTCTGAGTTTTTTATTAGGTCTGTCCAAGATATCTTAAGCATTCTGCGATGCAACCACTTCTCAAAAGCCTCCAGTCTATTCATAGTGTTCACTTTCAGCGTCCAAGTCTCACAGCCATACAACAATACAGACTACACATCAAATTTTACTAATCTTTGCCTTATTTTCAAGTTGAGATTAGCATTGCTGAAGAGGGATTTTATTTTATTGAAAGCAGCTCTTGCTGTCTCAATTCTGCATTTAATTTCTATATCTGGGTCGAGGGTCTCTGTTAGAATATTAGCTATTGAGTTATTTTTTTCTTAAATGTTTTGAAAACATTTTCTTTTAAGATCTGCTTAGGAATCTTATTGAAAATTTTTGAAATTGTATAATGATGTGTTCTTTGACTCTTCTTGTTTAAAAACCTCGGTACTCACAAACCGTCACATTGTGATAGCCTTATAATGTATATGTGTATACCTTTTCCTGTAGGCACTGTCAAACCGATATATACATAGAAACAAATTTAGCTTTAATACCACGATAATAGGACTCAAATTCCTGTAAGCGAGTATAAGGTACAGACACAATCAATTCAAGAGGATGTATTCATATTATAGATTAATTATTACTACTACTATTATACTATTTCCCCGTGGAGTAGGCAGATATTATATTAGTTTAATAAATTAATTTACAAAAGCATATTTGATTACGAAAAATACTTGCCGTTGATGAAATGTAATTTTTGCGAATTAGCATGTGAGCATTTAATATTTGTAAGTGCCTAGTAATATTCATTTATTTAAAATTACACGTAATACCCGGCAGTCAAAAAAGGACATCAGACTTAAGAAAGAGAATGCCGACTTTGAAGTGCGTCGTCTCTGTCGCACGAGTTCGACACTTGAATAAATGTATAAATAACAAAGACGACTAGGCCTACAGACGCAGTTTCTTCCCTTTAAGCTGGATGTACTTTATTTAATGTCAGGTACTATATATATATCACAAATCTCAATACAAAGGTTATTATAATCTCCTTTATGCACCCATTTGTGCACTACATTGGTAAACCAAATGTTGTATATTTCGATCATCTGATTAAACATCTTTTAAAATCAATTTGGTACGTCTTTGCCAGGAATCCAACTCAAGACCTCAGGGATGGTAGGCGAACGGAGGCGGAATTACCTCCACTTGATAACCTTATTAAGGATTTCCTAAGAGCAGCTATCGAGTAAAGAGCACTCGTCCAGGGTGTTGAAGCACAAAACTGTATTAATTAACCTCCTGGACACAGATAATTCTTACATGAAATAGGTAAAGATCAGAAGCAAACTTCCCTCCTCCACATCGGCAGCACCAAAAGTTCTATAATGATTCAAAATACAGTTTTTTAGATGGTGTTAAAAATGTGTTAGTGTCAGAATCATGATTCAAAAGTGATATTCTTACTTTGAAAAAATGGTTTAATGAGTTTAAACATACAAATTCTCTGTAGTACATTGATGTGATAACCAAAAACTAAAAACAATCTAACAATTTGAGATACTTAACGTTTTGTTGCGAATCAAGATCAATATCAATAAGTGGCCTTACATGATAATAATACTGCAAAAATATTTTAAGGCTGAAGTCTGGTAAAACGAACGCAAAATTAGGAAATCATACAGTTTTGCCATTTTAAAACGAATGATTTGTTTTGCGCAATAATAAAAAAATAAAAAAACATTAATAAGATGAGAACGATATTTTTTTAAGGCATTTCTATTAAAAAATAAACTTAAAAGTTTTACGTAACTAAAATATATATACTTTTAGAACGGCAGATTACGACATTTCAATTTTAGACTAAACTTAGGTATCTGGGATTTCAATAAAGACTAAGCATCGAATCAAAATTTGCTGTTTTAAATTTGTTGTAAAATTAAAATCACAATAAAACATATTCTATTGATAATTTTACATTAAAAACAATATTTAAATTTATATACCTACACAATTTTTTAGGGAAGTAACATTTAAATCGTTTTTGGGGTATTGTTATTACAAATAAGGTAATCGTTTTTAAGGCGTTCTGTAAAAAAGTGTAATCCCACTATTTATATTTTAAAATAAATATTACGTTTTTGTTCTAATAAGTTATTTTTATATATTTACAACAATTTTTTAATCGTATTTTTTTTAATCCGTCTGATGTTAAACATCAATTGAACGTCGTTATGCAGATAGCAGCCGGTCCACAATTTTGAAAAAATGAAATGTTGGTGTTGTCGGGTGCAGAAAGGTCCATTTTTTGCTAAAAACAGCCAGGCTGCTTTCATGCAATAAACTGTAATAATCACCTTCTTAAAATAGTGACGATAACAAAAAAGAGATTTCTTAATTTGCAGAAAACACTCACAGTACTAGAAAAATCTTACGGTACTTTGAAAATCATTAAAACTGGTCAAATACGTGATAAGATTCTTGTTTTTAATGTATAAAAAACCTGTTGTATTCATTGTTTATCTTTGTCAAAGTCAAAAACATTCCAACTGTTGCGTAGATTAGATTATTCACTCTTTTCACGAATGTGCTATTTTCTCAGTTTCACTTTTATATTGCTGGCTCTTTTCTGCATAACTTCGTTTAATTATCTCTGTTTAAGGATGGTGAAGTTCTTTTTTTTTGCATTACACATCCATTTGTATTTGCGTCTGAGACATTCATCCGGAAACATTTTATATCCGAACTTATTTCTTAAAAATAACAGTTTTCATAAAATCGTCCAGGAGGAAATCCAGCCTCTGTACAAACATTTGGACATAGTCAAAAGTTGGTTAAAAATTAAGTGATCTTAAAAATTTAACTCCACTATAAAATGAACACTTTTTTTGAGTTTTATTCTTAAAATGATTTTTTCTAAATATTTTTTTGAATATTTTTTTTCCACGACAGGCCAGGAGGCCCAACTACATCGGTGAATTACATTACAGAACACTCATACCCGTATGCAGAGACAAAACTTAAGGCGAGGAAAGTACATTCTAATTTCAAATGCAGAGTATAACCCGAAGGTGAAGACAATAGAATGTACCTTCCTCACCTTAAGGTTTGTATCTGCATACGGGTATCAGGCTTGAAAAAAACAACGTTTAATTTTTATGTTCTCACCGGGAATTGAACCCGTAACCAACTGTGAGCCAAGCGTCTTGAGCACTACACCACGGAGGCCATTCGTTTTTTTGACATTCATTTTTTTTACCATCAGATATAGAAAGTCGAATTATTGTATCACAAATTATCGAATTTTTGTAATGGCAAATAGATTTTCGAAAAATATATCAGTCTAGAAAAATGCTCTGTAGAAAAATTGTTTTTTCGGGATAATTTTTTTCATGTTAAGATCAAACCGCGCTAATATTATAAAAAAAATGTTATGAAAGAAACCGCACTAAAGCACGCTACACCGCATGACATAAAAAAATGTCGCGCAGCTGTAGAGTGGTTTGCCTTTTACTATAAAATATTTTGTATAGAGTACTTGAAGTATTGTTCATTTCAAATTATTTTTTGTACAAATCTTTGCGTTTGTACGAAATGCGCTGTGTAAAATAATGTTGCAAATAATACCATCAAATCAATACGAGTTACGAAATTTATATTGAAGCGTTATTGTTTGATCTACGAGTAACAAGTCATCACTTTCCCACATGCATCGACCGGGATATACAAGACAGGGATTGGATTGTTTGAGTTTCCAGCGACAGGTATCTTCCATGTCACAATACCGAGATGGACCCGGAGATCATATCAATCTGTTGCATGACGCAGCACTGAGGCTTCGGTCTCATAAAGGGCAGTCAAACATTCAAATGGTCCAACTTCATAACCTCGCGTACGGCATTTACAAAAAAAAATATTGCTTTTATTTACTCCATTTTAATATCAAATTAAATTCACGATACAATCATTTAAAACAAATGTATTTCAAATATTTGTATACAACCACTTACCGACTTTTCAATGTCTACCGGTTTCGAGACGAACCCGTCTCTTCGTCAGGACACCAAATAAACTAACATGCAAACCAACATGCAAATCCCACTTTACACCTTCACCATAGTTGTTGCGCAAAAATATAAAACCAGCACGACATGCATTTTAATAAGCACATGCACTGATTAGGACAAACGTGCACTGATTAAATTATGAAAATATTCTGTTTTTTGAGAATTAATTGAGCTTATTGAAATGCATGTCGTGTTGGTTTAATATTTTGGTGAAGTGGGTTTTGCATGTTGGTTTGCATGTTGGTTTGATCGGAGTCCTGGTGAAGAGACGGGTACGTCTCGAAACCGATAGACATAGAAAAGTCGGTAAATGGTAATACACAAATATTAAATAACATTTATTCAAATGTTCGACCACAAAGTAAATGCTTTAAATATCAATAACAAATGAATTTAAATCATTTTTTAAATTACAATAAAACTCCACCAAGAAATTTGAATTCAAAAATTATTACATTCATGATTTTTTTAAATCTTTGTATTTAATTGCAAGGCTTCGTGCGTCTATTACGGACATATTATAAAAACCTTTCTTAGTCCTAAATAAATAAAATAATGCTAATATTTAATAATATCAATTTAAAGTAATTTAATTTTTACTGTAGTTCAACCTACTTTGGAAAAATAAATACTGGAGTTTTGACACATGGCAGGCAAATAATTCTAACAATATATTAATTTATATTTCAGTTCCGAGAAATACTTTGAGCTGGACGGACGTTGGTTTGAATTGTAAAATTTAAGTAATAATTAAGGTGGAATGTGGACTGTGTAAGTAAATAAGACACCTAGCGTCAGTAGCCAATTTATTTGTTTTGTGACTTAAGTTCTATTAATTCAGTATATAAAACGATACATGAATACGAGTGACAGGTAAATCATTAGCCTTGTCATTTTATAGTACCTCAAGATAATAAATATTGTTTCATGTTTCGGACATATTTGAATTATTTTAGGTTAGCAGAGTAAATAAATTGTATTATTTTGGCCTCTGAATCAAACGAATTTGGCCAGGTAAATATATTTTTTTAACCATTTCATTAACAAGGAAACGAATTTCACTACGTCCGCACCCCATAGCAACATTGATTTAGAAAGTTTCTGTTTCTATCGCTATCTTGGTTTTGATGTGAAATACGCCATTAGTATATAATGTTGAAAATAAAATATTTCAATCAGATTGCTTAGATCAAGAACACTTAACATATTGACTAACTAATCTAAAACCCCTTGATAAGCAATGAACTGATATTTTACTTAGGACTTAAATTCACGCTCTTACAATTCTGGTGCTTAAAATCCGTTGATAAATGTTTTAATAGTATTGCTTAAGGTTGATGTATTGTTCAAATCAGTTTTCTGCCTATGTTAAACATCAAAAATATTTCAGTTTAATTCTTGTTCGATTCTAGAATTTTTCGAAGTAATTGGTTTGGTTTTTGTTTCGTGGTAGTGTTTTAAATGCGGGATCAGAGATCTGAAATTCTTTATATGTTCCTGCCACAGCAATTCACGTTTTAAACTTTTTTTATTTACAGATAGTTTTAACTCATTTCCCTCTTTTTTTCAATCCTACAAAAAACATATTATGTGCTTCTGGGTTACCTTCTTTCAGCACAAATATCCAAAAACTACCAGATTACAGAGAGCTCCCTCGGGCAGTTTTTCTCGTACAGCAACAAGCAATTTTTCCTTGTATGTTAATATTGACAAGGAGAAAAGAGAAGAATCCCTTAAATGCGGTGTGTGGTATATAGTGGTCAAGGTTAGATAATGGGAACTGGCCACGAAATTGAAATAGACGGAATATTGTGTTTTTTTTATTTAAAAATTTTATCGTACGATGTTTTGAAATCCGGCGATCAAGATGAACAGTGAACAATTTGAAGAGTAAGCACGCGTTATTCGCTTCGTGTGAACCTGCGCCCGCTGTACCGATCCAGTTTGAGCTTTAGAATTAGCTCTGTAGGGTTTACATCGTGTATGACCCCCACTGCAAGTAGTTAGACTTAGGACCTCCAGTAAACTCCATAGTGGTTCACCAACAAATTTGGTCTGCCACAGGGTTTGCCACACATCATTACAATCGAATCACTTGTATTGTTCAGATAAACTTGAATAGTGGTAGATACGCAAAAACACAATATTTTAAATACGTTTATGTCATACGTATGTCCAAACAACTTAATTTTTAAAGACTACACATATTCAAGCAAGTGTTTCAGATTCACAGAAATATCTGCACTGATATGTTTTTTTTCCTTCAAATTTTGACGAAATATTTGCGTTCGAATGATTTAAATAACATATTTTTGTCCTTTTTATTAAATTAGTCAATGGAATCTAATGTTTATGAGTTAAGATTTCAGATATATGTTAATTCACAATTTTTAACTTACGTAGCAAATGAATGTCGCGAAATGGGTTTGGTGATAACTTAAACTACTAACAAATATAAAAAAAGAAGAACTGTCAAGAGATACCTTGAGTTTTTGTACCTTACCTAGTTAAAATATTTTATTGTATCATTTTTGTAAGTCGTTGTTATTAACATACAAA
Organism: Micrasema longulum; assembly: GCF_059751315.1. NCBI lineage: Eukaryota > Metazoa > Arthropoda > Insecta > Trichoptera > Brachycentridae > Micrasema > Micrasema longulum. The sequence goes on from NW_028278275.1 coordinate 263,708, forward strand.
CAAATGTAGAGCGAAATCACGTTTAAAAAAAATGCTGTGCGAATTTCGTTGGATGCAAAAAACTTAGCGGACCGAGATAAACAATGCCATCACCAAATTCAACAAATACTAGGATATCTGCGAGTCAAAAGTCCAAATAGACAGCGTGTGTACTCAGGGTGATGCATAAATGTACAGAAATCGAGATCTACATGTATAAATCTGTTTATCACAATGGGTTGAACAGTGATAGATGGAGAGACTCACCTAACCAAAGGATACTTGTTAGAATGCTATTGTATTATAATGAAATAAACATACAATTTAAAGAAATCAATTGAAATTTAATGGAGTAGTATTTTATCTCTCTGTCTACTCCTACGGGGAAACGCTTGAGGGTGGTTTGTTTATTTATTGTTTTTTTGTAATTAATGTGGATTGGAAAATACGCATCTAATCACCAATTCAGATTTTTTTTCGAAAGGTTTTGAGTGTGTTTTTTTCTTTCGTAGTCAATTAATGTAAATTGTATCCACATGAACCCATTTGTACAAAATATGAAAAATTTCCCACGTACTTATTTAGGGCAATTATTCACGCTGTCAAACATAATAATTTCATCAACTTCTTACAAAATTTTATTCAAGAAAACCTTATTCCCATATCACATCCGAAACGGTGACCAATCCATTGTTAACTTTTGAAACCCCAAAAATATTGTATCATGTAGAGACTTAAGTTCTCGCTATTTTCTGACATATGGTGATATCTTAGCTTTTTTATATCATGAAGCTCCACCATTAGGCTTGAAATGACGGAATATGTTATAACGCTGACATGTTTTCTCATAACGTTAAATATGTTGGGTTTCATGCCACGGGTGCGAGGAATTTCACTACATTGCTTTTTTCAAGAAAAAAATCTTCAGCGTACGCACGTAGAATTCTTGTGGAAACTTACAGTGACCATGATCTATCGGAACATAATCGAACATCACCATCATCTCAGCTCTGCGCCATAATCAGCTAGTTGTAGTGTATTATGAGATCCTCAAACCCAACGAAACCATCACAGGTGATCCCTGTCGACTACAATTGATGCGTTTGAGCCGAGCGTTGAAGGAAAAACGGCTGCAATACGAGGAGATACATGACAAAGTAATTTTGCAGCATGACAACGCTCGGCCACATGTTGCAAAGCCAGCCAAAACATCCTAGGAACGCTCAACTGGGAAGTCCTATCCCATCCGTCATATTCACCGAACATTGCTTCTTCCGATTACCACGTGTTTCAATCGATGACTGAGGAGTAATTTCAATATTATAAAGATTCCGAAAAATGGCTCGATCCGTGGATAACCTTAAAAGATAAGTCGCTCTTTTGAGAAAGTATTCATATGCTGCCAGAAAGATGGGAGAAAGTAGTCGCTAGCGATGGATAATACTTTCAATGACATGTTCTTAACATTTTTTTAGTGTGAATATTCACGAAACACACTAAGAACTTATTCAAGTTCCAATAAATCATTAATTTATTTCCTCCGATTTTGCCTGAAACTTAAAAATACTATCAAATTTATATTCACTACCGGTAAACATTTTAAATTACAATAGTATTTGTACCATGATGGACTTATAGCCAAATACGAGGCTTGTTCAGAAAGTAAATGTACTAGATTTTTATATTTTTTAAGAAATAGTTTATTAAAAAAAAATCCAGGATATTGTTAATACACTTGTTGACTATTTTTCCACATATCGCCATTTTGTTCACTGCATGGGATGAGCCGTGGCACAAGCTTCTTTATGCGCTCCTCGAAATACTCTCTCGCCAGCTTCTTCCTCCTTCAGAATATCTTTCTGCACCTGCTTGTCGTTGAAAATTCAATCCCATCCATGTGTGCCTTCAAGGAAGTGAAAAAATTATAATCTGAAGGCACGAAGACAGAGGAATACGGGAGGTGGTTCAAAACGTCCCAACCAAATGATGATTTTGCTGTGTGCGTTTTTTTTACTTCATTCCTCACAAAGTCAAACCACCTCACACCCAAGATTCTTCTGAAATGTCTATTCTCAAAACTCAGGATTTTGCTGTTTTGGGCCGAAGTAAGGAGCCACGATCCATAGAGGAGGATATGTAGATGTTATGCACAGGTTATATAAATGACATTTGTCACCGATTCAATATCCGATCTCCAGACAGCCTTCATGCATTTGAATGTGGCGTCTGCTATTCTTAGCCACAATTGCAGTTCTTTTTTAAAACAGCAATTTTCAGTAACATTTAACAGTAGCTATTTACATATTGGTACCTACAACCAAGTTGAACAAAATATAAAAAACTAACTTTTCAAATGCATTATTTTCAATACATCAATTAAACTTCAAACAGTGTTTGGAAAAAAAAACAATAATTGAAAAAAATAAATCTCTGAAAATTTAATTACTATCGTTTTACGATTCTTGATAGAAATTTCCTTTTTTTTAAAAATATTTGTATACCTAGGTTCTAACATTTTTTTTAAATGTTTTATTTCGCATTAGCAGTTATTAGTAAATATACAATTTGCTGACGAGATAGAGCTACGCCCCTGAAGGCGGCGCTTTGTTCTGAGGGTGGCGGCCCTGATCAAAGGCTGCCTGACACATGGGTGCATTCCGCGCGATTCCCGCTACAATCTCCTTTGAGACAATTATTATTAAAACATAGGTACATTTACAGTTTTTTTGTTTTCAGACTACGTTTTTTTATAGCGGCAATGTTTTTAATATTAGATTTCTTTTTGGCAAAAAAACTTAGAGAAAAAACACTTTTCTTTATTTATAAACAAAAGCAATAATTAATACAGTTATTTTATTTTTAAATTTCATTCGAGGACGACAAGCAAAATGTTTTTTTTTACGAAACTCATAAAGATAGGTGTACATAGTTAATATCTACAAACATTTTGATATAAACAAAATATGGATATTTTATGTCGGTACTATCATATATTGTACATAATTTTTTTTTTTTTAAATTCTTCAAACTGAAATAACCAGTGACTGATTTCATCGTTTTCGCAAAATTTTCGAGACTAGTTATAAAATTAAACGTATTTCTGAACTAATAAGAGAACGGACGCAGTAAACTTCAGTGACAACTATCATCAAGCGGAGGCCGTACGGTTGACTTGGCCACATACTGCGGATGACTCCTGAGAACCTAAACCAAGCTTCTGCTGAATGTTCATCGGCAGCTCATGTCAGAACTACGGGATACGAACCTGACTTGGTTGGATGCACACTTGTTGGCTGCCGACATAGGTGTCTCGAGAATCTTTGTGGTTACTATATGCTTTAATTAGGGAGCAGACATGGAATGATGACGATGATAAAAAGTATTCATATGAATACATTAAGGATAAATAACTTACCAGTACAATAAAAATATAATAGAATTTTGTTACTTTTGTCTGGAGAAACTTTATACAAACTTTTGGGAAATAGAATATTTTTTTATGAATTGAAAAAAGTCTTGATAAAATAAGTACAAAATTAAAAAATGGTTGGTACATATATAATAAATAATAACGTTTCTACCTCTCTAATAAAGTGAAAACACGTGTTTAGAGAGTGAGTTCGTTGTACATTTATTTTTATACATATATATGTTGAGTATGTTTACACATATACGCATACTTTATATTTTATTTACATATTATTTTTATTATCTAAAACAGATACCTTAAAATTAGATATAATACTCTAAAATATACACAATTTTCTACTTTACGGAGTTCAGGCTTTGGTTGGTCTCATGTGTCTTTTTTATTTAGATTTAAATTTTTTAATATTTGGTATTGATTTTAAGATTTCTGGAAGATTATTAAAGTTTTTTTACAACGTATGAATAATGAGTCAAAGATGCAGTTGTATTGTATATGAATTGCAAACGGCTATTGCAATTGGTAATTGGTTTAAAAGTCATTTGAAATAATGAAATCACCTTTTCCAGAATTGTGGGTTAATGCCTTTAACCTGACCACGGCCGATATCTTGTATCTTGATGTGACTTTTCTTTTTTAAATTTTTTTTTTATTATCTCATCCTGATGAACAAAAATGGTTGTCAATTAGAGCATTTGAAAAATATAGTATTGAAAATAATTAGTAAATTTACTGTTATATGTACAGCGTGAGGAATAAATAAACGTTGGCTGTTTTTTAAGAATTCTACATTAGGTTTATTTTGGTATTTATTCCTTTTGAGGATTTCTATTGTATGTTATTGATTAATTAGTATCACTAGTGTTATATTTCAAAAATGAATTATAACCATCTTGCACCTAATTTTTTCTCTAACAAGCTTGAATGTTTTGTATTCATTTATATTTGAATTCTAGTGATTCACTTTAATCGACGCAATTTTTTACACAAATAATTTTATTAAAAAAAATACGGTGTTGCCAAATATGACTCATTTTTATGACTTAACTAGCATTTATATAATATTTTGGTAATAATTTACTACATATTTGTTTGAATAATTTAAATAGACTTTTTACTTGGCTACACCCCCTAACTCACAAAGAAACCGATGGATAATTCATTAATAATAATATGAATAGTTTGTTTGTTTAATCGTGCAACATACACTCATAGAGGTCACGTGCTCAGATAAGGTACACTCTCCACAATGTTTTAGTCAATTAGAATAAATCCCAATTATAATAATTTACGTATATTATGACCAAATTAATTTTATTAAGTACACATTTTTCACTTACTAAACATTTTTGTGTTAATTATCTTTAATACCCTCTGATATGTGGTCATATTTCCTTATACCAAATAGTTGTTTACATTGTATACGTTGTACATTCATTCTGAAGCCGTTTGAGTTTAGTTAAGGAGTATCAAGCGGTTTAACAGAGATATTTATTCCTTCCTTTTGTTGATTTATATGAAGTTAAGCTATTGAAACTACTTTTAATATTACACTTTCTCAAAAGACCCTGTACACCTAAAAGATCCACCCTTCGGTTATCGACCACCACTTTCCTCATCTTTTGAACCATGATATGTTAAAGAATGCTATTATTGTTTAGTTCATTTACGTTTTTTTTTATGTCGTTACATTGAGTTCACTTGACAAACTTACTTGTACCTTTTTCGATGTAATATTTTTTTTCCTTTCATGTAAACATTTTGAAATTATTTTTATATTGATAAAATTCCACTCGTCGATGCATTTTGTAGCTGTAAGATTTTTGGTGATGTTATCTTTCATATTATGCCTTACTGCTCAGGCGCTCTGTAGCTGCAGGACATGTAATCTAGATTATATTTTTAAATGATTATTCATTAATTGAAAACACTTATTATTAATTTTTATGCCGTGTAAATGGGGGCTAGATTTCTAAACGTCCATGCGCTTTGTACTCGCAAGACATGTTGTAATCTAGCTCCTATTAAATTACTAAAATTTAACGTTATTGAAAATGGGGAACTAGAATCCCAACCGCCTATTTGCTTTGTAGCTGCAAAACGTGTTGTAATGTCTACTGTAGGGCACCCTTGAAGTGATTTTCACAAAAATGGCGCTTTATAAATTTTCCTTTATAAATAATTTTGGAAGTTCAGTGTTATGGAAATTGGATCTGAAAAATGTTTCATTACCCGCGGTAAAAATTTGAGCATTATTATATGGCAAAGTATCTCAAAAATGTGTGAAAAAAATTATGAAATTGATTTTAATGAAAATGAACTGTTGTAAATTACGTCACAAGTTCTTCCGAACCCAGAAATGATAAAATGTTGTGATAGTTTTTTAAGTTCCGAGAAGTCAACTCACCAATTAGCAGGACTCACCGACTCAAACTTGTGACGTTACTGGCGGAGATTTTCCCAAAATAACTAAACTTTAAAAAAAATATTGCGCTGATAATACGAAACTTAAAAAAAATGATTTTTTTAGCTCTGTTTGATAGTCTATTATTTTTGATTTTTTTTAACTATGAATTTTTTCATTACTTTTTTATCGAAAATGTTTTATGTGCAATACTCGCATGTGTATATTTTAATTAGTTATTATTTATTACGATTTTCCGCTCTCTGAATCCGGCCAGATGATAAACATAGTTATGCGTGTGAAAAAAAAAACAGAATCCTTGACAAGTATTTTTGGACTAGATGACTATAGATAAGTGGTTGGCGCATTCGCCGACTATTTAACAGCGAGTGCTTCCTCTGAAAATTCTGGGTTCTAGCAGGGTGGACGTGAACTCTTAATTGGAAAAAATATTTAAACTACAATGTTTCACTGTTCTTCAACTCGCACATGAAACCTAAGACTGATTACTTTATTGTTATGGAACAGATGATTTGAATACGCTGCATTTGGTTTACTAATGCAATTACCTGTGAACCACAGGGCGCGGGTATAAAATGAACTATGACTTATTATTTTGTTCAAAGTTAAGATGTTAAATAAATCAAAAATATATTGAGTATGTCAAATGTATTGTAAAATAATAAAGGCGCTTTATAAATTATATTTAATAATTGCAATTGATTTTATTTCTAAAGGAGCTAATCAGGATTGATTTATACAGTAGTACTTCAATTATCCGGATTAATAAATGCCAAATGTTAGCACATAAGAACTTAATTAAAAAAATAATAATTGCTTTGGCGATGAAACGCGCTGGCCACAGGACCCTTTTTTATTTGTGATTATGACATCTCCTTTTTTTTATTTCCTGAAAACAATTCTGAAATTTAACAAACCGAGTGGCTGGAGTTTGGAAAAACGGAGTTCCACTGTATTACATGATAATCGATAGATATATTTTTTAAGTATTTTTAAAGAATAGGTTTGAACGGCGAAAATTAGCTTTCTAGGATTCATCGCAATATATTTGCACAGGTTGCTGTGACGTCAGAAGCTTATTCAACACTAATCCCATCAACAATAATACAATGGGGCCTTACTTATAAATCGAGTATAAAGTTAAGCTTGAGAATAGTGGTAGGATAATAAATGGATAGCTAAAAGTATTACTTATAAACTTCGCATACAGTTAAACTCGGTTTAAATCTGGGATAGCGACATTAGAAACGTATACCTGCACATTATGTGGTATAACGCTGGGATAAGAACGCAATCTGTCAAAAGTCATATTTTTCGGTATTTAAAATAGATAGTTCATCCGACTTTTTTGTTCAATTTTAAACAATTTTGATGTTCTGCGACCACTTTTATGTGATTTTTAATAATTTGTTTTGATAATACCTGAAATTTTATGGGTTTTTATGTATTTTTATTACTTGTGATAAAAAAAGAAACACGAATAAACGTTTTTACCTTCTCCTCTTCTTCCCAATTTCGATTTCTTTTTTTAAGGGTTTTCTTCATGTTTTCCATTACACTGACAGTAGTCTCGATTTGACTATGACAATTGTTTGTTGTTGTTATAAAAGCAGCGCACGCGCACGCGCACATATCAGTGTTGACCGTTCAAAAAAATGAACTGTGAAATACCCAGTGAATTGTTATTCAGCGTATTAAATATTTTTACAAGTAAGCTTTTTTTTATATTGGTTATAAATAGTTTAAAAGGGGAGTTATTTCTTAATGTAAACCTGATATAAAGAAATCTAATAAGTAAGTCCTAATGGAATAGAATAGGCAAATTATTTTTCATTATGCGGTGTAAAAAAAGGAAGCTTATTTATTTATTTAATTTATTTATTCAGATATTTAGAACATTACAGAAAAAAGACCCAATTCATTCTAAATACAATAATAGATCACAAATTACAGTAGATAGTTATGTTATTAAAATAATATAACAAAATGTAAAAAGAAAAATTAAAAGTTAGAAAGTCCTTTCCTAAGGGAAGGGCCACTGTCGTGAAATATGTCGACATCCGAGGCGATGCGATTAAATAGCAAGATTGCTCTACCAATCAGCATAACCATTGGCAGGTTGGTTCTGCATCGTGGTAAGTAAAACAACCAATGCTGTCTTTGTCGAAGATAATTATCAGGTACGAACAGACCTACATCCAAGTGAACACCCAAATGAACGTCTCTCTTCCTCCATAATGACTTATAGCCTCGCATCGTCAGTAAAAAGTCAGTTGGAAAGATACCAAGGATAATATCCACACTCTTTTAGGTACAGATAGCGCAGAAATTTTTTCTTCACTCTCTCCACCATTAAAGAGTATCGAGCCTCATGTGGCGACCAAATAATGGAACTAAACTCCAAACGACTTCTTACCAAGGAATTAAACAATGTCCTCATAATCTGAGTGTTACACCAGCCAATGTCAGGTCATACGACCAACAGATGCCTAGACTCCCTATTCTCTTCTCAAAAATGCTCTTCATCTCTGCTGTGATGTATTTCAATGTTTAATTTATATTAAACTTTCTCGCCAAAGTGCGCCGACTGTACTCGATTCACGAAGCTCACCTTTTAATAAGCCACGTCAGGTTTACGGGGCACCACACACGCGCGGTCACATTCGCATCGCTCTGCGGGTCCATTGTTCTTCCGCTCAGGTGATTCGGATGTGCCCACACGGGGCCGCTCGGACGAATGCCGAGATTAATATCTGCTCATTACGGACCCAAATGGACGGTAAATACATTTTTCCACGGGGCGGTCTTTGATTGGAATGGCTGGGACCGCTAGGTGCAGTCAGTTACTATCTTAATTTATTTGACAAAAAAAAAACAGCGATGTATTTTAACAACTGAAAAACATTTTTTTATTCAATCTCCGGGACAATGAAGAATTCAGATATGTGTGTTGTTAAATAAAGCTAAATCCCTGGGCGAGAGGTTACGTTACGACTCGATGGCTACTCTCAGGTTACAAATCCCAACTAATTACACCGAGTGAATGTTCGTCTAACATGTTTTTATTTATTTATTAATAAAACACTTAATATGTTAATATAAACAGCTCCCCAGGGAGTTGAATTAAGTCCTTGTCTACAAAAATTTGGACACACTCAAAATATTGTTGATAAATTCACCTGGTCCACGAAGAAGAATAAAAATTGAAAAAATACGATTTTCAGGTGTTGCCTAGTATGTAGGTGAAATAATTTAATTAGATGAATCTAACCCGCATAAATAAAGGTTTCAGATCTTTAACTTCACAAACATCAACAGATGAAAGAATTGAAGGAATACAGATGTTAAAATATGGGCAGAATGGTAAATGTTACACTGTATGTAAAATGGCTACTTAAACCAGCCAAGGACAGGTCACTAACCCTGTAGATGCCTAAACTTCTATATTACCTTCTCTAAAATATTATTCATCTCTGTTGTAATGTGTTAATGTTAACAACTCCCCGGTGAGTTGAATCCAGTCCTTGTCTACAAAAATTTGGACAAACTCAAATTGTTGTTGATAAATTCACCCGGTCCATAAAGAAGTATAGAAATTGAAAAAAAAATGTTTTTCAGGCGTTGCCTAGTATGTAGGTGAAATAATTAGATTAATCTCAACCGCATAAATAAAGGATTTAACTCTTTAACTTCACAAACATCAAAAGAATTTAAGGAATGTATATGATCAAATTTGGTCAGAATGGTGAATGTTATACAGTGTGTAAAGTGGCCACTTAAACCAGCAAATGTCAGGTCATAAGTCCTGTAGATTTCAGACTTCTATATTACCTTCTCTTAAATATTTATCTTTGTTGTAATGTCTTATATGTTACAGTTCTTCATTGTAAGCTTTAAGACTATCAGTAAACTTCATCTAAATTAACAGGTAGTAAAATTTATTTGCACAGCAACAGGGCACTAGGCCCAAGCACATTGGCGAATGATGCATTTATCAATTCCATTATGCTTTTAAATTACTAACCTAAGCCACTCACTGATCAGAGGTCAGAGGTTTGACCTCCACTCTATCACAACTTTATTTGTTGAAAATGGCCCTTATAATTTTTAAAAAAAAATGTAAATCTAAAGGATGAAAAATTCACAAGAAAGTATGTTGTACTTTGATTGTTTAGGAATAGATTTGTGTAACAAAACGTTTATTTTATTAATAAAAAAAAAACTTTGATCATAAAGAATATCGTCACATTCCATTTTAAATGTTTTTTAAAAGCCTGTGTTTTTCATCCGCAGAAAATAAAACGGACTCCAGAAAATGTTTTATATGACTTTAAAACAAAATAATAAAAATATAAAAAAAACAAAAATGCTCGCGATTCTAGACATTAAAATAAATTATTCACCATCTTTCTACCTGAAGCTTTTTTTATGTTCTGACTGCACCTTTACAGTCGGAATAAAACAATACCGATATTATTAAGATATTTTGCTGATTGGGATCGTTGCGTGACTGTGTAAACAAAGATCAATACTCTTATCCCGACCGTGAGAGTTTTATGGGACATCTGTGGAGATATGTTGCTTAATTACGGATTAATATAGATATTGTAGGCCAGAATGTGTTAATCATCTTTATATAAATGCTTCGAATCGTGAGGAATCGTAAAATTTTATGTCTTCGAGAACGATAAACGTAAAGCATTTGTGCAATGCAAATAAAGACTTAATTATTATTATTGCACTGAAACAAATTTATTCGTGGTCATACAACTTAGCGCAAAGTTTGTCATAACCACCCATAGGGAGTTTTTTTTTCTAATATGATCCACGCTCACAAAGCGTTAAGGGGTTTAGACTATGCAACGCATTTTATTTCAGCATAGCTTCTGTTTACTGCCCTCATAACTTAAAAGGCAGCTTTTCGACCAAAATCACTAAATGAGTTACATTTGAGGCATTTTTTTGCAACAAATATCGAACCATTTGATTTAAATCAAAAAACAGTCAAAAATATTTTAATACTACAAACGATATATTTTTTAAAGCAATAAACACAGAATCGAGAGATTAACAAATTGCGACGAGGTGGAGTACATTTAAGAGAAGGTGACATGAAAGTTTAGAGATTCATTAGCAAAAACACAGTGTAGATATGACACAAACTGAGGCTGAGGAACAGTTATTGATATACTGTTTTGAATTATTTACAGTTTTTAATAATTTTCATAAAGTTTATAAATACTCCAAAGTGTACTATTATAAAATATGACTTTTACACATGTGTAATATATACAAATATATAATATATCAATAAATGAATTCAAAGTAAATCTTAAGAATTTTTTTGAACACGTGTAAAAACTATATTAAATTTTAATTAGTATGAATGTATTATATTTATTTCTTTATATATCCTATGTTTTAATTTTTTTCTCATGTACATATTTAAAATTATATAAACTCTTTTTTTTTTAGAGTTACAGTGATAACATTTACTAGATGTATAAAAGTAGATCTATAAATATTTTTTTAAAAACATGTACCTTTTATGAAATTTATTTATAAAAAAAAAATATATTTATGTAAAATATAACCTTTTTGCTTATGGGGCAGTATAGTTTTAAAATGAGTATGAAATCTTTATACTTAATTATATAAATCATAAAGTACAACAAGTTTACTTTTTCATTCGGCTTAAAGCTTACGAGGTAGTTTTGGAATAATTCAAATAAGCACTGTGAATTCATGATTTACGATAAACAAATAAAAATATGAGGTTTAATAAAAATGCACGGAATATTTGAATTTCGAATTTATATACGTGATTGAAAGTCTTTTTTTCCTAGATTGGAGTAAACGTTTATAATTGGGCCATTTTGTAAGCGTAGTTGGTTTTTGACAAACTAGTTAGCTGAGAGAAGGAAAATAACGGTTGCTCACGCGTTGCGGCTTGTAACTTTTCGACAAAAAAAAACTGACCGCATTGATGCTAGAGCCACCGTATTCACCGGGCTTGACCCCTTGTGACATTTTCTTTTTTCCAAAAATAAATAGGACTATTGAAACACGACGTTTCGCAACCATAGAGGAAATAAAGACCGAATCGCTGATGGAACTAAAGGACATACCAACAATGCGTTCTAGATTTGTTTCGAGAATTGAAAAAACGCTTTCGTAAGTGTATTATATCTGACGGTGATTACTTTGAAAAGGACACTAATCATTTTAAGGAATAAATAAACAAATAATATCAGCATACAAAAATATATTTTTACCAATCAAAATAATTTATAGGACTCGCAAATCGGAGGTCTGAGATTTCCTTACTTTATAAGAGATATTTGCGTTCTTCTAATTTACCCAAATATTTCAATTTTGGGGCCATTTTCAGCAAGTTGTAAATACATAAATATTAGAAAATCTAGTTTGAGTAGAGTGGGTTCCGAACCTTAGTCCTCTGATTCATGAGTATACAATACTAACCACAGGACCACAACCTATTCAACCCGGTTTGAACCACGCTGTCCTAAAATGAAAATAATGCCGAAATTGAAAGATACGTGCCAGCGAATTTGCATAAATCATTAGAAATTGTTTTTTTCTTGTGTATGAGGCTTTTAACTATAACCTAATTAACCTTGACTTAAGTTATGTGATTATTGACGTCTAGTCTTCCAATACCATATTCTGTGTAGAAAAATACTCTAAATAAAAAATATTTATTTCCTGGCGCCAGCAATTACCTGATCGTTAAAGTAATACATTAAACAGGTAAAAGTTTTAATTCTCTGTGGACCTTTTAACAGTCCTCGTCCGGACCTGAACTCCTCGGCGCAAGTCCCTCTAACTTTGTGGACCAACTACCCCCTATTCCACCCCTATTTTGCCCACCTGCCCCCGCGACAGCACATCAACCCAACCCCCACCCAAAGGGGAAGTTTTTATATCACATTGCGTTTTTCCGATCGACAAGGCAGGCCGTTTAAATGCAAGGGATGACAGTTTTAAAATATTTTTATGTCTGTTTGCTCGTGCTATAAAACTTATTGACATACTTTTCAGTTTTTCTGTTTTAGGAAGATATTGAGATCCTTCGATCTTTAAATCACAGTGGAAAAATCGTGTAATATAAGTTTTGTTTTTGTGTGCTAATTTGATGAACATCATAGAATTATTATTAATTACTAATTCTTCGCCAAATCCAATTGTGTATAGAACACTGAATAATCAAATGTAGTTTGTTTCAATTATTTGTAATAAGATAAAGGTAAGATGATGTGCAAAATGAACAGTTTTACGCTTCAGTCAAAGTACACTCAAATGTCACAGTTCAAAAATAAGTTTTAAAGCAGTAATTCTTGTCGACTTTGTCAGGAATCAAACCCGCTGATAAATAAATAAAAGCGATCACAAATTTTACGATACTGACATAAATTTATTATCATCTATACATACGTATTAACGAATCTTAAGTATTTTATTAATGAAAAACGACACTCGTGTCTTATATTGGCGAGTAATTCATTACTTTTACTGAATTTGCAGTGAAAATTGTTATCAACAACCAATTTTACTGTTGGAGTGAGTAGAAAAGATAAAACGCCAGACGCATAAAATGACTTCTTCGTTACCATGTTATAAAGACTTTTAAAATGATCATATTGAATATTTTTATTTACTTAATTGTGCCGAGAATTTTTCGCCAGATTTACCTGTTTTTACCATCATTTCATCAATGAATTATACGACCAATTTATTTAAATTACCATTTTTTTATCTTTTTAAATAAAAATATAACTATCTGTCTGAGATTTTCAATTTACAAATCAAGTCATTTTTTTGGCTATAAGCCTAGCTAGAAAACTAAAGTTCAAATATTTACGTTTCTCTTTGGCTTTATCCAAAAGTATTTTTACTTTTTGGGGTAAATTAATTATACAATACAAGAGATTACCCAAAAGAAACCGAACTAATATTGTGGTAGGTGGAGTTTTTTTAGTACAAAGTTCTGCTAATAGAATTATGTTAAGCTATCTTTTATCAGTCAGAAACTTTAAGTTTTGTTGCTGGAGATGGTTTCGTTTGGATGATGTGAGTTTTTTGTCACATTTGTTTTATGTGTTGTCACAGTCGTTTTGGCATTGGATGATCGAGCGCACGGCCGAGAAGTTTAGCTTGCCAACACTGCCTGCAAACATGATTTTAGGGGAAAAACCTCAAACGTTTGAGTAGTTTTCCCGTTCTAAAAGAGGATAAGTGCGAATTGATGACCAAACTCACTCTGAACGTCCGTTGATGGCCTGAACCAGTATAAAAATGTCAATAATTTTTTACCAAATTATCCTGATTAACCAACGAAGTACCATCAAAATAATTTTGAAGGTCTCTATAGTGATTTTGAGATCAGTGAAGCAAATTTATAGTCAAGATTTAGCGATGACAAGGATGATTTTGAAATTTGCTCTCACACAGACTTCTTTGTGCGCCAATTTTTGTCTAAAAAAGTATGATTGCCATACCTTACCTCCCTGTTAACTTTTTCGTTTCTTTAAAAAAAAAAGTATGTGAAAGGATAGCGTTTTACCGTTTTAAAAATATTAGTTCGGTTTCTTTTAGGTTCTTCTGTTGCTTAATATTGTTGCTTCATATTGTAACTCGTCAACCAACAGTAGCAATATAAAGCTTTATAAAAGGACAACATTCATTATTAAGTCAAAACACATACGTGTTTTAGTTCATATTTTAATTAATTGCACACATAATCAATTATATAACCCTACCCCTTATTGATTTCCATACACATATATCATACTTACTCGCAGATTAAAATATAACCCTACCATTCATCGATCCCATGCAATATATCTCGTTACATTTTTCAATTTCGAGTGCATGCACCTCAATGATTGTTTAGCAGTATTTGCTAAAGGATTTTTGTTCACCCTGTTTACAAGGGTCAGACTTAATTGCTTGTTAGTAATATTTTCCTGATTTTGCAGAAGGAACAAATAAAAAAAGCTCCACACTTTTCATGCAGTAGAATACGGGGGTAGCTAAAAGTTTATCCGGTCTGTGTAAATGTTTATCGGATTCGGTTATTGCCTATAAACGTGTCTGGGGTTTAATAATACTCGCTCAAGTTATTGCAAACTTATCAGTACCTAATCGAATGCATTTTTTGCACATATTGGAAGGAACAATTTTACCATGAAAAATGATTACGAAATCTTTAATACTTTTTATTAGTGACTGTATGATTCGTTCACTGGTAAAAAATACGTGGTTTAATAAATAAAACGATATATTCACATAATATTTTAAAAATTTTAAAAATCTAAAATTACAAAGATTTTTGTTATTGTTTCCAATCGTAATAATATATATCATTATAACAAACAATAATATTGGTTATTATTTTGATTACATTTTAAAAGAGTTAAATGACAACGTGTTTGAAATAACTTTAACAGTTTGATTAGCCATCAAAAACAAGGGTAGACATTTGAGTCCAAAACTTTTAGTTTGATCAAACTTTTTAAGAATTTGTCAGTATCTACAGTGAGAGGAAGAAAACATAATTTGGTTGACCAATGTCCTGACAAAAATTGTTTTAAATTTTATACATGACTTTCCGAAAGAACATACAAAAAATCATAAAATATAGGTGTACGCATTTAATTATTTTTGACAGAATATAAATATGTTACAAAACTTTCGGCAATAAAATTTACCTTATTGATTTATAAAAATAACAATATTTCCGGTACCAATAAGTACTATTTTTTCAAAACCTGAGTTTTAAGTTTTCAAAAAAGAATTTATTTTTTAAACTTTTAAGGAATTAAAAAGATGAAGTTCATTCCAAGCAAATAAGGTGATTCTCAATTGTTTTTCAGTGTGATACATAGGTGAACAAATGTCGAGATCCGTGCATTGTGTAATAGTTATGGATTGAAAAAAAAGAAAAAGTTCTGCTTGGTTTAGACGGAAGAGCAAACGGACGGCGAAAGAATAGCTGAAAAAGTTAGGATGCGAATGTTGATGGATGCAGAAAACGAGGAAGATCGAGAAATATATGGCTGTTAAAATATAACATATGTTGCTGTCCTACCGTCTTGTGTGCCACATTGTGTCAATTTTTTTTATCATATGCGTGCATTTGTATAGTTTCTGACAAAGTGAAATATATATTTAATAAAACTACCTAAAACACACATTATATCAATATCTACACGATATCGGTATCTGTGCAGCTGTGAATTATAAAAGAAACATAAATGGAAGAATTAAAAAGTGAGTACAAATTTCTATACAGTCCACAATATTCTTTCTGTTTTCAGTACACAAAACCTAAAATGTGATGAGCTGAGCAAATGGACTTAGTAAATATGGCGTTTAATCTAATAAGACCAATAACTAATAAAGACTAATAACCTTATTTTTCTTCTTTTGCCGCTCCTATGAGAGGTTGGCAACCATCATTCTTAAATTATCGCGATCCTGGGCCAGTTTTATCAGCGCTGCTGCATTCGGAACACTGAACCACTGTCTAAAATTTCTGAGCCATGATGCTCTTTTCTATCTCATACCTCGCTTACCCTCTATATTTCCTTCCATAATAAGTTTGAGAAAGGCATACTTCACATTGCGGAATATGTGACCAAAGTATGATGCTTTTCTTCATTTGACATCGGTAAGTATTATAATAGTAATCACCTTACCTGCGTATGATAAATGATCCTGATACGCTGCAATACGTTAAAAAATGCAGTGCCCTAGACACTACTGAGTGAGAATAAGGAAATGATAATGATTTGTCTACAGTACACATTCATGTTACTGTTTCATAGTCTGAAAAACTGATTTGTTTTCTTAATCCTTTAATAAAAACCTCCATTCAGGCTACGGTAATTATTTTACTGTTCCAATTAATATGGAAAGCTTTTCCGCCGGTTCTTTGCTGATTTTAATTAATGAGTCTCCCTCGCATGTCTGTTTCAATGTACAGAATATCAACCCCATGATGATTCACCCTTTCACTGTAGCCACTGACTTCCGCCCGACTCCTAATAGAATCAATTACAACCTCTTTTAGGCATCTTTCCTGTTAAAGAAAGCCACTCCCGCTGGACAGTACTCATACTCGCAAATATACATAATATTTGTTTGTACACACATTTATACATTCGAAACCTTTTTTTATAACGGGGGTGTTATTTCAGGGTAAATACTTTGTTGAAGTTTTTATTTTTATTCGAATTGGGTTGAAGTTCCGTGGTAGTATAATGGAATCTCCGATCAGATGTCCGAGACCAAATCTTGTTCTACGACAACTAAATTCTTTATTACTAACAAAACAATTTAAAACTATTTTAAATTCCCTCAAAATTAAGACGCAAATACTTATTTTTCAATAATAAATTGGAAGCCTATAAATAACCACTTTTTGATTTCAACATGAGTATTCTTTCTTTTAATTGTGCTTGTTAGAAGGAAGCAGATTAAAAGCTGTAATTATTGTTTATTTCTGGCATTTGTAGCATAATAGAGACAAGTTTAAAAAAATTATTTTGACAAGCAAGCAATAATTGTTTAACTTTTTAAACATATTTTTTTGGTAAAACTGTCTCTTATACGCTTGGATTAGTCACAAAGGGTTTAGTATCAATTCCTCGTAAAATACAATGGTATTTTTTTTACCAAGTTGTTTTGTACTATGATTTATGAGTAAACTTGGGTGTTTTGTGATACAATTTACCACTCAATCTGAGTGTTTGACGCTTTAATTTACCACTAAATATGAGGATTTTGTAAAATTTTGATTATTATAATTTATTTATCAACATAAATTTATATAGTGCATCTTTGAAATTGTAATTTTTATAAAAATAAAATCCCGTAAGCTACATTCTGTAGCTTGTTGGTGCTATGATTTAACATTTAACCTGGGCGCTTTGCGCTATGATTTACTCCTCCATGTCGAAATGTTTCTCGGCCAGTCGTAGTCGTAGTGAATAAAAAAATATGCACTCTCAATAGTCACCATTAATTTCAATTTCGTTTTGATTCTGTTCAATAATTTTGTGAACAAGTTGGTAATTATATTTATAATATCAAAAATAGTTTTTACGTAAATTTGTTGCAACCAAGAGGGAAAACATTTTTGAGAAGGGATCATGAAAGTCTAGGCATTTACAGGGCTTATGACCTATCATTTGCTGGTTTAAGTCTATATCATGTGTTTAAAATTCACATACTTACAAATATTAAATCTGTAAACTTCTATTACAGCCAATATTGTCACATTTTAGTAAAAAGCTTTAAAAAGAGGGAAATTTTGTTTTTTTATTTTATTTTATCTAGTTATTTCATCACATATAAAGTACTAATATCTACCATTTTATTGACATCATATTGAATATAAAAATTCATCAATAATATTGTAGTTTTTTTTTTATTAAAAATATTTTAAGTCTTTTTTTGTTGCATTATTTATGTGTTATGCACATAATAGTTTTAAACAAATAATCAGATACAGAATGTAATGGATGATTCCGATTATTTTATGTACAACCCTTAACATACTTTATTAGTGTAACGGCGCCTTGCGAACCCTCTATGCGTGTTTATTGCAAATACATCATGAACCTAATAAGAAAAAATGAATTTATGCCTCTTAAAATGGATTTGGTTAAGTGTTAAGAGGCATAAATATCATTTTTTCTTATTAGGTTCATGATGTATTTGCAATAAACACGCAGTAAATCAGGAGATTTTTAGAAGGTGCCGTTACACTAATCAAGTATGTTAACGGTTGTACATAAAATAATCGGAATCATCCATTACATTCTGTATCTGATTATTTGTTTAAAACTATTATGTGCACCTACATACTAAGGCAACAAAAGACTGAAAATATTTTTAAATTTTTATTCTTCTTCTTAGACCAGGTTGGTTTAAATTTTTGTAGACAAGGACTGGATTCAACCCCCTACAAAGCTGATAATATTTACACATAACAACGGAGATACAAAACTTTTTAGATAAGGGAATATATTTGTAGTAGCTGTTTTATCTATTGTTTATGTATTTACTGTGTCATGTGTTATTTAACACAAAAAAATACATGACATCAGATAGCAATTTTTTTAAAAACCAAAACAGATTTTTCAGTTATATTTATGAAAAATACATAAAATGTATAAATATTATATTATGTATGTAAATTGATGGGAGAAGACGTTGTTTAGTCGGCAAGTAGTATGTATATTTATTTTTATTTTTTAAATTTATTTTTTAAATTTATTTTTTATTTTCTTTTATTTAGGAAACATACAGTACAGTTACATAGTTTTATATTTTACACGGTTAGACTTAACTCTAATAGACCAGTGAAGTTTCCATATTATAAAGAAATTATATGTTAGGTTATTTTAATGAAAGTACAAAAAAGAGAAGGAAAAAAAACATAAATGAAAGTTGTTTAATAATTGAAATTAAAGAAAAAAAAGTTATTTTAAAGTTTGTAGTTTGTAGTTAGTATTTACAAATGTAAATAATAATAAAAATGAAGAAAATTTGTAAAAGTAATAAAAGTTTAGAATTAAAATAAAGAATGAAAAATGTAAAAATAAAATAAAATGGTAATAACATTTTTAAAAGGGAAAAACATAAGTATACACGTACATATTTTAAGGTATTCAAAGAAACTATGAGAAGAATCTTAAGATGAGAAAATAGAAAGAATAACAGGTATAGCAAGTTATCTTTAAAATTTGAAAAAGCAATATAAGGAGAAGATTTTAAACCAAGGGTAGTTGATAAAATTTCATTAAAGCGATTTTAGCAGTAAAACAATTTTTTGTAAAGAAATCTGATTAAAAATAATAATATTAATCTATGTAATGTGAAGTGATGTAAGATAAAGGGGGATCAACGGAAGTTTTATTCAAAGGTTTTCAATACACTATTTTAATATAATTGTAATCCTGTATGATAGATATCTATATGGTTAAAAAAGCTGTTAAAAGTGGAACACGATATATAAAGATGACCTTACACTCCTCTCATCTTTCAATATTTCTCAGTAGGTACATATTTTACAAGCTTTTACCCGCGGCTTTGCTCGCATTGTATTAGGAAATAGATTTGTTCATTGGTTTTTTCGTTTATTGATAAGAATTTTCCATATGAAATGATATATTTATTCAAGATTGAAAGTTTCCTGTTTCAATTGCCAGTCCTTCAACTATCGCTATGCAAAAAGAGTCAATCTTTATGTGTATTTCGACGTAGCAACGTTCTTCTGTTTTAATATTTATTAATATTTTTACTAAGAATTTTCCCATTAAAATTATATTTTTTCTGGGTGAAAAGTAGCACTTTCATCACTTAGTAGACACTTCTCATCTCTCCGACAATCCATAATTTTTTTAAATCACGTTAATCGGTTGCTATGTTGTGACGTGGAGGAATCACTAACATACACTTCCGCATTAATTCTATGACTCGAAATAATATTAATCCAAAATCCTACTAATAAAACCAAAACAAAAAGTAAATCAAACTAAGCTTGACATTATTATAATTAGACATGTGTTGTAAAGCAAATATGACAAAGGGCTTATTCTATATTTAAACATTGTATGAAGTACCTACTCGGTGTACAATTTTTCAAATTAAAATAAAATTGATTCCATTTGACATACATTACCGCCTTCTTATTTTTTAAATAAAGATACTCATTACTGATAAATTTGTTTTCCGCTAAGAATTGAAAAATAGTCCAGAAACCGCATACGCGCATCAAACAGAAGGCGACTAAACTACTCTTAAAGGAGTAGTTTTACGTTTTGACACGTTAGTTTCTTTGCAGACGTAGCTCAGTACGCAACTCCCGATTTGAATTCAACCACGCCGTGTTGTTTCGTATTAAAGTGAAGAATTACTGCTGGGACCTTAAAGATACAGGATTGGATTACGTTTCATCCGTAAGTAGCAAATGCATTACTTAAAAATTAAATTATTTTCCCATCTGCCATATGGTCAAATAAACAAAATAGAGATTTTGTTAGTGTTGCCAGGGTAGTAAACCATTTTACGCTACTTTGCTCATCTAATAAGAAAACTAATGAAAATTGGACCTGTCGGATTAAACAACGCCGTGGTGGACATTCGATCGACATTATCTTTAAAACATCAAACACTATTTAACATGACATAAAAATATCCGTTTTATGTAAAATTTGTTTTATTTTTAAAGTTCAAAGTTCATTAATTAAATTGCTCTTATTAAATGACCCTTTACTTATCTACTTTGTTGTGTCAATCAAAGTTTACGCCTGTACAATAGAATTTTAGAGAAATTAATAAATTGCTTTTTTTCTTTCAATATCAATATCTTACATTTATGTCATGATTATATTTTTCGTGATCTAGCAACATTACGCAGTGACTTCACGAATGCGCGTGACGAAAATGGGGCAAAATGCATTATTTTTTACACAGTCCGATGTATTCAAATGTGATTCTACGCTCTTTCTGGACGATTCTTAATTCTATGGTTTTTTTATTGATTTTTTTTTTCATTCGTGATAAAAAATAAGTATCTTATTTTATCCTATCAGGTATCCGTATGCAAAAAAATATGTGTATCGGTTGCTCCGTTGAGACGTGAAGTAAACACAAACAAACACACTTTTGCATTTATAATGTTAGTGTGGATTACAAAAAATCAAAATCGTTTTTTACATGTGCAGAAGTTAAGTATAATAAAATATATTATTGTAGTTAAACATATTATATTTAGAATGTCTTTAATAGACTTCATAAATCTGTTGTATTTATAATGAAATGCGTCAATGTCACTAAGACTGTCATTGTAGGTAGCCTGTATTTTTCGAATAGTGCTATTTTTCATTTAATTAGTCTATGAGCGTGGAATGTCGAAGAATGGTCAAAGAGCATAAAATGACGAATTATATGGATAGAGACTCAATACAAAATGTTTTCGACAATTTGTGGGCTATCAATCAGATTATTTACAATTTTATAAAGAAAGCATGATACGCCGAGTTGCTAGATTTTGAATTTTATGAAACTTTGCCGACTCAATTACTACAAAAACTTGAAATAATAGGACTATCAAATGAGGCCCTCAATTTATTCAAATAATACCTTCAAGGAAGAAAACAAGTAACTAAAATAGAAAACAAAATATCTGAACCATTGGAGAATAATTTAGGAGTTCCCCAAGGATCAGTTCTAGGACCAATTTTATTTATAATATATATAAACGACATCACAAATATAATAAAACACTGCAAACTACAATTATTTGCCGATGATACATTAATCTATATAGCGGGAGAAAATTATACAGAGACTTTACAAAAATTAAACGAGGACTTAAACAGAATATCTGAGTGGCTCAAAATTAATAAACTTCAGCTTAATGTTGGAAAAACAAAATACATACATGGAGTTAGGAAGGAAAAAGCCAAACCCAAGGATGAATGTACTTATTGATAATGAAACCATAGAAAAGGTTAATGAAATGAAATATTTGGGGATAATACTTGATTCAAAATTGACATTAAATGCAAATTTTGAACACGTTAATAAAAAAATATCAAGAAAAATATTTTCCTTAGTAGATTGAGAAATAAATTAAATAAAGATACTGCAGAACTAATTTACAAAACAATCATTCTTCCACATATATATTACTGCTCAACAATATGATTTTTAGCAAACGAAGGAAACTTAAATAAACTAGAAATTTTACAAAATAAAGCGATGAGAATAGTTCTTAAGAAAAATAAATATAATAATGTAAAAAAAATGAGAGATGAACTAAAATGGTTATCTGTAAGAAGGAGACTTAAATTCAATATGTTGATCTTTATACATAAACTTTTACACGATAAATTACCAAAATATTTTAAGGATAAAGTTGTCTTAAACAAAAATTGTCATGAATATGCTACTAGACAAAAGGATAAAATAAGACTACCATTATTGAAAAGAGCTGAGTCGCAAAATTGTTTGATGTATAAGGGTTTAAAAATGTATGATGAGATGCCTGAATGTATGAAGAATGAAAAGTGTCTGAAAGAATTTAAAAATAAATGTATAAGTTACTGTAAGGAAATGTAAATATATATAGATGATGTAAATGTACATAATAGTTTATATTAGTTTTAATATAAGCTAACTTAAGAAATAAATTTAAAAAAATACGAATCAAAAACGTAACGTTATTTTAGAAATCTACTTGTTTTATATAGTTTATATTTAAATCAATAACTTAGTAGTCGTTTATTTCATAATTAAAAATAAAATAAAATCACTCTATTTTTTAGTAAAATAGGATCTATACTCAATGTTCTTATTTTAATTATTTAGTTGTAATACACGAATAAGATAATAGACTAATTTTACACAATGCAGGCCCCATTTAAAATCTTTAAATAGACAATAGACTTTTTCTTCGCATTGGTTTCTTCGATATACTCTGTATCGATATTAAATTGCCATGAATATTCCTTCTACCGTCTTGATACGTAATACCTCTTGTACATTACAGAGAAATAGCTTTGGGTCATTGAGTAAATAACGCACACTCCAATGAACCACATCAATATTAAGATTCTACATCCATTTTGTGCAGGGAAGGATTAAGCAGGAAAATGCCATTAAATTTCTCCGTGGGTGAGTTTAATACCTCGATTTAAGAGACGGGACTTCTTTTTTTCTAGTCGCCACATATTGAAATGTCTAGCTTTATACATGTATAATTCTTCTGTACGTGTATCATTGAACTCCTACTAAACGGCTTAACCGATTTACGTGCTGTTTTCAGCGAAATGTAGATCTTTGCGCTACGCGTGTTCGTAAATATGAAAAATTTTAATCGAATATGTAAAAAAAAAGTTAGAAGCATGAATCTTTTTTTCATCGATCTACCAAGGTTACATTCGATGAGAATGCATATACAAAAAAATAATATATAAAATATATTAAAAAAAGTTGTTTTTTGTGTTTAAAAAAGTTTGTTTTTGAATATTTACAAACAACACTCGCTTTTTATGGATCGCAATCAGATTCTTTTCTTACATTCCTAATAATATATTACCATTTATTACTTTTTACTTTTTTATTAGAATTTTGGTAATACTAAAATATTATTAACTGACATTCAATACATTTTTGAAAATCGCATTCATGAATAAAGTGCGACCATGTTGGTAAGAACAGCTGAGTTTGATATTTGCAAAAAGTATTCTACATTTGAAGATGAATTATTTTGTGTTTTGAAATTCAACCATAAACAAGTACCTAGGTACCTACTTATCAATGAACAAGGTAATAGCGGGCAAGCAAACCTTTCGGGCAGGACAACTTCTGTCGGGTTCACTAGTCTACTATAAGATTCTGGCTTAGCAGTTCGTAAGTAGGAGATATATCATTTTAAATAAATAGACAGAATGGTTGAACAATAAAATTTTAAACAATATTTTTAGAATGCATCAATTTTTTGTAGACAAGACTGGATTTCAGAAAGATTGAAATTTATTGTAAAAAAGGGAGAAAGATTGAAAAGTATTGTTAATCAAACTAACTGGTATAGGAAGTAAAAAAAATTGACAATGCCTAGTAGGTGAAAAAATTCCACACAAAAGTTAGATTAGTGAGCGTTTGAAATGCAGGTAATAAACAAGAATCTGTACTTATATTGCAACACGCTCAAAAAAAATATCCAGATAAGTAGTTCAAATATTCGCACAAAGTTAGGTAGGTTAGTGAAAGATAGAGGAATTAAATGTTCGGATAGAGAGTATTGCAAGTGCATACCAAATTAAAAGATAAATACATGTTTATTTTAATACAGTTCTACTCAATGCGAGTGATTATAAATGCGATTTATTTAAAATGCTTTCTTTTGTTCGCAATGTTAAAACATATTTAATAACAATATAAATAGGTATACATTAGAGTGGGCCAATGATGTATGAAGTTTTTTTTTTTTTAGATATCAAAGTAAAAGGGGTCTAAAAAGTTGTCTTTTGGATCGCATCGAACGTAAAAATTTTTTTTTTTTAATATTCTATACTACTTTTGGCCCTCAACAGAAGTTTGAAATTTATAACTTTCTGAACATTTTTTAATTATCTATATTGATAAAATTAATTTTTTGTTCGTAAAAATATAACTTATTCATATTACAAATTAGAACACGTTTTAAAACTACCGAAATGCAAAAAATGACACTCCGCGGAACTGATTCCGTTGAGCGCCTGACTAAAATTGACGAAAACAATGGCACATTAAAACAATGCTACCCATTTATTACAAAACAAAGTGCAACTCACGCCCTTAGATGCTTATATAATAAGATTTAATGCAGATTATACAATTTAATTAGACTGATTTTCTTACTTAAATACGAAATGACAGCCAGTTTAGGGCAAAAAATTGACTTTTTCGAAAACTTCAAGCTCTGGTTGAGGGCCAAAAATAGTATCAAATATTTTTTTTAAATATTTTTTGCATCCCGAGCAATCCAAAAGGCAACTTTTTAGACCCCTTTTATATGTACATATTTTTGGTTTGCATTACAAATACAACATTTTATTGAACGTAGTTATGCAGAAAGAAGCCAGTCCTTAATTTTGGAATTATGAGATATTGATGTTGTCGGGTACAGTAAGGTTAATTATATGTTCAACTAAAAACAGCCACACCAATTTCACACAAATAACTGTAATGATCACCTACTGAAATTAGTGTCGATCACAAAAACGACATTTCTCAATTTGCAGAAAACACCCACAGTACTAGAAAAATCTTAAGGTACTTAAAAAATCATTAAAGCTGGTCAAATACATCATAAATTCTTTTTTTGTAAAACAAAAAAAAACTATTGCATTCATTGTTTATCATTTGTCAAAGTCGAAAACATTCCAAATGTTGTGTAGATTATTCACTATTTTCACAAAGGTGCTATTATCTCAGTTTCGCTTTTCTATGGCTGGCTGTTTTCTGCATAACTATGTTCAGTGTTTTTTCTTGTAAATAACATTTCCGCTTAACAAGGATTTTTATTTTAAAAGCTGAAATGCACACAACCCAATAAAAATATATTTTTATATTGAATTAAATAAATAATTATCTTCATATTTTACCTTCAGATTTTCATGCAAATACCTTTCATTGGCTGGTTATAGTGATCACTTTAAACAGTGTGTAACATTCCAACCATCTGTGTTACAAAATGTTAATATTAATAACCCCCAAAGGGTTAATCTTAATCTTTGTCTGCAATAATTAATTCACTTTTAATCAACAAACACAAAACACTCTTAATGAATTTGAATGAATGATATTATGTTGACACATTATTAAAATAAGTTTTAAAGTGTCAACTGTTATTTATCAAAAAGTAAAAAGCTACATAGTTAGAATTTTTTTTTCAATTTGTTTAAAAATTGTCTTTCGTTATTCTCAACGATCTTTTCTCTTCATTTCGTCTAAAATTAAGCTTATTTCACCATGTATGTATAATAAAACCAAAAAATCGACGTATTTTATTATTGTTTTCATGGTATTATTCATATTCTATCAATCCATCCCTGATTTTATAGTTAGCCGTATAATTTGCCGTAGGTATAATTGTATATTCGCACACAGAAGGGAAGTTTACACCCCTAAGGAGGCACGTACAGGGTTTGGGTCAGTCCTCGATGACCTTTCAGCTAGCAGTTATAAATTAATATGTTACGACGGTTGAAGATTCGTTAAGCGCATATTTGGGCAAAGGGGACTCGGACATGCTGGCAAAGGGTTGGCGTTTGCTAACACCCCCTTTCTTACGGGGGGCGATAATACCTCCGACTATTCATATTACGCACTGGACTAGGAAATACGTTTCATTTCGGCCTACTTAAGCTTCAAATGGATTAACAATCCTTATTGAAAAAAAAATAAAAGAAAATAAAAAAATAGCATAGCATACAACTACACAAATCGTCTTAATTTAAGAAGAAATATGTAACTTCAAACACAAACAGAATGAATGTTAGACAGCGATCAATAAAAATAGCCAATAACAGATCATAAACCCTGTGAACACCTAGGCTTTAATCTTTTATTTTTGAGGTCCTCATTCTCTGTCAATCTTGGTATACCCCTTAACGAGTTAAAACGATTACTCGTCTACGAAAATTTGTACAAAGTGAAAATATTTTTAATAACAAAATGGAATAAATATTCCATCTCTTGATTTTTATCAAGTTTTAAAATATTTTATCTTAACCCTCTATTGGTGTTTTTTTTTAATATTTTCACCAAATAGGCAATGTCTAAAAATCTTTTAATTTTGTATAAGTACTTTTATTGATTGAATCGGCATTCAATATGTATCGCTTCATGATAAATTAATTCAAAATATTACTAATAAGGAAAAACTTTAATTTCAGAGTTTCAAACGTTTATAGCATTTAAAAGACAAAATGATTTGGGGAGAATTTTTTATTAATTGACGGGTGATGTACCTATATATCGTAACCTGATTGCCATTTTTGCCGGAACACATATTGACTCGACAAATTACAAAACGGCGACGTATTATTAAAGGCATTTCTTTTTTGCAAATATAGCATTTTTGTCCTCATATAACCTCGTTTATCGATATTATTCCTGGCCGATTAGCTTTCTTCTCCATCTATCTCTTGACCTATCCACCCCTTGACCCGTTTTTATGGTACCTACCTTACATCAAGATAATAGAAATACAAAATTAAAAGATTTGGATTTGGGAAAAAACAAGAAACATTTTTCGACATTACTAAAGATTGCATGAAAAATTTTGGATTATTCTTTGCGCGTTGTTGTAAAAGTTATTATTAATCGTTTCTAGCGAATTTCATCATCCAGCGCCCATGAAATAAATTATAAATATGAACATATTGTAGGCAACATTACATTTTTAATCGTTGTTATGTGTTTACGCAGAAAAAAGCCATAGACATAAAATACAATTTTCATTAACAACTGTTTTGTTTTCAAAGAACATCCTCGTCGTATCAAAGGTAAGTCCATTTCTGTGTTCTTTTCCTTTCTTAAAATATTTCCAACCTCTAACAAAATGAATGAAAATCATTTTTTTGCTACAGTCCGCTTTGCGTTAAGAATTACAAATCCATTATCTATCTACAAATATTTGAAAACACAGTAAACATTAATGGTTAAATTTTATGTTTCTTATTATTTTTACAAAATGGATAGTTGCTCCAAAAAAATATAAAAGAACTTTAATGGTAAATAATGAGGAAGTTCAGTATTTTTTAAATGTTTTTATTATTCTGTTAATAGACTGTCAAACTTAACTACTCCTTTTTTATTTTCATGTATCATACTATATAGCTATGATTTTTCAAAATTTCGTAACACCGTCCGTGACGTTACGGGTTCAAGTCGGTGAGTTTTCCTGACATTTAAAAGGAGAACCCCGGAACTGTCGAAACGTGGCTACTCAGATACCAGAAATCTATCACAACACTTATTAATTCTTTAATTTATTGGTTGTTGTTCTGAACCCGTGAGGTTTTACAATTTATTTTTGTTTTTTTCATACTTTTTTGAGAAACTTCGCCCTTCTGTTAAATGTTGTAATTTTTACTGTTTGTAAGAAAAAATACATATCCAATTTTCCGTAGCACTTCCTAGTTATCGAAATTTTATTAAAAAAAGACAAAACGGGTGGCACGAAAAAAATTACAACCAACTATAACGAAACCTATATAAACTTAACTTTTTGTGGTAAAAGAAAATAAACTTTTAATGTGGATGTTAGTGTGTGCGCATGTGTGAGTATGTGCGTATGTACGCGAAAACAGTACCTTTACAAAAAGCATGTTACCAGGGTCGCATAATTGCATGGGTTATGGATAGAAACACACTGCGGGTAAGAATTCGTTACGAATGGCATACCAAGTGAGGTCCGATAATGCCACCCGCTGCCGCATACCACGTGGACCATAGACTATACCCAGACCCGCATGCCATACCAGAGAGTGCGTGGACAGGAGAGAAGGCTTACTGGCAGTACTATAACATTCATAAAATGAATATTAACCAACATTTAACAAAATTTAAATTTACTGAAACACAATTTACCTGTTAAAGTATGTCAAAATATGATATATGTACATGTATTTTTATTTTTATGTTTTGGAGGACAATTTTAAAGTTTTGATAGTCTCTGAAAATTCTAATTCTAGTGTCAGTAGATGCATGAAATATTTGTTTATGCATAATTCTTTTTTCACCACAGCTTACAGAGAACCTGCTCCTCCCATCAATCAGAAATTAAACAAACAGTTTTCATTAATAGCACCTAATGAACTGTTTCAAATGATGGGCAGATGGATAGTACATTTAATAATAATTACTTAATTATTTCTGATACTGCCGAAATTATTGAAACACTATATCAGTTTCATAATATGTAAATTACATTTACAGTGTATCTGCTAGATATTTCCTCTGTTTTGTATTGATCTAGTCCGCCACGTATGCAAACATCTTTATCGCTTCAAACTATTTCCATATGCTAAACAAGGGTTGATAAATTCGGCCTTTCAACTACCCTCAGTAGTCTCGAAGGGTGTTTTGTATGACCAAGTGTTTAGATAACATACCACCCGAAGTGGTTGAATTTCGGTTCCGACGAATTTTCATATTTGCTTTAATATTAATACGTATTTTGAAGAGAGGTTAATTTGTGAAATAGAAACTAAGATAACTTCTTCAAAGAGTGTTAAAATTTCTTTTAAATGTTTATATTTAATAACAACCGTTGCTTAATGTTTAGGATTCTAAATTTTTTTATTAATAGTATATTGGTTATGGTTATGAGTAACTAGAGTTTTAGGTTAAAATAAATATAGTCATGTTGTTGTAATTTAGTATACCTTGTTATTTAAGTTCATTTAGTTAAGTTTAGAATAGTGGCCAATTTAGTAATTTTGCGTTTCTACGACTAACCGTTATTGTGTTTGATTTTATCCATAAAAAGCCCGAGGTAATTTTGGTTTGAATGAAGAAGTTTAGTGGCTTTTTTTTTGTTTTTCAATAGATTATCAAACCTTAACAAAAAAAAACGGTCTTATTATCATTGCTATAATTTTTTCATTTTTTTGTCACGTTTTCAAGTCGGTGAGTTTTCCTTACATTCTCTCTTAGCCTGTTCAAATACGCTAAACGACAAAAAACATGGTTACTCGGAAACAAAAAATATATCACAGCACTGTAATTGATTTGTTTATTGTCAACACGTATTCACATTAACCTATCTCGTTTCGAAGTGGTTTATTTTCATCAAAAACATTTTTAATGAGTATTTTTTTCATTCTTTTCCAAAAAACTTCGCCGTTCAATTGCTATAATTTTTATCGAGTTTTGGAAAAAAAAAATTATCCACTTTCCCGTATAACTGAACATCCACTAAAATTTCATCGTAATATAAACCCTACTGAATGGTTCGTTACCGAGTGTTTTAAAAAATTATTGGGTTAATTTAGCGAGTATAACTGACGTTATAAATTAAGTTGTAAATAATGCCACTGAATAATAAATAAATAAGGTCCTTGCGATGAAGCGCGACAGCGGAATTCCTGTTCCTCAAAGCAATGTATTGGACAAACATATCCCTAGGATGACCGTTAGCTATTCCTGATAGGATTGCGGAGATATTCCACAGCAGTTCACGTAGCGTAGTCTGTAGTCTGTAGTCCGTAGTCCGTAGTCCATAGTTGCCTAGAACCTACATTTCTCCACGTACCTAATAATATTTAGATACGACTACTACGGGGGTTCGAAGCCAAGACATTTCTCGTTCCTTGTGTCATGTTAATTCAACACACACACTAGCAAGTGATTGCCTATTGCTCCAGTACACGGTGTGTATTATTAATTTAGTTGGTTTTTAATGTACGACTTTGAAATTAAACGACCGTTAGACATTGTAATGATAAATAGTAAAATTATTATACTACATGTAAGTTTGCAAAAAATCATCAAAATAAATTTATTTTAAGATTCAGAACATGACTGTTCGTTGGTCTTTGGTTTTAGGTAATGAGAGATGTTTTTTAGTTTGTAGAATAATTCAGTAGAATTTCACCCCCGTAAGAAAACCACCCATAAGAAACGCCTGAAACATTATTATATATCCTCGGAATCATGAAATAGCCGAATTCTTACCGTTTTTTTTTTAATTATATTTATATCATTTTTTCTTTCCTTGATTACTTTTTCTTTCTCCTTCCAATCTCATTATCTGATTCCACATTCCTGATAACTTAATATGTAAAACATAATGTTTTTTTTAAAAGTGATTTTTTTTCCCCTTTTATTCCAACTAAAAAACAGCTGTTATTTTTAATTAATCAGGTTTTTTATGCATGTATCTTTTGATATGCATATTTATGTTTTTTTAGTCCAAATTTTTGACCAACTCTCCTTTTGACCAGTCTGTTTTTTGGATGGCTGGAAGATATTGCTTTTAGCAATAAGTTCGCCAAATTACGTTTTCTTTGTAAATGAAATTTTAAATAAAAAAACTAAATAAGAAAAAGTTTCATTGTCTTCACAAAAATCAATAAATGAAAGTATTAAAAAATATGAACTTTCAATTATCTGTAGAATATTACACAATTTGTTAAGTACTCGTAATTACTTAAACCAGTTAATGACTAATAATAAGCCCTTTAATTGCCTTTACTTGTATCATCATCATCATCATTCCCCTTTCCGCACCTGATGGTGCATAAGGCACTGCATTGATACACCAGCCGCAACGTATTCCGATCATTTTTTGTTACATGAAGGTAAATATGATCAGTCTTACACTTCAGCAGCCAGTCCAGGTACTATGAAATATTCTAGCGTAAAAACACCTTTTTAAATAAATACTTCGTGTCAGCCATGTTGAGAATTGAACCCGAGGACTCCTACATGGCAAGCAAACGCGCTGACCACTACACCACGAGGCCGACTATATTTGCATACCTATATCATTCTCGAAAATGTTTTTCATATATACACAAAAAGTTCCATTTTTAATTTCGGTTTTATGACGAGCACCGTGGCGCAGTTGGTTAGATAGTCAACGGGTCAGCGGGTTATTTTTTTAAAAATTATTATTTTAAAAAAACGGGTCTTTTTAACTAAAACAGTCAGTGTGAGAAGAGGTATCTGTGTCCGGGTGGATAAAAAATACCGTTCCGTTTGTAAAATTAAACGATTCAAATTAAAATTAATAAAAATTGACTCGATTTTTTCAGATGAAAATCCCAAAAAAGGAAATCGAATCAAGATTAAGACGCTCCGTAGTAAAAATAGTTGTATTCTTGGGTTCGGTTCCTGATAAGATGGACGTGAAATATTGATTTTAAGGTGGTTCTACACTGTGATTTTAATGTTTTTGGACTGGCACCTAAACCGTAAGACTGATCATTTTACCTTCAATGCCCTGTGCACTTCGGGGAAATGATAATGATTAAAGAATCGCAAATAATACAAATCTAAGAAATGGCAATTGTGATTAGTGCGTCAAATATTTAATACCTTTTGAATTTAATCTTCAGATTGGTTGTCAATAAATGATACTACTTTCAGAAGTTTAAGTAATTTTTGTGCGTAATTGTGTAAAACACTTTTTACGAAACACCCTATTTCTGTACAAATAATGTACACCGAATGGGCGAAACGGGGTAAGATGGCACGGAGCAGGTCGGACGTCTTATGCCGAATGTATTCCTCCCCCCGAGGCCAGGATGGGGTAGCCTAGGAAAATGGGCCCAGGATGGGTGGCGGTAGCAGGACGGGGTTGGCAGTGGGCAGTGAGCAGCCCCTCGGCTGGCCGGAGGGGGTTGTGGGCAGTCGAAGGTGAGTTATGAGATAAATAATTAGGATTTGCTTGTTAAATGGATGTGCAAGAATTTATTAAATCTAGGTGTTCCACGTATTACATTAAAACAAAGTATTATACTCGTAATTACATAAAAACCTTAATTAGTAAAGTAAGTAAAAAAGTATAAGCATTAAGTTACTAAAAGTATTTAGTAATTATCTAGTCTGTGATTTATTGACTTAATTTGTACATTTGCGTAGAGGGGCTCTAGATGATACATATTTTAGTACAAAATATTTTTGTCTTTCAAACTCAAGAATAGTAAATTGATGACAGGATTCAATTCACTGCTCCTCGAAAAATTTCACAGTACATTTGAATTAGCATTTGCTGCATCTTTCCGTCTTTTATTTTCTTTGTCTACTAAATCATTATTACGTATAAAATCATCTGTAATCGGACAAAGTATGAGTAGTGGATTAATTATTTTTGTTGAAATGTCCCTTCTTTCATATTGTTTTCATATATTTATTAGAATATTAAATTTTTGTCATAGATGTGTAAATACCACAAAATGAAAACGTTCCATTGTAGAGACGAAGTAAATTTTTCGCTCAAGAATGAGGTTTCAGTTTTCAGAGAAAAAAAAATGTACTTTAATTTTTTCTCTTTTTTCTAAAGAAAAATAAAATGAAGAAATCTTATTATTTACTCAAATACTTAAATTTTCAACCATTTTTTGTAGGCCGTAAATAATTTAAATAACTGAAAAAATGAAAATCGTGTTGTGGTCGAGTAGGATTTGAACTAAAAAGAAAAATAAATTGTTAACAATTCATATACAACACGTCCCAAAATTCAACGATAAGCGGGCACCAGCGAGTGGACCTGCTTATGACTAGTCGGGGAAAAAAAAGAAAAAAAAATACCACTTTTTTTTAATTACAAAGAAAAAAAAATCCGTTGAAAATTAACACCTCTAAGCTATTTTGAACTACCCTGACCACAACTTTTCAAATATTTTTGTTTTTTTTGGATCGGCAACTTAAGTAGCACTGCTATCTATCGCAATCCTTAGAAATCCCTAAATGCCTGTTGATTTTTTACAAAAAATAGTAATAATTAGTGTTTTCCCTAAAATTTTCAAATACTTTTACTTTTTGTGGTAGATAGCAGTGCTTCTTGGGTTGCCGATACAAAAAAAACCAGAAATATTTGAAAAATTGTGGTCAGGGTTAATCAAAATAGTAAAGAGTGTGTTAATTTTCGACGGATTTTATAATTTTTTTTTGGAATTAAGAAAAATAATGTTTTTTTTTTTTTTTTTCTCGAGTAGTCATGAGCAGATCCACTCACTGGTGCCCGCTTATCGTTGAATTTTGAGACATGTTGTATATGAATTGTTTACAATTTGTTTTTCTTTTTGGTTTTTCTACAGGTTGTACGAGATAGATTTTTTTTACATTTGCCATTCACAATTTATGTGTCGCACTACTAGACAATTTATTGTCTGGGCAAAGGCTAACATTAATGTTCATACAGGTAAGTAGAGTTTAGTTATAACCACTGAATAGATAATACACGTTATAAGTAAATTCAGCATTTAAGAATATATTTTTCTTATAGTTATTTACAAATTAAGGGGTGAAAAGGGATAAACAGTATAAAAATAAAAGAAAACCATTATAAAAATATTAATGAAAAATAATTCTTAAAAGAAGTATTCCAAAAAAACTCATTAAGAAATAAATGAAAACAATTTAAAGTTATGCTTTACTTTAAAAAATATATGTTTTATTTTCTGGAGCCACCAAGTACTCATCTCTCCTACTCTTGAAATATAAGAGAAGGGTCCGCTTTGTAGGCACTAAACTTCACATGCAATGAATCATCGATGTATTGCCGAGAGTATAAAGTGTAGTAATGACTGCATTTTTATCGTATTTTGACACATACTTACTTAAATACATAACTAACTGGGTTAAGGATTTGAAGTACTTGCTAAATGCATGCTGTAGATGAAGTTATGTGTGTAAATTAGACCAGAATCATAGACGAGAAAAATATAAAAATTCTGAATAATACAATCTAGTGCGGACAAGTCTGCCTTGTTGTTTAGTGATTGGAGCGTTCGCCTACCATCCTTGAGGTCCTGGGTTGTTAAATAGTTTGTTTTCTGACAGTTCAATTGTGTCCAGGTGTATAATAACTCACATGTCTCATATATAAGAATCCATTTGTAGTAACTAATCACTGTCAGTACATATTTGGACATTTCTAAGTAATTTCGGTTATTTTGAAGTAATTAGTTCCAAAAACTGACTCCTGGGGATCGGTCTTGCGTAGAGCTGTCATCCGTTTAGTTGTGTAAAGTTAGCACTCCTTTGCAAACATTAATATTGAAATTATGATAGCAAGTTCTT
The DNA here is from genome assembly GCF_059751315.1 of Micrasema longulum. Taxonomy (NCBI): domain Eukaryota; kingdom Metazoa; phylum Arthropoda; class Insecta; order Trichoptera; family Brachycentridae; genus Micrasema; species Micrasema longulum. The sequence continues at coordinate 298,879 of NW_028278275.1, forward strand.
AATCAAAAAATATTTTGATGATTGATTATTTTAATGCGGGTTCCTTATTAATCCTTATTGTAATTCCCTGACAGTACACATTCTTTGCGTTTTTTTAAATATAAAGTGTTTAAAAAAACAAGGAAAACATGCAATCGTTTTCAAATTATAAATAACATAATTCAAAAAGAAAAAGTTTTAAAACTCTACTAAATCTATGTTTAGAAAACAAAGGGTAAAATGCAATTTTTCTTGTTCCTGGACTGGCACCTGAAGTGTTGGACTGATCACCTAACCTTCATGTAACAGATGATCGAAATACGCTGCAACAATGTTTGATTATTTTCAGGCGTTGCCTAGTAGGTGATTCGGTTCAGCCGGATGAATCTCACCCACGTAATAATGGTTTCAGCTCTTTTACTTCACAAAAGTCAACAGATGGAAGAGTTGATGAAATGTGGATGTTCAAACATGGGCAGAATGGTGAATGTTATACAGTGCGTAAAGTGGCCACTTAAACCAGCCAATGACAGGTCATAAGCCCTGTAAATGCCTAGACTTCCATATTCCCTTCTCAAAAATGTTTTCCCTCTCTGTTGAAATAAATTGAAATACGCTGCGTTTGGTTTACCAAGCATTGAGCATGTTAGGTTTCATAATTCGAATGAGTAAACACTTAAATAATCCAAAGGCCCTAATTTCATTATATTATACATTTGTCAGAAGCCATTTGGAATACGCATCTCAGATATGGAATCCCCAGTATGCCATATATATAAGTATAAAAGAAAATATTCAAAACGAATTTATAAAGTACCTTAAATACAAAGCCGGTATTTCTTATGTATCAACTCTCACTGCCTCCACCTTCCATGGAATCATTTCTCTACAATACCGCAGAGTGTGTGCGGACCAACTACTGCTTTACAAAATTATTACAGGAATGGTTGACTGTGCAGAGCTGCTTGGTTTAATAACAATACATGTGCCAGCCAGGATTTGTAGACGGTACCACCTGTTTCATGTACCAATTAGTAAAACATCGTATGTTAAAAATGCTTTTTTCGTAGGACTTTTTCAGTGTACAATACAAAATTTAAAAATATAGATTACACAAACATCACTCGGTCAGATTTAAAATTTACACTAAAAATGCATTGTGTAACTTAATAGACATTATAATAATAAATATGTACATCTCCCTTCCCCTCCTTATCCTCTCTTCAAGCATTCTTGTCCTAATCCCGCCCAATTTACAGTAACTTAATGTTCTTAAAATAAATATTTTAAAAAAAATTGATTATTGAGTACATGAAAATAACATTTTTATATGTATAAATTATATGTATTTATTTGATATGTAATATATTTTCTTTACTAACTTTGTATACTATGTGGAAATCTGTTATTGGTTCTGAGTTTATACACTATATCTGTTTGTTTACTATAAATATGTATGTAGAACTGTTGATTTCCCAAATAGAATAAAATAAATAAATAAAATAAATAAAGCCCTATGCACCATTGGGTCCGGTAAGGTGAATGATAGTGTTGATTGCACGCACTAATAAACCAAAAGATAGAGATTTTAAATAATATTTATTAATTAATATATTTTACTTTTGCCTTGAATATTATATATAGAAAACATTCCACTGAAGAGATCCGAGGATTAATTACTGCCCCACAACTTGATTTTAGTTCTATAGTAAAAAGTTATTAAAATAATTAAAAGACTTAAAAACTGGCGTAAGGATTTTAAATACCTTAATCGTACCATATGCAGGACGTCTGGTAAATTATACGTAAATACTACATACTGAATAAATAATATATTATGATTTATTTTATTTTATTATTTTATTGGGTAAACAAATAGTATGTACACAAATATTGTAATTTTTTTTGTATATTAGTGTAAGACACTCATGCACACACCAAAAATTTTTTAACACTTATTATAATCATTGAAATTATTTTAAACATAACAAAGGTAAAAGAAAAGAAATTTAAAAATATGTACATAATAATAAATTAAAATATCTTCTTCTCTGTTATATTGGCCGCATATTCTAGGTATTGTAGATTGTTTCACATAGTTTGTTGACTCTTTTCTGTGTAAAACTTTTACTATGGCGGGTTCAGTTTCAGTCACCCTGTATATGTATGTCGCTTCCAAATAGTTAAATCAGCAAGTGAACTGAGCGGCTAGGCTGTTCTTTAAATGACGGCAATGAACTAAATGGCCAGGTGATTCGTTGAATGAACGTTTAACGATAGGGTTAAACATCGCTTAGCCTCTTGAATTTAATTATAACAATAATAATCGTAATTTTTTTTAAGATTGGGTTAAGTTTTGTTTAATAATAAAAAAAAATATTTTTTCTTTAACTTAATCTTTAATTTAATTAAAAAAATAATATTTTTGTTATTAAATTTTTTTACAACCGCTTACATACTTTTCTATGTTTACCGGTTTCGAGGTACCGTTTCTTCATCAGGACAACAATTAAATCAAGATGCAAAACCCACTATACACTTTCACCATAGTGATTGCACAAACATGCTAAATCAACACGACATGCATTTTAATAAACAACCCTTACACCCACTGATTAGGTGTTCAGATATAGAAAAGTTGATAAGTGGTTATATACAAATATTCAATGACATTTCGTTAAATAATGTTTGACCTCAAAATTAATGCTTCAAGTATTAATACTTTATTAATTAATCCTTAACTTTACTTAAAACGTGAAGTAAAAAAAATACTTTTTTAATTATTAAACCTAACTCAACCTATCCTAACCGAACCCGGCGGCTTTTGGTTTGGCCGTTTCCAAAGGGCCAGCTTACAACCAGCCAACACGTTGAATGTTGAGTTATCTTAATTCATTTAACGGGTAGCCTAGCCATTCAGGCAAATGCCGGAATTCAATAAATAGCCTAGCTGCTCAGTTGAGTGGCTAATTTACCTGTTTAGCGCCGACATATTTCTGTTCTTTCATTTTTTTTTCTACTTTCATGAATAATGCTATATGCATGCTTCCACTTTCTATTTTGTTTTATTCCAACTCAAAACATGGAGTTAAGGATACGATATAATTTTTAACATTTTTTTTTTTTAATATAGAAATATTAGCGTTCTTATAATCTACCCGAATATTTCAACTTTAGTGGCCATTTTCAATGAGTTGTAAATAACTCACTATTAGAAAATGGAAATCAAGTTGGGGTAGAGTGGGGTTTAAATCTCGGACCTCTAATCCGTGGGTCTGCAACACTAGTCACTAGCAACATATGTATCCTTGCATGAATAAATAAATAAAAAGGGTATCACCAAAAACCGTGTTTTATGCACTATTTTGTGTGGGTTACAAGATACAATTGAAATATAATAATTTGTTAGTTTTCAATGATCTATTTTCTTTAATATAGCCACCTATGATAACAAGATGAAAGGGGTATAAATTTTCCATCCCCTCACCACCCCCCTCCCTTTCCTAGACCGTCCTTTCTTCCCACTCCAAATCCCACATTCTCCTATAATTTAATAGGTACATTTGTATTGAAGCGTATAAGGCTTCCAAAGCTGTGTGTTCGTGAATCTGGCATTTGAATTTCTCAAAGTGTGCGTAGTTGCTGCACCCGTATAAATATAATTATATTTTGTATTATTTCAAAAAATCGGATAGATTCAAAAAAATATTTGACAGTTGTTAGATGTTTCAGAAGTAAATAGCTCAAAATTTTGTTCGGGTCACTTATTTTTTTTATTTATAGAATTTGGTACATAACTTCTTTGCTCCTACAGTAATAATTTACACTACAAAATCAAGGTGCGGTATAATTATTGGTGTATCAATAAAATGACCATCCGTACCTACTAAATTAGGTTTGAATACGCGAAAGAAAAAAATATATATAATAGTGTTGCTCGAAATTTTAATAGACATATATTATGTTTGGAGATACGATGGATTTTGATATTGAAAAATTATTTTTATTTTTATTTAATGGCAATTTTCAACCAAATCATCCAAGCAAACATCTGATTTCTGACCTACAATATGTAGTAGTACTATAAAGGAAACCAATTTGTTTAAAAAAAAAAAAAAACATATTTATTTATTTATTCATATATTTTGTCATATAAACAATAATTAATAATAAAAATAACTCGACCTCACTGAGGTTACCCGTGCCGAGGACACTTAACAAAATACTTTTTTTTAAATAGTTTAGCATTTGAGAATAAACAAAGAAGACTAACTTAATCAACAAAAATAATTAACAAAATGTTCAGATAATTTTAATCACTACATATTTATGTTTGTTATTAATGTATGTACATCTATATTATTTATATTACAAAACGCACAATAAAAGAACAAAAACATAATATTAGCTATACCCTTGTGGAGCAGTTGATACAATATTGGTTTAGGCGAATGAGACAATCCATTTTTCTTCTACCTAGCTCCACTATCCATTTTTTATAGCCTTTTTGAACATTTTCCCGTTACTAATTGTGTAATAGATAGTGGAAGTAGGTTTTAGATTTTAATTGAATAATACTCAAAATCCCTTTGTCCGAAAGTGGTATTAGTTTGTATTTGTTTAAGTTGTCTTTGAGTTGAGGATCTAGTGATTATATTATTTTTAATGTAGGGATTATGTCTTTCATTTGAATAAGAGTAGTTTTTGAATCTATAAGTGAGTATAATTTTAGAGTATAATTGTTTTGGTGTCATAAGTTGTGATTTGTGGAATATTTCTTCTGTAGATGTCTGTAACGGGACTCTGAGATATATACTCTAATATCATTTAATATTACTGGTAGATTACGCGGATGGTGGTGCATTATTATTTATCGTAAAACATCCGATTAAATAACTCTTTCTACGGTTTTTAAACTCAGTTGATCCGGAAAAAAATCATTTGAACCCTCACAACACCATATTCAAAACGAAGGGTTCCCTAGTAGTTCCTTAAAAAATGTTTCGGAGAACGAATATTATATTGCGTTATTCCAAGACTCTTCAATATTCTTCCAAAAACCATTATTTAGATGGAAGATACTCGTATATACCTCCTTAGTACTTTATAGTCAATATTGATTATTGTTAAGAGGAAAGGAGGTCAGACTTTTCTTCATACAAATTAATTATTTAATTATGTACGTGCTTTCACTTTCCATTATGTTGTCTCCCCACTTAACACAGGGCTCTTGGCCTCGCAGAGTTTGAGATACGTTATTATTATTTTTTTTTGTAATTTGTATATATTTGTATGAATGGATAAATGAATAAATTCCAGTATTTTCTCTATGGATTATGGCACTAAAGTTAAGGTTTTAGATACATGGATATTTATTATTACCGTGTTAATATTATTTGTTTTTTTTAATAAATTGCTTCGTATTGGAGCTAGGACCAAACGAAAACCCTTAAAAGTACCCAGTTTGGTCTACCGTCTTATACAGCAAATATTTTTGAAAAAGGCAAAAGATACAGACACAGGAAAATATATTTTACTTAAAAAAAAACAGCCAATCTGGTTCAGTTTTGGAGTACGGAAAACGAAATAGCGACACGTCAATTTTGTCCATTTTATTTAGGCATAATCAGTCTTTTTTGCACATCGGACAGGCATTTGCTAAACTAAAGAGTGCGATTTCTATTTATCCAAACTTTCAGCCTTCGCAAATCCTCTTTATACGGATGAGTGTAAAACAAACCCGTTTTTTTTATATGTCCCATTGAAAAGATTCTAGGCTTAGTGGGTAACTAAAATTATACGACGTAAATAAACATATTTTACCAACGCTGTTCTATAGCACTGGAATTTAAGAACCTTAAAAATAAAAATAAATGTATAATAGCGTTTCAACGTGACACACTCGCATTTCGTAAAGACTAAGACATTCGGATCTCAGTACAGGAGATGATTTTCATATCTGCGCCGCCCGGCGGTCAGTTAGGATGGCATTGTCCGCCCTCCCCCTCCTGCTCACCCTGCCTCCCCAGCCACTAGACCACTCCACCCCATCCTCCCACCCCCGAACCTAGGCGGAGAAGAAGTTGTGCTGGAATATGTATTAAGCCATCGCCTTGCTTGCAGAAACTATAAATCAAAATTGACCACGCCGAAAGTGAATCCGAACACAAGATGCTTGTTTCTGATTGAATGCTTTCATCATATTGCGAATCAAATATGCACGGATTAAATTTAATTTCAAATACATGAGTAGTCTATTTCCCAAAACTGCTATCTGTCTATGGCCGCTAAAGAGAGATAGCGGGTTTTAAAAATAGACTACTTATATGTTAAATACAATTTTCTTACTAAATATTTTAGGAGGACAGCCGCGAATAGCCAATGTCAGACTTCATTTTTTTCTAGCCACCATTTCATGGGGGGTCGATGTCAATTAAAAAGCTTGTACATTAAACTCTTTCATGCCCACGTATATGCGCGGTAATGGTTTTTATTAATATTTGTCATCAAAGACCCCAAACAGTTCATCGTAATGCCACAAAACGGCTAAATAATTACTCTTCTGTCATATTACGATTTACGATATTGGCTCTCATTGATCAAAGCTACATAATTATTTATAGGGGGACTACAAGACAACTATGTTTATCCAAACTCCAGCCATCAGGATCGCTAAATATCTGAATCGGTATCAGCAAATTAAACCTCGAAAAAAGGACCTCGCTACTTGCAGGTAAACTTACCAATTTCTTCGTCAAAGAAATTAATTTTGCTGGACAGGGTGCTTAGATTTTTACGGTAACTGTTAGCTTCTTCATGACACATTGTGATAGTAGCGAAGAGATCTATCATAAGTGGGAAGATCTAGGAGAAGAGAGGGTGAATCGCCATACACGTCTATCCTGACCACACCTGATAACGCCACGTCTTTCTTGGTCGTCCTTGTCCTGCGCCGCCCTTCATCGCCACAATAGCAGCTGCTCAATTGTGAAATAATCTACCCACTAATGTTAGAGACGCCCCTTCTTTATTTACATTTAAATCAATATTGAAATGACACTGCCTAATTTTTTTAATTGTTCCTTTCTCCTTCTTCTTTCCATCCTATCACCTCTCCTCTCCTCTCCTTATAGTATAGCGTATTTTTTTAAATAAATTTTTGTATAAAATTGTAAGAGTAAATTTTTTGGTAAATTTTTGTTCTAAACTGTTATATAAAACTGTATTTTTTTAATATAATTTTGTCCATGTACTTGTAATCTTCTCAAACTGAACGGTTTAGGTTGGTAGGAAGAAATCGCCTTAGGGCAATTTGCCTGTACTTACATGTATATAAATTGTATGTTTATTAAGTGTAAAAAAAAAAATACACCTGTTTTACTATTCTTTCATCATCTATTCGTTCTACATTACCAAACTATCTCAGTGACCCTCACTAGATTTTATCAATTATACCAACCTCAAATTCTTACTCTCGCGTAATTTCATCATTCATCACCCTGTCATACATTGATTTCCCACACATTTGTTTAAGAGCTTTCATATTTCCTCTACCAATTCTATGTTTCACTTTTATACATGAATGTTAAGACTAAAACCCCGTTGAGCACTGCCTGTCTAGCTTCGATCGACGTGTCTTATTAGCAATGGGGAAGTTCAGTGTCTTTTTTGTTGTTAATAGACTATTAATTTTGTGATTATTTTTATTTATCATATTATCAGCGCTATGATTAAAGTTTTGTGTTTCTGAAATAACTCCGCGTGAGACGTCAGATGTTGTTCTATGACAGTTCTTCCGATTGGTTCGTTTACGGTTACCAAACCGGATATCTTTTAAAGCTCTCATATCATTGGATGGTTCATATGAACCATTGACATCATTCAAAGTAGCGCATTCTTAATAAAATATTTTTTTTTTTCGTACATTTTTAAGAAATTTTACAGTACAATTTAACCCTTTAATTTTAACCGCGCGCAAGATAACATTTTTTGTATCCAATTTCCCGTAGGGCTAAAGTTCCTCATTATCTAAAAACCACCATTATTGTATCAGTTGGTTGGAAGATATTGCCAATTGGCAAAAAATCCACCAAAGTATAATTTGTATTACGTACAACACGTTAAAACAAAAAAATACGTACCCAAGAAAACAAATTAAAATTCAATAATATGTTTTAAAATAAATCCATCACTTCTCTAAAAAATAACGAGTAAGATTATATTTTAATTCATTAACAGAATTTGTATTTAAAATATCGAATAAAAAATAAAATGTAAAATCAGATGTATATATTTAAAAAAAAATTATTTTCTTATTAAAATTCCTTGCACGTGTTGACTGAACAAAATAAATTTCCGTCATCCTTGATAACAAAAGTTAAGTAAAACTTTAAATGTCATTATTTCCAAGTTTGAAAACAAATTCAAGGAGAAGTAATTATTACATATACCTATTCCACGATCCTAATTCAATCCGTGTTGCTGTCATTAGTCACATATGTTGTCTTTCATTCCGCCCTATTCCTTTCTTTCCACCCCTTTCTGCACACTACATGCTAAATCTTCGTGCGTAGAATTTGAAGCGACTAATAACTTCTTTGCTGGAAATAAGGGTGATTGTTTCAAAACATCTATAGATACTCATAATATTATCTCATTCCATACGAACTTGAAACAACTTTACAATGGCGACATCCATAGTCACAGCCCGCGAAAAGCAAAAAAATGGAAAATCATTTTAAGTTTATTTTAAGTCAAGAATATTTCGAACCCCATACAATAAAGTCCAGAGAAATAATAATAATTATAATTGAATTATCAAAGTCATAAATCCCAAAATATGGCTTCAATTGATGGCTGCCTAAACTTTTTTTTTTGAAAATTAAATTGATAATTATATATGAAAGTTGAAAATATGACTAGATATTTTTTTTATTAAAAATATACTAAATTTAGTTTTATTTTATTTATTCATACAAATATACATATTACAAAAAAATAATAACGGATTCCTAATTCTCTGAGGTCAAAGGCTCTGTGTTGAGTTAAAATATAACATGGAAAGTGCATGTTATTAAATAATTCTAAAAATAAAAAAATATTACATTAACATATTTTTTATAAACATCTGGACATATCGTTTAAAGGTTTATAAATCTATGCAATGTCTCGCAGCAGTCTCCTGCAATGGTCTCTTCCCTTAGACAAAATCCAAACTTGTACACTTCTTTTGAAAATGGCTTTTGCTTTGGAGAACTTATTATGTTCATTATTTATAAAGTCATTTATGTGTAGCGAGGAAAATATTTATTTATATTGTACATGAAATATCACAAAGTAAGTGCTTCATTCATTAATTTACATTTAAAGGTGTTCAATATTTTGTCTTGTTTGTTTGCTTTTTCGTGTTATTTTGTTGTTTGTTTTTTTAATATTTATTTATTGTTTTAAAGGGGGTCCTACACCGCAACAATTATTCCTGGGCTGGCAGCTAAAGCATAAAACAAAAATGTTCCAGATATGGTGCAGTTGGAGTACCAATTTGGTGCCCAATCCAGCACTAGGCGTGGATAGGGATTTTATGATAATGATATATTACGAAGTAATCTTTTAACGAAGTGGTGCATATAAAATTAAATGGTTTGAATTTATACATATTTAAAATACTATGTTTGGTAAATAATTATTTAACTGCTAATTTATCCATATATAAAAACTGTCAACCTTTTTTTCGTCAATATATCCTATAGGATAGATGTGATTTCATTTTGTGTAGTGAAATTATAATAATTATAAATTTTATTTCAGTAAAATGTTTCAATAGTGCAGAGGCAATTCTACCATATGAAACAAAAACATTTTAATATAACAACGTAGCGATAACTTACAAAATATGAATTACATATTAATAAAAAATTAAAATATTAAAATTTCTTAAAAAACATTATGCCGGCCTCGTGGTGTAATGGTAAGTGCGTTTGCCTACCATGCAAGAAATCTTGTGCCCATTTCCCGGCATTAATGATATAAAATATTTATTAAATGAAATATTTATTTAAGATAGAAATTTGGAATCGGGTTGTGGTCCCATGGCTAGTGTCTCGGACTCACGGCTTAAAGGTCCGTGGTTCGAATACCACTCTACCCTTACTTGATCCTCATTTTCTTATAATAAGTTATTTACCAGTCGTCGAAAATGCCCCAAAACTTAAATTATTTTTTAGAAAAGGTTGTTTCACTCTAGAATATTTCGTAGTCCCTGGACTGGTACCTGAAGCGTAAGACTAATCACCTTAACATCATGTAACAAAAATGATCCAGATACGCTGCGATTGGTGAACCAATCCACTATCCTATGCATCATAAGGCGCGGAAAGGGAATGATGATGATGATGATGAAAAAAAAAAGTATACAACAAAAATTAATAAATTACGCATAAAACAGCATTCAGTTAAAAATGCATTACTATGTTTTCCATTCATAACTGCAGTATCAAAATTCATAAAATACTTTGATCAAAACGAAAAATTGTTTGGGATTCCGAAGCTTTTTCAACCATCAGATGAACGTGGTTATGCAGAAAACAGTCAGTCCACTTTTTTAAAAAAAGTGATATATTGGTGATATAGTGATATATCGTATGCAGTAAGTTCAATTCTATTTTCTGCTAAAAACAGCCCGCTTTCTAACAAAAAACTGTTATAATCACCTTCTTAAAATAGTGTTGATCACAAAAATAACATTTCTCAATTAGAAAATAACACCCACAGTACTAGAAAAATCTTACGGTATGGATACTGATGAGAAGATTAATGGCCCCAGAACTCTAGTTCTGTTAAATAAATTAAAGTAAATAAATACACAATTATTTATTTTTTTAAATTCGCTAATTATAAAATATCTTTTTCAAATAAAAAAATACGTTTTAATACAGAATGTCACCACATTTTAAGTTTGAATGAGGTACCGTTCAATATTAGATCTGGCTGTTTTCTTTAAAATGTATATTTTAGGTTGTGTGATCAGCCAGACTTGAAAAAATCACAAAAATTCCTTCAAATCATAATCAAATTATTTAAAAAGTTATTCTTACAAACAAATTAAGAGATTCATGACAATTAAGTATCCCAATAGAAATATAAAATAACACGTTCAATAGATAATGACACAACATACATACATCGAAGTTTAACTAGTTCTAGCTGTTTTCTGCAAAATGCACATCTTAGGTTTTGTGATCAGCCAGAATTTCAAAATCATGAAAACTGGTCAAATAAATAATTTAATTCTTTTTTGTATAAAAAAAAAGCATTATATATCATGCTTTAAAATAAATAAAAAAAACATTCCATTGTTGTGTTGATTTGATTATTCACTCTTTTCACAAAATTGCTATTATCTTAACAAATTACAACAGGGATGGATAATACCTTAAATAAGGGAATATTTAGTTAGATAATATAAGTCTTGTCTCTTTATAATATATCCCTGTTGTAATTTGTTAATCTTAATGATTCCCGAGGGGGTAAAATCCAGTCTTTTATCTACGAACATTTGGACAAACTCAAATATTGCTATTATCTTATTTTCTTTTTTCTACCGCTGGCTGCTTTTTACATAACTATGCTCAAATGTGTAAAAATATATGTTTTCATTCTACCGACATAAGGGGTAATTAACCTTAAATACTAAAAAAATAAATCCAACTGGTGAAATTCTAGTCACGCTTAATATAAAGGTACCGACGCCTGACTTCAAAATATATTTCTTCTGTTTCGTAACAAAATTATTATTTTATGTAACCATTATTCAGAAAATATCAAGAATGATACAATAATAGCATGTCTTCAACAATTTTAGACACATCGAAATATGCCCGTATACCTATTGAAATAAAACTATTTTGAAATCTCATATGCAGAGAATAATTTAAATGACAGTAAAATGTACTTTTCTCACCCTAAGTTTTGTCTCTGAATACAAGTAATAAATGAAATACACAGAAACTCATACAATATACTGTACTTCAATTTGTGTACCATTCGGTCAATAGTCTAATCCATTGTCACGTTCACCAGACAGGACAGAACTAATACTAGGACTCATACAATACAATGATCATAGGAAAATATGATAATCGATTCGCAAACTATTTGTCTCTTGTGGCGGGTGGCTCGGACCCTCCTCGTCCGATCTTACCCCATCCTTGCCACCGGCCACCCTTCCCTCCCCTAGATCCGGGCCAGGCTTCTCGGAATATATTATGAAGTATACTTCAACACTCACGAGAAATGTATGCAGTGGACATTCGGCTAAGTCAATTAGCTTCGTATTGTTGGAGCCTTGGAACTTAAAATCAAGTTTTAAGAAGTAGTTGGGTCGGGGTCAAAAGGTGTTAAATAAAACCCCTTTAAGTAAAACTGAGACAGTTTTTGCCATCGCAATAAATTTTAAAATATTTTGTTATCATCATTCGGACACTGCTTTGGTCCACCAATCTTCTTCTTGATCGATTTTTGCTTGATCGAGATTAGCTATTTAACAAAGTTAACATAATAATAACAGCTTACCCACCACATACCGCACACCGCATCTGAAGACATAAGTCTCCTTGGCGATGCCCACATACACGGAAAATTTGCTCGTTGTCAAACGAGAAAAGCTGCCCGAAGGAACTCTCTGAAATCTGGTAGCCTTAGCATCTTTGTGCTGAAAGAAAGTAATCCAGAAGTACATAATATGTACTTCATTGGTACATAATAATAACAATAAAAAAATGTAATTAATCCAATGAATCTAATTATAATTAACATAATAAACAATAAAAAACAAAAATATTCATAAAAAACATAACCAATTTATATAGACCAATTAAAAAAAATTCGTAAACAGTGCATACATTTTTATTTAAAAACACCTTATGAAATAAATATTCCACGTCAACCATGTCGAGGATCGAACCCGGGATCTCTTGCATGGTAGGCAATCGCGCTGACCATTACTCTGAGAGACGGACATACTATTTACCTATCGTAAAAGTACTATATATGTTTTGACGTGCACAGGGGGAGCTCTTTTTACTACTATTTAGGAATTATTTTTGTATTTTCGTAAGAAATCTTAGGAAAAAAAAAACTTTAAGAACAATGTTTTGCATACTGTCTCCAAACTATTTAAGAAGGTAGCTATATGAAGAATAAAAATTATGACATTCAAAACAATACTTACTGTTTGTTAAAAGTAAAAATCAAACAAGTGCAATGTGGCATTTAATATGTTTTATTTATGAAAAAAAGTTTTTTTTAAACAGTTTAGTATAGATAATAGATAATAATAGTCATTTAAGATTTTAAAATGGACTTTCGTAATTTACTTCACTCATCAACCTTTTCTGTCCCGTCGGGTATTGCTATGGGAGTTCCCAGCAGGCTGCAAAATTTTAGGCAACTTTTAGAAACAGATGTCTTTGAGTGTATATCTGAAATCTGAAATCATTCGGAATACTTGACTTTGACGCGTAAAGCGCGTACAAAGGCATGCTTCTTTAAGCTCTATACTTGTATGGCCGGCTCCCCGGGAGCAGAAGCGGAGAGCGCGTTTACGCGCTTTTGGCACTTAACCGGTAAAATAATGTTAATTTTGTTAATAGCTCTAATTCATATAAAATTATTATTGGAAATTTGCAGATAATAATTTTCACATTTAATTTTATGAATAAGACAAAAAACATTTGAAAAATATTTTCTTAACTTCTTTCTTTTGTTTGTCAATTTTCAAGTCATTGTGTTCTATTTGATATTCTATTCAACTTTTAAGAACAAGACTTTGACTGACTGTACTGGGCCTGTGGTACGATGAGTTCGGACTCGAGTAACATACGTGTCCATTCGGAATATCTAATTTGTACAGTACAATAAGAGAAGGCGCTCGCCGCTTCCTTCAGGAGAGAGATTTGTATGACGCCGACGTGAATCTGCCCCCAGCCCCCAGCATAAATCGGCAAATACTAATCTCGTCCCAGTAATATACTCGTCTTCCCGTTACACTGAACACTACATATACACACATACACACTCACACGGACAGGAAATGTCCAGAAGGATAGCAGACGCTGAACTTCTAAGGCTTGCATATCTAAGTCACCCGGCGAATTTACTATGAATATGGACGGTGGATAATAAAGGTACCTACTACTTACTTACACCCAAAGGGTTGAAGAAATATTTGAATTTTGATTTAAGTACCTGAACTATTAATGAGTTTAAAGTTCACATTATAATCTTGAGAAGTATGTATTATATCCGTCGAAAGACGGCTAAGTATGACATGTCCCTTTTTAAGGCATATTGAGTTATATATATATATATATATATATATATATATATATTTAAATTTATATAACACCGGATTCATCTCGATGAGATTTACAATCTGGCAAAATATGATATGTCTTTGTTTGATAGGGTTAGATAATACGAGCTTTGTCTCTTTATAATATGTATGCTTTTCCCTCGCAAAGCGTAACCTAAAGAGACGCCCTATCACTATGTTTTATAGAACGCAAGCGATGTTGGTTTATTGGTTAGCAACCAATTGGCAACCAGTTTGTTATATTTGACAACACAAACATAACGGTTTTATCGGATCCTTTTGTAGCTGTGCTTGGCTTTGTTTGTAAATAACTTTGATATTTACGTTATAATAAATAAAAATCGACCACGGTGAATTGCAGTATGTTTGGTTGCAGCAGTAGAAGTGTCAAAGGTGTGAAAGGAGTCAGTTTTTACAGATAATTGATTCCGAATATTTTCCTATGATTTACATGAATTTTTGGCATTTATTGTCCCGACACGTGTATTATGTTGCTTAAAAACTTTCCTTATACCAACATATTTACTTCAGATACTATACTACTATTTTTTCTCAATTTCGGGGATAAATTTGTAAATCAAAGTATGTTTACTATTGATAATGACAGTTGATTATATGCAATATGTCAGGGCAGCACTAGGCATCCATATAAAGTTTGAGTTTTTATCGAGTAGGGGTCGATTCAAATTTCACTTGAAAATAGCAATGTTTACCTTGAAATCGCATCTAAAATGACGTGTCCTAATTTCAGGTCGCTACGACTCGCCATTTCGGAGATGTGACGGACAAACAAACAAACTCAACACAGGACTTTGGTTCCATGGAGTTGGGATTTACGTCTCAATAAATGTAACATAAGTGTATGATGAATAAAATAAATAAAAAAATAAACACGCACATGCATTTTCAGTTTTATAAAA
Source organism: Micrasema longulum (assembly GCF_059751315.1). Taxonomy (NCBI): domain Eukaryota; kingdom Metazoa; phylum Arthropoda; class Insecta; order Trichoptera; family Brachycentridae; genus Micrasema; species Micrasema longulum. The sequence goes on from NW_028278275.1 coordinate 314,149, forward strand.
TAAATATAAGCGAATTATAGAAAAAAAAATAGGAATAACTCTGTAAAAACAAATACACAGGTACATATTTAAAAGTATTTACAATGCAAATTAATATCCATTTAGCAATTCTCGTTCTGATTACGGCCAATTGTTTTGCTGCGAACTGTAGCTAACTTAATACCCAATAGTCGTAGAATGGTTTTCCTACGTTTGAGCTCCTCTCTAGGTTACGTGTTATTACTCTGAGGTTTTTCTATTTCCAATGATGGCAAATTGCGATACGTCACTTAACAACAAATATGTCATGACAACAGGCGTGATAATATACCAAATTTTGAAATGGTAGAATGGTTGAAAATTTATGTTTTACATCTAACATGGAATTAAATCACAGACCTCAAAAATATTAGCGAACGCGCCAACTATATGACAACGAGGTGAAATTATCTTCAATAGAGTTTTTTTTTCACAGGATTTTCACCTAAGAGTGGCCATCGAAAACACAGTTTTTTTACACACATAAATGTATTTCTCATCTAGTACATTTTTTACATACCCGAAACCGCTCGAAAGACCGTGGTTCTTTCCATCGGTTTCACTTATACAAAAATGCAATGTTTTTTGTCACTCCATTTTTTAAATCTATTTTTTATTTATTTTCTTTTCCACACGGCTTGCCCAGAGAGCCTTTGTCGGATATTATCAATCATCTTCATGACCACATTTCTAACACAAATGGTGGCAAATACTATATTTACTTGTATCACAAAAGCCTATCTCCATTACAGTAATTTTAAAAATTGAATAACATCAGATTAGATTATTAAGATTTCATAACTCCGACGCCCTTCATACTCGTACGAGTATAAGTCACCAAAAGATAAATATTATAATCGTGTATGTAGCACCGCTTATTTAAAGGTTTTAAACTACATCGATTTAATCGAGTCATAGTAAAATGATTATTAGTAAGTAGGTGCTGCGTTTGACGATTTCAACAGCAAGGGTTAGCAACACTACTTCCCTTTGATGGAAAAGACGGGCACAAAGTATTAGTTGATAATTTACATAGTATTGTATTTTTTGTCTGCCTGGACACAGTCAAAACTAAAAAAATACCTTGTATACAACTTACCCTATTGAATCCAACGACTCATATGTACGAAAAAACACGTCAGTTTGATATAAAATACTTTATGGAAAATGAAACTATAAAAAATGTGCACAAAATCTAAAGAGAAAACATACAAGAAGATAATAAAATAGTTGCCATAAATGCTGACATACACAAATAATAACAGACAATGTTACAACAAAAAAACAAAGATAATTGCAAAATGTCAAAAATACTTTTCAACATTGGCAAACTGTGATTGTATTTACAGAATACTATAAAAAAAAATATTTTTGCACCAATTTACATAGTAGGTACATAAAAGAATTTTATTTATATTCTTTTATATTACATTACTTTTTAATTGTAATGTATTATATTATTTAAGTTTAAGCGACATTATGTATTCTTAGCACGTACATTTACTTTATATTTATGTAAAATGGTCATGAAATTCAAAAATGTTTTTAGTATGTCCAAATGCTTGCAGACCGGGTGGATTTCCTCCCTAAGGAGATATTCATATTTTTATTTGTTGCAACAGAGAGGCAAAACATATTTTACAAAATACATGTTTTCCCTCTCTGTTGCAACAAATCGTGAAATTTTAAAATTTTATTAGTTGTGCATTTATATATTTTTTTTTGTTAGTCTTAAAATAGTACAAACATAATAAATGAATATCCTAATATTAACTTTTATCTAATTATTATTAAAACATATAAGAATTATTAACATTTCCAAACAATATACGTACACTTAAAAATAAAATTTCTATAAAGCTAACACGAATGAGATTACTTTTTAAAAACTAAATCTGCTAAACACATGTTTTTTTAACTGACATTTAAATTAAATAAAAATTTTTTGCTCTCTTATTTCCAATGGTATTTTCTTATAATATAACTGCCCAGCTCGGTGCATCAACGAGTTCTGTGTATTTGTTTAAGTAGTTTTAACATACTACAACAGAGATGAAGAACATTTAAGAGAAGGTAAAATAGAAGTCTAGGCATCTACAGGGCTTATGACCTGTCAATGGCTGGTTTAAGTGGCCACTTTACACACTGTATAACATTCACCATTCTGCCTATATTTGAACATCTATATTCCTTCAATTCTGTCATCTGTTGATGTTTGTGAAGTTAAAGAACTGAAACCTTTATTTATGCGGGTGAGATTCATCTAATTGAATTATTTCACCTACATACTAGGCAACGCCTGAAAATGTTATTTTTTCAATTTCTATACTTCTTCATTGACCAGGTAATTTATCAACAATATTTTGAGTTTGTCCAAATTTTTGTAGACAAGGACTGGATTCAACTCCCTGGGCAGCTGTTTATTTTAACATACTACAACAGAGATGAAGAACATTTGAACACATGAAGTGGCCATGAAAAATGGAACGTGGCCACTTAAACCAGCCATTGACAGGTCATAAGCCCTGTAGATGCCTAGACTTCTATATTACCTTCTCTTAAATGTTCTTCATCCCTGTTGTAGTATGTTAAAATAAACAGCTCCCCAGGGAGTTGAATCCAGTCCTTGTTTACAAAAATTTGGACAAACTCAAAATATTGTTAAGTACTTTTAGTTTTTTGTGTTACTGTACTATAGTAAAGGATTATTTATACTTTAAAACATAAAAATCTCCATCTTAGAACAGGCTGAGCCATGTCAGATGGAGACTATCCTAACAAATGTATGTATGCTGATGGGAAGTTAAAATGTATCTTTTATTTTATCTCTAATGTAAAATTCAGTTTTCTGTATAAAAAATATAATATATTTACTTTTTTTTTCGAAACATGTTCAATTGCCGATTATTGACTAAGATATTTTGAATTTTCTCACAAATATACACACTTTTGTACATAAATATCGATATTAGTTTTTACCGTCTCAGTAAATACCGATGAAGATAGCAGTTTATAATCGCGACTTAGATAATGCTCCGTATTCATTTTCTAATTTACTAGCTTGTAAAGATTCTCTGGTATTAAATACGTTTACTTATTAATGAAATAAACTCATTAAGTATAATATGTTACTTTTATATATATATATAAGTAACATATTGTACTATAAAGTGCTATTTTTTCTGAGGTTATGAGTGAAATAACAACTTTCATCTATGAAATCAACTAAAACGACGTAACTTCGTGATATAGTATTTATTATATTATGTAGCTATATTATCCGTTCCTTAAATACATAACTGTGTAAAAAAAATCAAACTCACATTTAGAAAAAAAGCCGTCACAAAATTCAGGCATTTATATAAGGCAGTAAAAAAATATTGTGTAATAAAAAAAAAAAAATTCAAACTGAAGGTTAAGAAATATGTGTTAAATATCTTTTAAACGAAATACACGTACATTGTTATTATTCGAGCATACATGAGATAATGTTTGTGTATGCCCTGTTTCAAGATTCAAAATAAAATTTTAAAAAAATTGAAAATTGTTCAATGAATTTAGTAGGTATTAAGTATTCCCATTACGACAAGTATGAAAGTAATTATAGTCATATGACAAAAGTTTTATCTCAAAGAAAAATAGCCCTTAGGAAATAATGTTTGAAATACTGTGTTCCTAATTGAGAATCTTAATAATAATATATATAATAATTTGCGTAATCTGTAAGTTTACTCTAGGAGAAAAAACAGCCACTGGATTTAAGATGTTCAAAATATAGAAAACTTATATGTATGAAGAAATAATCTGAAATAATAGGCTAGTTTCTCTGCACACTGCTTGCGCTGGGCGCGGTTTATAATTTTTTTTTTTATATTTGGAGAAAAATTAAAACGCTGGCAACGATTTATATGAAATAATAATTATTTGTTTGTTTTTCTGTAAACGTAAAACATTATTATGGGTAGTAAAATATAATGGTAAGCTTCGCATAATCCCTTCTATACACAATTCGCCCCTGCCAAACAATTATCAATTATCAAACTTAAATTAAAATAGTCATATAGAAACTATAATTAACAAGGCATCCAAAATGACTGGATTTATCATGCGGCTGTGTAAATCTTTTAAAAACTTAGGTTCATTTATATTGCTTTACATAACATACGTACGCCCCCATCTTGAATATTGCACTGCTATCTGGTCTCCGGTTTATAAATTAAATATTAATAGAATCGAGAGTGTTCAAAAAAGTTCCTGAAAAAACTAGAATACAAATTTCATTTGCATTTTCCAAATTATTTAGCTTCATTAAAAATTTATAACCTTGATTCATTAGCACACAAAAGAGATATGTTTGATCAGATCCTGCTTATAAAATTGTCAATAATAAATTTGATTCCCCGGAACCCATTAATCTACTTGCTTACCGTGTCCGCTCCAGGCCAACTAGACTCTCTGATATTTTCTATATTCGTAAATTTAAAACTAATCATCGGAAACATTCTACAATCCCTCGTATATTTGAAACATTTAACAAAAAAATTAATAGTCTTGAATAAGCTTGATTCATACTCTTCATTCATAATTTATTTAATCATTAAATCAAATGCACTTTTCCACTCTCACTTTCTTCAATCATCCTTTACCACTCCTTATCAATTTCCTTCTTTTCCTTTCCACTATCTCCTTGTTTTGTCCATATTTATCTTATTTTAATACGAGTATATAGTATATTTATTATTTGTATAGTTTAAACTTCAAGCCGTCGTCGTTTTATTACAGTATTATTTAGTGAATACATATAATTAGATGGCAGGCTCTACTATGTATACATTTTATACAGTTTTTTTTTTTTAAATATTCATTTAACCTGTACATCTGTTTGTATTCGAAATAAATAAAATCATCATTCCCTTTCCGGACTTAATGGTGCATAGGGCACTGTATTGGTACACCAATCGTAGCGTATCTTATTCATTTTTTTTTAATGAAGATAAGACGATCAGTCTAACGCTTCATGTACCAGTTCAGCGATTATAAAATACTCTGGTTCGAAAACACCCTTTAAAATAAATGTTTCATATCAACCATGTCGGGAATCGAACCCAAGACCTCTTGCTTAGTAGGCAAACACGCTGACCATTACACCACGAGGCCGTATATTACAATATACAATACGACACTTTACGGATCTGAACTTGGTGGGGGAGATTTAGTAAAATGTACACTATCGCATTCCACATGGTATCTAGGCTCTTCATAGACCTGGGCTTGGGGGGCGAGAACTATTCAAGGGAACACGTCACAATAGATCTTCACAGGTCCCAGTGACGTCGGGAGCTTGCAAAGCACTGACCTTCACCTCTAAGAATAAGAATACCATAACTAACTAACTAACCATCACGCCATTTCCCCAGAGGGGTAGGCAGAGAGGATAGAACGCCACACCACTCTGTCCTGGCACACTTCCTTTGCTTCCTTCACATTCATACATCTTCTCATGCACGCACGTCGATTATTCCGACTTTTCACATGACCACTTTCAAGAATTTGTTGTACTTGATCATGCCATGTCTTTCTCGGCCTTCCTCGACTTCTACAACCAGACACATTCGCATCATAAATCTTTTTAGCCGTTCTTTCATCATTCATTCGCTCCACATGACCGAACCATCGCAAAAGACCTTTCTTAATTTTGTCGATAATGCTTAACTCAGCCTTGCATTCTGCTCTAATTTCAACATTAGGGCACCTATCATACATTGTTTTTCCGCACATTCGCCTGAGGGATCGCATTTCAACAGCATTCAGTCTACTTTCGTCCCTTTTTTTCCAACTCCATGCTTCGCTTCCATACATTAGGGTTGGTACCAGAACTCCATTATGAACTGCTAATTTAGCCTCTTGCGATAAACACTTATTTGCTACGACAGACTTTAAGGCACCATTAACTCTGTTACCGGCACTAACCCTCCTTTCAATATCCTTGTCCATATTTCCATCTCTAGTAAACATACTACCCAGATATACAAATTCTTCGACCTGTTTCAAACTATCTCCATTTACTACAATCTTACATTCAGTCATAGTTACATTTCTTTCAAAGACCATGACGTTCGACTTTTGCACATTCATTAGCAAATCACTCTCCTTGCACACTTCGTAAACCTTTGTAACCAAAGATTGCAGTTCCTCTTCGCTGTCAGCTAGGAGGACTGCGTCATCGGCGTACAGAAGGCAACTGACAGTAAGATTACTCATTTTCGCTCCCACATCCATACTTTTCAATTCTCTCATACATTTATCCATGTATATGTTGAATAACCACGGTGACATTACACATCCCTGTTTGACTCCTTTAGGGATGTCAAACCAGGAAGTTAATGACCCATTTACCCTTACACACGCTACACTATCTTTGTACAAGGAAGCAATAGCGCGGACAAGGTTGTCACTCACTCCATACTCCGATAGAACCATCCATAATTTTTTCCTATCAACTCGATCAAATGCTTTTTGCAAATCAACAAAAGCGCAAAAAAGCTTCTGGTTTTTCGCCAAAAACTTTTCTGTCATATTGCGTAATGCAAATATTTGATCCATACATCCTCTACCATTCATAAATCCACTCTGTACATCCCATACTTTCTCCTTGGTCACGTTTCTTACTCTTTCTATCAGTATTCTTCCATACATTTTGCCGACAGCGCTCAGAAGACTGATAGCTCTGTAATTCCCACACTCCACCTTAGAACCCTTTCCCTTGTATAACGGCATAACAACTGCCCTCCTCCAATCAGGTGGAGTCCTTTCCTCCTTGAGACACAAGTTAAAAAGTTTATGTAGCCATGTGAGAATTAATTTGCCACCCGACTTAATAAACTCTGCTGCAATACAGTCATACCCTTGCGCTTTACCATTCCGCATACATTTGACAACGCTGATAATTTCTTTCATACTAATCTGACTTACCTCATCATTTGCGTTCAGACACACCTCGGATAATGTCGATACATCGGCACCGCCCGAGTTACCAGTGTGCGATTCATAAACTTCCTCAAAGTATTCCTTCCATCTCTCTTTTATTCCACTCTCACTAGTCACCATTTTTCCATCCTTATCTTTAACAACTGTCATGCCTCCTCTTTCACTGCTACTCCTGGAGTTTTTCACAGCTTTCCAGAAAACTACCAATTGAATACCATAATTGTTAAAAACATTTTTTTGTACCACAACAACCCAACAGGTCGAACTACAGTATGAAATACATCACAGGACAGTCAGGCTTACACCGTGCAGCGTCAAATGAAATATAGTATTTTACTTTCTGTACATTCGTGCTTGCTGTTTTTGTAATTTATAAAGTTAAGTTAATCAATGTTATTGTATTTGTTTCATATGAGAAATCCGATAACCATGTTGTGAACTCGTACAACGTTATATTGTGGGTGGTGTGAGCGTTCGCCGCGTGAAGGATAGTAGAGAAAACCACAGATGGTCCTAGCTGAGTTCCGAGCCGCCATCAGCCCAATAGAAATATAATACGTACTGAGTATTATGCTGGTAGGTAGAACTATTGATCATACACCACACTGTCCCTTGTCTCTCGCCAGGGATGTAGAATAATAATTATCACTGTTGTACGTTTTTCAATGTGGAAGTTCTTTGTTTTTTTTTTAATTGCTTTTTAATTGGCTATCAAAGTAAGGTAATTTAAAAAAAATACATTTGAATGTAACGTATTATCGGCGCTCTAGTTTCAAGTAATTTTGGAATTTTTCGTTGGTATTTTAATTATTTTTAAACATTTTATTTGTATGTAAGGGCGGGCATATTGCCTTAAGGCAATTTCTTCCTAGCAACCCAAACCCTTCAGTTAAACCAAGCATATGGACATATTCTAGGTTTATTATAAAGAATCTTATAACTTACACATAACTTTTATAGAAACTAAAATTTACTAAAAATCTACACTATACTATGAATGATTTTCTTTATTTTTTTCATATATTTTCTAGATACTTTTCCGAATATTTAAAAGCTCCAATTTTTACCGCATGTAAGAAAACATTTTTGTATCCAATTTTTTTTAGCACTAAACATCCTCATTTTCATCTTCCGCAACGTCACCTCTTTAAAAATGCACCTAAATTAAGTCACCTTTAAAAAATTCCTGAGACAAGTGCCGGATGATTGGCGGCCTCCGCGGTGTAGTGGTTTAGGCGCTTGACTCAAGCACGGAAGGTTCCGGGTTCGATTCCTGGTGAGAGCACAATAATTAAATGACCTCGCGATGTAGG